>NC_091151.1:42510490-42574166 GCF_040958095.1 Procambarus clarkii | reverse complement strand
TTGC
Source organism: Procambarus clarkii (assembly GCF_040958095.1). Taxonomy (NCBI): domain Eukaryota; kingdom Metazoa; phylum Arthropoda; class Malacostraca; order Decapoda; family Cambaridae; genus Procambarus; species Procambarus clarkii. The sequence goes on along the minus strand of NC_091151.1, from coordinate 42,574,162 downwards.
ACCCAACGCCCGCCGCTCCAGCCCCTCCCCCCCACCTTGCACCCAACGACCGCTCCAGCCCCTCCCCCCCCCCCACCTTGCACTCAACGACCGCTCCAGCCCCCCCCCCCCCCCCCCCCCACCTTGCACCCAACGACCGCGTCTGCCCTCCCCCCCCCCCCACCTTGCACCCAACGACCGCGTCTGCACCTCCCCCCCCCCACACCTTGCACCCAACGTCTGCCCCTCTGTTTAAAAACTCACATTTGATCTTGTTCGTATGAATACAATATCCTACATAGTCATACAGGATTAGTACTCACTCCACACGTTAAATTTTAACCTCATATTTCCTGTTGGTTTCCGTATGTAAATTCACTTGGTGGCTTTTGCCTTTGTATTCTTCAGCTCTTATCACCCACACACAACCAACAAACACAAACCTCTCTTCTCCCCTTTTTCGCTAATCTCATTACCGTCAACTTCTCCAATGTCCTCTATACTCCCCAGCACGCTGCAGATTCTCTCTCATTCTCGCAGTAAAGAAACCTACAGAATGCTTTATTTAACTCACGCAAAATCCTCGCTCAAGTATTCTGTCCCTGCTCGGAGCCACCACCTAACTCAACCCATATACGAGCCAGAAACAATTCAGAGACATGAAACATGGCGTGTTCCTGAACTAAAGTGTAACATGATCAAGCTAACGTGATTTAGGAAGGGAACTGGCGAGGTAGATAGAGAAAAACAATCCTCAAAACGAGGACCAGGAGATGGGAGGGACAAATGGAGACAAGATACACTAGAGGTAATGTAGGGTAGTTATCACCAACGAGCACTGGGCCATTACGACTGTATAACACTTGGATAAGGATAAGGATTTGGGGATAGGAAGGAATGGTGGTGCCCAACAGGGAAGAACGGAATTATCGGTAGAAAGCGCCAAATGTTGTTGTTGTTATAGATTCAGCTACTCAGAACAAGTTCCAAGTAGCACGCGCTATGGTGAGCCCATAGCTTACCTTGCACAGGAGCGGGGCAAGTAGCACGGGCTATGGTGAACCCGTAGTAGACTTACCAGGCACGGGAGCGGTGTTGTGTCTGAAAAAAAAGCGGCCAAACTTTCCAAGTACTATATATAGCACTTGGAAGGGGGTCAGGATAAGGATTTGGGATGAGACGGAGGGTGGGGGGAAGGAATGGTGTCCAACCGCTTGGACGGTCGGGAATTGAACGCCGACCTGCATGAAGCAAGACCGTCGCTCTACAATCCCCTCCAAGTGCTTGGACAAGACACAGACGAGTCTTCACAGAGGTGTAAGAAAGAAACTTACAGCAGCTGTCACCCACATCTATGCGAGTACACATATATACACAAATACATATGTTCATATGAACCCAACAAGTATATATATGTTCAAATCCCTTCTCGCTGTGTGCCTGTGCCGTTACATAAAGTACTTCTGATGAGTGGGTAAGACTGGAAAATTAATTTTTTTATGTATTATAATTCAAGAAGCAGATATTAGAAGGAGAATATATACAGACGACGAAGAAGAAGAGGAGAAAGTGGAAGATGATAGTCGAAAGGAGATTGAAGAGAAGATGGTACATAAAGCAGTTAACGAGAATGAGAGTGATGATAACGACAATAAATACAGGGAGTAATAAGAGAAAGAAAGAGAAGGGAAAGTAGAATAATAGACAAAGCCAAACATGAAAAAACTGTGAAGAAGAATTACAATAAAATAAAAAGAAACAAACCCATAAAATCTTGCACGGTTGAAGCAACAAGTTGGTCTCGAAGAAAGAGTACATAGATGCAATACTGCTGCCGAGGAAACAGGAGTTCTTAGACGTGTCAATATGCACTCTTATGCAAACTCGGCTCCTCATGCCTCCGGGGACTCGAGGAGAATCAAGGCCCCCATGGCAGTGGTTCTCAAGTGTCGAGTATAATGCACTCTATGTCGAGTATAATCACTCTATGTCGAGTATAATACACTATGTCGAGTATAATACACTATGTCGAGTTTAATACACTCTATGTCGAGTATAATACACTCTATGTCGAGTATAATGCACTCTATGTCGAGTATAATCACTCTATGTCGAGTATAATACACTATGTCGAGTATAATACACTATGTCGAGTTTAATACACTCTATGTCGAGTATAATACACTATGTCGAGTTTAATACACTCTATGTCGAGTATAATACACTATGTCGAGTTTAATACACTCTATGTCGAGTATAATACACTATGTCAAGTATTATACACTTCTAGATACCAGCTGAAAAATCTTGCCCGCCTCCACACGCCAGAAGTCCAATGATAGATTTGAGTATGGAGTTATTGCAAATGTTTTTACTATTATGTTAATAAATATTGATACCTAGACCATAATAAACAGGACGTGAGGGGCCCTTAAACTTTAATCTAACATAAGAATAAAGGTAACTGCAGAAGGCCTATTGGCCCAGACGAGGCAGCTCCTATTTATAACCACCCAATATATCTGAAGAACACCACCAGGGGTCTTATTACTAAAGCTTCGATTAATAAATCCCAGTGTCTTATTTGCCTTATTACGAACATTTATACATTGATTTTTTTTGGTTTTAAATTCTTACTAATCATATCTTCCAGATCCCTCTCGCATTCCGACTTCGCAATCTCAACATCATCTAGCTCGTATTTTGTAACTCTATCATCATTACCTAATCTCAAAACCTTACATTTGTCAGCATTAAACTGCATCTGCCAACCTTTCAACCATCTCAAAACCTTATTTAGATAGTCCTGCAGTGACAATTTTTGTCTACAAGTGACGAATCCTGGCCTTGAACGAGGCCAGGATTTGTCCAGCGTTTAAGTGTTGAATTAAAAACAATTTCATCTCCCCATCATTGCGGATTAGTTTGCATTTTTTATGGCGGATAAATGCAAAATTATAATAACTCACTAACAGTCACAATTAAAATCACAACAATGGTTTATTTATAGCACTCTGCTGAACCTTTCATAAACACAAATATTGCAGACTGGCAAGGTAATATCTTCCCAAAATAGCAGATTGATAGACTCGAGACAGTCACAGAGACTGACAGGCTAGCAATTTCAGTGATGAAATTGTTCTGCCAGATAAAGAACAAGAGAGAGATTTGCAAAGTTAATATGTTTTTCTTGCATTGAAATCTATTAATCTGCTTCTTTTAAAATTTTATTTTGATAAGGAATTTGAAACAGAAGAGTTTTATTGGAACCATATATCTGTGTGTGTGTGTGTGTGTGTGTGTGTGTGTGTGTGTGTGTGTGTATGTGTATGTGTGTTGGTGTGTGTGTGGTGTGTGTGTGTGTGTGTGTGTGTGTGTGTGTGTGTATGTGTGTGTGTGTGTGTGTGTGTGTGTATGTGTGTGCGTGTGCGTGGTGTGTGTGTATGTGTATGTGTGTGTGTGTGTACTCACCTAGTTGTATTCACCTAGTTGTGTTTGCGGGGGTTGAGCTCTGCTACTCAACTGCTCTTTCGGCCCGCCTCGCAACTGTCAATCAACTGTTACTAACTACTGACTATTTTTTTTTTACACACACACACACACACACACACACACACACACACACACACACACACACACACACACACACACACACACGCACGCGCGCGCATAAACACACACACAGGCGCAAACACACACCTCTTTTTCACATATAGTTTCAAGTGTAGATATGATAGAGCCTAGTAGGCTCTGGAACCTGTACACCTGTTGATTGATGGTTGAGAGGCGGGACCAAAGAGCCAGAGCTCAACCCCCGCAAACACAACTAGATGAGTACAACTAGGTGAGTACACACACACACATCCCAGGAAGCAACCTGTAACAGCTGTCTAACTACCAGGTACATATTTACTGCTAGGTAAGAGGAGCATTAGCATGAAAGAAACTCTTCCTAATGTTTCTCGCCGGTGGCGGAAATCGAACCCTAGACCACAGGATTACGTGTACAGCGTGCTGTCCACTCAGTCACCGGCCCGTGTGTGTGTGTGTGTGTGTGTGTGTGTGTGTGTGTGTGTGTGTGTGTGTGTGTGTGTGTGTGTGTGTGTGTGTGTGTGTGTGTGGCGTGTGCGCTCGCTTAATGAGACTGGTAGACAGTGCGACTCTCTTGAGCACATAAAATTAGTGTTATCCTGATAGACGCAGGCCAGATACTCGGCCAAATAATTTGGTAGAGCTAGAAAAGCTCCCTAATAACTATAGACAGCTAACAACTAATTTGAATTTATCTAAGAAAGGCACACCAGATATAATAACACAGTTCAGTGCAACACAAATCAAGAGACTCGAGTCAGAGAGAGTTCCAACACAAATCAAGAGACTGGAGTCAGAGGCGTGTATAATAGAATCTGTCATGAAAGAGGTGATGAGTAAGCTTATGAAACTGAATTGATAGGAATATCCTGCGCCACAGTGGAAGCCACATAAGCCACCGAAACTTGCAGGGTGTTGCAGAGAATTATTGCTTCAACGGACATATACCGGACAGGCGAGGCGAGGGTATTATCTGGGGAAAAACGCCAAGCAATTTCAACTATATAACACTTGGAAGGAGCAGGATAAGGATATGGGATGGGAACGGGGGGGGAGGGGGGAAAGAATGGTGCCCAATCACATTGATGGTCGGGGATTTGAACGCTCACCTGCGAGACCGTCCCTCTACTGTCCAGCCTAAGTGGTTGGGCACGGTACAGGCGAGAGTGTACCCTAACACACTGTAATCGCTCCTCTTTTGTCAAACATCTACTTTGACGACATTCGTCAAGTTACTTTGACGATATCGTCAAGTTACTTTGACGATATCGTCAAGTTACTTTGACGATATCGTCAAGTTACTTTGACGATATCGTCAAGTTACTTTGACGATATCGTCAAGTTACTTTGACGACATCGTCAAGGTAACGCCAGAGGCTAGTCACAAAGCAGATGATCGCACTGAGAACTCTTCAGGAGACAAGACAGACGACTTACATCACATACAATAATTATAAATGTTCTGTAGGCAAGTAACCATTGCCTAAGAAAAACAACAATTATGTGTATCTCCCTTAGTACTCAGTACTCACTTAGTTGTGCTTGCGGGGGTTAAGCTTTGGCTCTCTGATCCCGCCTCTTAACCGTCAGTACATGACATGTACTGTACCTGTCCTTGGTAACTAGTCCCGTGTGTTCTCTATAGTTGTCACAACGGACAAAATATGTTGAATTAACGCGAGCGAACCTAACTTAACCCAACAAACAACAGAGACAAAAGTTTTTGTGAGTTGCTAGGATTCAAAAAGTTACAGCCCCGCTCTTGTGCCAGGTAAGTCCACAACGGGCTCACCATAGCCCGTGCTACTTGCCCCGCTCTTGTGCCAGGTAAGTCCACAACGGGCTCACCATAGCCCGTGCTACTTGCCCTGCTCCTGTACCAGGTAAGTCCACAACGGGCTCACCATAGCCCGTGCTACTTGCCTTGCTCCTGTACCAGGTAAGTCCACAACGGCTCACCATAGCCGTGCTACTTGCCCTGCTCCTGTACCAGGTAAGTCCACAACGGGCTGACCATAGCCCCTGCTACTTGGAACTTTGTGTTCGAAGTAGCGAATCTTAAACAACAACAACATGCTAGGATTCCCAGTCCTCATTTTTTTGGCCCGTTGGTGATTTGGGCGTCAAAAACAATTAATTAATTGAGAGGATAGGTTCAACTGTTCCAGTGATAGATACACCCATCCATATCCAGACTCCTTCCGAGGGCTACATAGGCGTAATGGAGTGATAATTCCCATCATTCTAAATTCTAATGGCCTGATATTGCCCTCCATTCTACAGTTCTACCATATTGTAGATGAGATGCGTCTGGTGTGTGCATATACCACCATGTAAACATACCCCCAGAGCCCCCTTCTCATCAATAACATATTACCAAGCAAACTGCTACATTGAACAGCTAGCCATGATCCCTGGGCGCGAACAGGACAATCACGACTCTCGTATCACAACAATACAAAAAATATGGTATTGTTTTCTGGCAACAATTTGGCATTTAAAACAATCAAACCAATTAGCAGTCCCCGTGGCATAGTGGTAAGACACTCGCCCCAAGTTTCGCGAGCGATTTGGCATGGGTTCGTATCCTGGCCAGGGAGGATTGACTAGGCGCCAATCCTTAACTGTACGCCTTTTAACCTAGCAGTGACGGGTACCTGGTTTTTTAAACGATTTGGCGGGTCGTATTCCGGGGAATATTAGGATTAAGGACCTGCCCGAAACGTTATGAGTGCTAGTGGCTGTACAACAATGTAAGAACACTTGTATAAAAAAAAATAGTAATAATAATAAATAAAAATCTTGCAAATTAAATAATATTTTTTTATTATTAACAAACTTAGGTATACACAGCAATGTGCTCCTACCCTATTCTATATGAAAGATTACACAGTGTAGATCATAAACTAGCTGTAAGTTCATTTAATATCCACATCTCACAGGATGGTTAGTCATACATGGGATCTGGAGAGAAAATGCCTGCCTCAATACAACAAAATAAATAAGATTTTACTAAATAGCAACTTTATGATTTTCACAAGAGCTAAGCACCGAATAACGGAAACATTATATTACAATTTTATGTCACGAGTTTCTATAAGATTCCTCTCAAATAATGTATTTTTTTATGTTTTTAACAAATTTAGGTATACACAGCAATGTGCTGCTATCCTGTTCTGTTTGAAGGACCACACAGTGTAGTTCAACAACCAGCTTCAAGCTCATCCAACACCCCCACCTCACAGGACGGCCAGTCATACATGGAACCAGGAGAGAACATGAAATGTAAGGCTGATCTATTAAAATCCACTAGCAAAATCTGGGTGCAGCACAAGAATATCTTCCAATATTCCTGAGTGTATGAACAGAGCTTAGAGTACCTCATACAATTTGGTCTGAAATCCCTGATAACAGAGCAATCATAGATATAGTGTTGGAGAGTATGTTCTAACTCTTGTTCACATATAATCACATATGTAATAATAATTATTAACTGGCGTTCAATAAATTTTAAACATAACACAAAGTGAACCTCTAACTTGCAACAACCAATAAAATAAGCGATTTACAAAAATAAACATATAATAATTACTTTCATTAAGAGAAGAGTAATTACACTAACTGATCATAGTAAAATACAATTGAAGAAGTAAGTCAAGAAAGAAAAGATCTCGGGTGAAAGACTTCAGACGGAGACTGATGGACCCGCCTTTGTCCTCAAGAACGATAGTGAGAGGAGAAAAAGTTACTCAAAGAAAAGGGAAAGAAAGACAAGAGAAATTTGATAACGAAAGAGCTGACGGAAGAAAGATAGAAAGCATAATATATAAGTCTCCCCATACCATGGTTACCAACCATGAAAACACAGATATTAACATTTGCTCTACCGACTAAGATATATATATATATATATATATATATATATATATATATATATATATATATATATATATATATATATATATATATATATATATATATATATATATATATATATATATATATATATATATATATATATATAAATCTAATATATATATAATGAAATATAACGAAAGGCTCTCTACCCACACTCCACATCCCCCCCCCCCCAGCTTGTTTACTGCCAGTCAGATTACTCTTAGGAAACAGCACTATGCTGTGTCGACAAACGGCATGATAATTGACGCATGAAAACATAATAATTAGGATGACTAAACCACACAACAGAAAAATGGAAAAACGACGATATTTACCGTGCATGACGATCAAGTCGTGTGATGAGTCGCTGAACCAGAATAGTTATCTTGAACGACTACTCTACTGACAGTTCTACGGCGACAGTCGCTCCTGCTGCTACTTGTCGCGTCCTGCTGTTCCTACCAAACAGGACTTAACAACCAGTGGGCCAGGCAGAGGCGTCGGGCCCTACCCTCAAAAAAAATATATAAATAAAAACAGTGATTGTTTTGTATGTCTGAACATTACATTAACCCGGTCCTCTTCAAATGCATCTCGACTGTTCAAGAACGGAATAGATTCTGCGTTTGTGACAACAATTGACAATTTATTCTAGTCTTTAATGACCCTAAAACAAAAGAGAGAGAGAGAGAGAAAGAGAGAGAGAGAGAAAGAGAGAGACAGAGACAGAGACAGAGACAGAGACAGAGACAGAGACAGAGACAGAGAGAGAGCGAGAGGAGAGAGAGAGAGGAGAGAGACAGAGACAGAGACAGAGACAGAGACAGAGACAGAACAGAGAGAGAGAGAGAGAGAGAAGAGAGAGAGGAGAGAGAGAGAGAGACAGAGAGACAGAGAGAGAGAGAGAGACAGAGAGAGAGAGAGAGACAGAGAGAGAGAGAGAGAGAGAGAGAGAGAGAGAGAGAGAGAGGAGAGAGAGAGAGAGGAGAGAGAGAGAGAGAGAGAGAGAGAGAGAGAGAGAGAGAGAGAGAGAGCCAGACAGCTCTATAAATTACCCAACTGTTCCTACTCTCCATAACAATCCTGAGCCTCGGGATGTAAAACACGATAATTCGAGACCGGTATTAAGTTAATTTGATTCCTCCTTTGACGGGTTTTTTCCATTACGGCGGAATTGAAAGCGTCAGTCACCCCGCTCTTCTCATTCACACACATTCACAAAAGCTTAATTAAATACTACCAAACTAAACAAGAGGCTGACAAGAAAGGATGATCATTCGTGGGAACGAAGGCACGCAATTTTGCAGCAGGGTAATACCGAAAATTTTCAGAGGAAAGAACCTCAAGAATTATCGAAGGAGGAAGGGGGGTAAAATACCCATAAACATTGTTAATTTTGAGTGCATTCTATAATTAAGACGTGAACATAAGACCAATTCTCTCGTTTCTTCGTCCCTTGTGTCTCCACTCTCGGTCGTTTTTCCACAACCATTTTTTTATTTCCTTCCCATTCTCTCCAATTCCCTTCCCATTCTCTCTCTTGTTACCACCACCTTCCTTCCCAGCACTCATCTGTCCCACCACAGTCTGCTGTGAACCACTGATGTGGCTGAGGGAGAGAATGACAGAGAAAGTAAGATGGAAGTCCCCCAGTAACTGATCAGACGATAGATAATCTACACCTTACATCATTCCAGGACATTTGTGATTTTCAGAGAATTTCGTGTTTAACACAGCGTGTGTCTTGGGTGGCAGCAACAGCAAGATTGGGGGTCAGGTTCCCGTTGTGAGAGTGAACGATGCTGTGAGAGATTCACTCATCTCAGTGGATCTGGAAAGTGAATCCATAACTTTGACTCGTCTAAAATTATGGTCTAGACTATAGACCATATAGGGGCTGACAGTTTGGGGCTGACAGACTATATTATGGTCTGACGCCTAGGGAAGCGTTTCGCAAGGCACTCCTTACATTTTCAAAGACAAATTCTCCATGCTCTGCCAAAGCTTATATTTGCTTGGGGTAAGGTGGTACAGGACAGGAATTAGATGAACAAGTGGATGAATGGCATAATGGACATTAATATGCATAATGGATTAGGAGAGTAATTAGCATAGTTTGTTATACACGTGATGAATTAGCGCCGTATTAGAAACCCTGTATTAGAAAGGCAGGGTCCATGAACTAATAGCCAGATTCTGGAAACAATAAGTAAACACACACTTCAAAAGACAAGAATGTTGCAAAAATAAATTCTCGATATTATATATACAGAAATTTGATTATCAACTTCTTCTAAAATAAATACAGGAATAATATACATTATCCTTCTCTATTAATAAGTAGTCAGGTGGCCAGATATTCACAGTGTTCACGATATTAAAAACTTTTAACACTGCAAATCCCAAACGAATATGCAAATGAAAAAATCCCAAATCAGAATGATGCAGCGATTATTCTATAATTCAAATCAGAATTTCTCTAATACATTGCAGGAATGATGTATTTTTTTTTTATTTAATTTTATTTTTGTCTCCAGAGCGATTATTTTAGCTGATAGACTTTACCTAATTTGAGTAATATAATATGGAGTTAGATGGGAACTAAAGTTCGATAAATTTACTTCACTATATAGCTGAGTAATTGCCTAGTTTGTTTTCCACACGTGATGAATTTGAGCTTGTAATTCAGGGTTATATGTGACTAAACATTTGTGAAATGTTTAATGTTCCAATTTTTATGGAATAAATAAATAAACACAGGTTAAATGAAAGCTATATGGTATTGACGTGCTATATTGAAACTTATATGGGGATCTAATTTATACATGTCCAGGCTCACATTAAGGCTGTTGTTAGTGTTTTGATTAAGCTAACATGTACAAATTAGATTCACATATTCCTTTAATATAGTATCCATTTAACCTGTGAACATTTATTTATTTCCATCCCGCGGCACTAATATATATTATCTAGTGTTTTTTGTTTTGAACAGTTGTCCTTATTTGACCCTTTCCTCAGCCTTTTTCGTCCTCCTTTTATCGGTAGGTTTCATCCCCTATCTTGGTGGTGAGGTGACCTGCCCTGGCGGGTATAAGGTCTGCCTACCATGTTTCCTTCTTCATTCTATTTTGCTCTGATGAAGGTGAATTGTGCCGAAAACGCGTTTTAGCATTCTCTGTTTTCACATGTTGTTTTTCGCATACTTGGATAAGTGTTATATATATATATATATATATATATATATATATATATATATATATATATATATATATATATATATATATAATGTGTGTGTGTGTAACTTACAAAAATTAACGTGATGAAAAATGTAACAGTGTCAGACCACAGAGGAAGAATTGAAACAGGAATTTCCTTAAGTACTTTCGTATATTAATACAACTTCAGAAGGAATGAATGAATAGGGATCATTCCTTCTGAAAATTCATTAATATACAAAAGTACTAAAGGAAATTCCTGTTTCAATTCTTCCTCCGTGGTCTGACACTGTATTATATATATATATATATATTATATATATATATATATATATATATATATATATATATATATATATATATATATATATATATATATATATATTGGGGAGAGAATGAAACAAAAGAAATAATGGCACACTATAAAGAGAATGAAGACAAAGAAGTTATAGTTACAAATATCTGGTACATCAGACAAGTACTCCTGGGAATTAAGTAACAGAAAAAAGTATATATAACGGAAGTAAACAATTTTAATTTCCGTGAGTATAGAGAAACAGAACAGAGAAAAAGGTTGAAGAATGCGAGACCAATGACTGAGCACAATGACACACAAAGCTCTCTAGCATCACAAAACATCGAGTTGAAGGAGAAAAATCTCACAAATTTAGGGAAATCTCAGCATCAGTGAATCCACATTAGCTTAATCCAACACTAAATAGCGTGTAGGAAGTGATGTAAACTCTAAGACGATGCTCGAGGACACAGTCGGATGCAAGGCAACGTCACACTCTTACTTAAACAAGTGGTAACAGTTGACCAGACCACACACTAGAAGGTGAAGGGACGACGACGTTTCAGTTAGTCCTGGACCATTCTCAAGTCGATTTGAGAATGGTCCAGGACGGACCGAAACGTCGTCGTCCCTTCACCTTCTAGTGTGTGGTCTGGTCAACTTACTTTAGCCACGTTAATGTGACTCATCGCCTGCAAGTGGTAACAGTATATGAGTAAGAGAAGCATAGGCCTCTAAATAATAGTATTTGTCCCAGCACCCCATAATTTAACGAGAATGGATTTGCTGGCCAATATCTCACTTGGTAACGTATGATAAGTTAGGCCGCAAACTGCTGCTGCTCGAATTTACATCAACTCATTTAATATTCTTGGATAATACCAGTTGCACAAAACGACTCCTTTGTGTTGTGTGGAGCAGTATTCCATACACACACACACACACACACACACACACACACACACACACACACACACACACACACACACACACACACACACACACACACACACGAACACTTAAAGGTGCTAGTTGTGGTTTCTGTAAATAGTGTAAATCGTTCGCGTTTCATTTGTTATTGGTGTGTGTGTGTGTGTGTGTGTGTGTGTGTGTGTGTGTGTGTACTCACCTAATTGTGCTTGCGGGGGTTGAGCTCTGGCTCTTTGGTCCCGCCTCGAGAGTGTGAGTGTGTGTGTGTGTGTGTGTGTGTGTGTGTGTGTGTGTGTGTGTGTGTGTGTGTGTGTGTGTGTGTGTGTGTGTGTGTGTGTGTGTGTGTGTGTGCGCGCGCGTGCGCGGGCGCGCGCATGCGTTTTAAAATATGCAAACGAATTGATGTTGTAGGACGCTTTCTAAACCAGATTTGCTGCTCTCGTCTTATCTTCCTCCCAGACTCCACCGTAGCATGTTATGTAAATGATCTGAGTTTGTATTCTATCACGCAGTATTACATTATAATTAAGATGTCTAAACACGATGGCGCTTTGGAAGTATGTATTTCTAGCCGCTTTATCACCTGTGCATACGTTCACACACACACACACACACACACACACACTAACTAACTAACGCAATCAGGAAAACACCCCAACAACCTCTCGAACTCATCCCCCCCCCCCCCTCAAATACTTATTTTGCCCCAAAAACTCCCAATCCTCATCAAACACTCCCTCTCCCCACAAACACACAACTACCCTCCTCCAAACACTCATTCCCCCCACACACACCCGCTTTACCTCCAAACACGAACGGTGTGTACTGGAATTTGAGAAGTATGCGAAATCTTGTTCTATTGCGAGACTAACTTTGAGATGATGTGGATTCGTGAACATTCCAGAACATTCCTGTCAGAAATGTTCGATCATCATGTGGGAGTCACATGTAAACCGTTTTTCAGTCATAAACCAGGAGTTTGGCCGCTGGGTAAATGAGCATTTGACCTTTGTTGATGAGGTCGGGCTGAATCCGGCCAGCATTGCCCAGTTTATGAGTGAAAATCGCTGTATACACAACTCATGGCTGACTATTTTCTAAATTTTCATGAGTAGTGATTTCGTTCTTTGGCTGTGTTCGAATTGCACATTTTTTTTTTTTAACATTTCACCCATTTACTGCAAATACAAGTAAATGCAACCTATCCCCAACAACAAAGACTTAAAGCTCGTAAATCCAGCCGCCAAACCCTTATATTTATTAATGAAAAACTGTTTACACATGACTCACAACTGACGGGAAGGGAACTAGCAGGAGAAAACGCCAGCCATTACGACTATATAGTACTTGTGAAGGGGTCAAGATTAGAATTTGGGATGGGACGGGGGGAAAGTGATGATGCCCAACCACTTGGACCGTCGGGGATTGAACACCGACCTGCATGAAGCGAGACCGTCGCTCTACCGGGACGGTAGAAGCTGAAGAAGAAATTAAGTGACCTGGGGCTAGATTCACGAAAGCACTTAAGCAAGCACTTACGAACGTGTATATGTTTCCTCAATCTTTGACGGCTTTGGTTACATTTATTAAACAGTTTACAAGCATGAAAACTTCCCATTCAACTGATGTTATTGTTATAAACAGCCTCCTGGTGCTTCGGAGTTCATTGTTTAATAATTTGAAACAAAGCCGCTAAAGACAGAGGAAAGATGTACAGGTTCGTAAGTACTTTCGTATGAATCTGGCCCCTGATTTCAGAAATCCACGAATCACCATCGCCTCAAGCAGTCTACCCAAAACCAATACAAACATCCACATATAACAATTCCTCATAATGTCACACACTGGTGCAATCGTCTTAGGGAAGACTCTATCAAGACTGCAAAGAAAAATATGCGTGACATTCAAGAGCTCTAACACAGCTTCCACGGACAAAGATACCAAAGTAGATTCTGGCGGGGGCAAAAAGACTTCCCTAGGTCCCCTACAATAAAAAAGAGCTGCAAGTTGGTCCTTTGGAGCCAAAGGTCCCAAAGCGGGTCCCAACTATCAAAGAGCCCTAAGGATGACATTGACAAAGACACCCGCTTAGGACCACGGACATAGAGACCCAAGTTGGTCTCGAAGGACAGATCCATGAAACAGTTCTCGAATAGGATTACAACTGACCAATTTGATTAACTTCAATTGTGGTTTCACTCTCCAGCAACACTCACGCGTCCATTGTATTGCTTTCAACTTGGATATTCAATTCAAGAGTCTTACAATTTATATATCCACATGTCCCCCGATAAGGATTGTCCCTCTTAGCGACTTCACTGTATCGCTGAAATCCAATTCTGATTGCTCATAAAATTCCTGACTTTCTCACATATCTGAATGTCAAGGACGTATTAGAACAATTACACAACTTTAATGAATCACAATGACACCGTGCTAATTAAAGGTTACATGAACACTCAAAATAAAAAACAAAACAGACCACCAGCTGTTATTTTACTCCTTCCACAGTCAACCTAACCACAATATCCTTATAGGTTTATTTTCAGGACTCGTAAGAGTTCTCAGGAGTTCCTTGAGAAGGCATAGTTCCTCAGACGTGCACCAGATACAACTCAATACATTTCTCAGCCATTTGAGGAAGGGACGCATGAGAGGTCTACGCAAATTACGGAATTTGCATAGGAAAATTATCAATCTCAGGAACCGTCGTGAACCTCACCATCTTCATACTTTCCCGGCAGGTTAGGCACTCAACACCACCTCTCTCCCACTCAAGTGAGGCTGCAGGTTACGCACTCAACACCACCTCTCTCCCACTCAAGTGAGGCTGCAGGTTACGCACTCAACACCACCTCTCTCCCACTCAAGTGAGGCTGCAGGTTACGCACTCAACACCACCTCTCTCCCACTCAAGTGAGGCTGCAGGTTACGCACTCAACACCAGCACTCTCCCACTCAAGTGAGGCTGCAGGTTACGCACTCAACACCACCTCTCTCCCACTCAAGTGAGGCTGCAGGTTACGCACTCAACACCACCTCTCTCCCACTCAAGTGAGCCTGCAGGTTATGCACTCAACACCACCTCTCTCCCACTCAAGTGAGGCTGCAGGTTACGCACTCAACACCACCTCTCTCCCACTCAAGTGAGGCTGCAGGTTACGCACTCAACACCACCTCTCTCCCACTCAAGTGAGGCTGCAGGTTACGCACTCAACACCACCTCTCTCCCACTCAAGTGAGGCTGCAGGGGAGGCATCATTCCCGGCAACGAAAACAATAAGAAGCATCACCATGGCAACCGTTCATGACAAAGGGAAATGAGACCAAAACATAAACTTGTTGCAGAGAAAGATTCCCTGGTGAAAACTGAGGTATACTCGTCATTTATACTGTAGATGTATTCCTAATGTACACATATACAGTATGCGCTCTCACATACATCTCGGAACCCACATACGCCCATACATGCACCCAGTTATACACACATATATTGCCAAACGTACACACTGGAACACTTACAAGCTCATACATGCACCCTGGCACACACATATGCACCCATACATACGCCGTGGAACACACACACATAAATATTCGGACTTTCAACCAATCAAAATATATATATATATATATATATATATATATATATATATATATATATATATATATATATATATATATATATATATATATATACCTCTTGCGAGAAGATGTTATATATCCCCTTTTCCTCAGAGACTGTCAACTGCATCCCCTGGTCAGCATTGTAGCAAGTGTCCCCCAGTAATGAAACATCTCACTCTTGTATACACGTGAAACAAAAAATGAACGACTCCTTTTTTTTATCAGACACAAAGAGGAGTGCTTCCTTGTTTCAACTGAGGAAGCTTGCTTATTGTATGAGATTAATTACCTGAAGGAGTCTTGAGGTAGAGTGCTGCTTTCTTGGTGATTAAAAAACACAAAAGGAGAGGTATATGTAGGTAGGAGAGGTATATTATTTGAGCTTCATAGAGTAAACGTAATTATGGGGAGGAAATGCTCAACCGCTTTGACTATATAGCATATGGGATGGCTCTGATGGAAACAAGCTGGGATATATGGACGAAGTGAAGGAATTGCCACTTAACCTCATTAACCAATCGGAAGTGGAGTTCGAACGTCGACCTCTCCAGAAACGACCAGTGAGTCTACATGAAATGAGCATCAAATGACAATATATTATATACAACCAATCACGAAATTTCTTTCCATCTGACCACTTTACAAAGGTCGGTTGAGTTTACAAAGGCTGGCTTCAGTTACATGAAGACCAGACA
Organism: Procambarus clarkii; assembly: GCF_040958095.1. Taxonomy (NCBI): domain Eukaryota; kingdom Metazoa; phylum Arthropoda; class Malacostraca; order Decapoda; family Cambaridae; genus Procambarus; species Procambarus clarkii. Next base: position 42,557,933 of record NC_091151.1, on the reverse strand, counting down.
TATTTTATAGTCATATACAAAGTAATAATAAAAAGTTTTCAGCACTGTAAGTAATAAATAGTTACATGAAGTCTTACAAAAATAATTCATTGGTTACATGTCGAGAGGCTTCCTTACTCACTGAGAGGCTTTGTCACTCACTGAGAGGCTTCATCATTCACCAAGAGCCTTCATCACTCGCTGAGAGGCTTCAACACCCCACCGAGAGGCTTCAACACTCACTGAAACGGCTGCCTTTATTTTCCAGCCCATTATAGGGCAGTTCCTGGCAATACCTCACCAATCCAGTTTTAACCAACTCTTTTGTAAGGAGATATTCATCCCTATATATCCCGCTCTATGACACAAGAGTCCATAGCTCTATTCTATAACTCTAATGCTCCTAGACACAAGAAATGACTGCCTGGGAAACACTTAATTCAGGTCCGTTGCACTAGTTTATTAAAACCAAATTAACCCGACACGCCCACGACGATTCTAAATATATATCTGTGAACTATGTGTACAGGACAGGACAGAACTGAGCCATTCTTCATACACACACAATGCTAACAGAAACATGTTGTGTTGACTGCAATAGACAGCCAAGCCGCTGTTGGCTATCACGGGGAGCAAAAACCAGGCAAAGAATGCTCGTTTTAAAATATTGAGAGCCCCAGCGAATAATTCAAGAGCTCCAGCGAATAATTCAAGAGTTCCAGCGAATATTAAGAGCCCCAGCGAATATTAAGAGTCATAGCGAAAATTAGGAGCCCCAGCGAATAATTCAAGAGCTCCGGCGAATAACTCAAGAACCCCAGCGAATATGAAGAGCCCCAGCGAATACTGAGAGCCCCAGCAAGTAATTCAAGAGCCCCCAGCGAATAATTCAAGAGCCCCAGCGAATAATTCAAGAGCCCCAGCGAATAATTCAAGAGCCCCAGAAAATAATTCAAGAGCCCCAGCGAATAATTCAAGAGCCCCAGCGAAGAATTCAGAGCCCCAGCGAATAATTCAGAGCCCCAGCGAACAATTCAGAGTCCCACGGAATCGCACCGTGATTTAGTTAGGAAACGTGGCTTACTGCCTAAGGTACGGGAGCAACAGAAACATTTATTTAAGAATTTCACAAATGAACAAATGAATTCAACTCGGTAAGAGCATGTATTTATAATCCTAGGTGTTGAAGCTATTATTATTATGACTGTGAAAATTATTAGGAGCCATTACAAGGATTCGAACCTATGATCTGGGAACTCCTAAGCACACGCATTAGATCCAGGACGTAGGTTCGAATCCTTCTCATGGCTACTACTGATTAACTCATTGATTCATTATATTAATGTGATTTCTTGATCTCTCTCTTGCAGGCACAGATCTCTCTCTTGTAGGCACAGAACTCTCTCTTGCAAGCACAGATCTCTTGCAGGCACAGATCTCGCTCTTGCATATATAGCTTTCCTTCTCGAATGCATCACTCTTTCATATACATCATTCTCACTCGCTCACACAAGTGTTATTCTCTCGCAAGGAGCCTTCTCTCTCTCTCACACATGGCAGCTACCCGTAACGTCACATGTACATTTGGACAAAGTACTGGGCATGACGACTCATTTCAAGCCTCCACCCGTATTGGCTGACGCATTCGTCACCTCAGTAGAATCTTCAAGGACGTGATGATACGGGCTGGCATTTTGAGCACGAGGCCAATGTTCTCCTCGAGGTAATGACAACACAGTACTCACTTAGGTGTGCTTGTGGGGGGTTGAGCTTTGACTCTTTGGTCCCGCCTCTCAACCGTCAATCAACTGGTGTACAGATTCCTGAGCCTACTGGGCTCTATCATATCTACATTTGAAACTGTGCATGAAGTCAGCCTCCACCACATCACTTCCTAGTGCATTCCATTTATTAACTAATCTGACACTGAAAAAATTCTTTCTAATGTCTCTGTGGCTCATCTGGGTACTAAGTTTCCACCCGTGTCCCCTTGTGTGTTGGCCTCGATGCTGCAGATTCACTAGGCTGTTGTTTTAGATTTAGCTACACAGAACGAAATGTCCATGAAGTACAGGCTATAGTGAGCCCGTCTTCCACCAGGCATCCCACACCCTTTTTTTAAGCAAATCTCACTCCATCACAGATCACTTAATTCCTCAATTGACTTGCATTTGCTGTTTGATTTGAAAATCAGGCAATATTTATCAGGGTCTCCTGATTCTCCCAGCACCTAATATGAATGTAATCTACCTCATAGTAATGAAATATCTCATAACTAACATATACTAGTTACATTTTGAGAGTTAAGCTTCGATATGAGAAAATTTATATTCGCTTCACTCAGCATACGAAATATATATAAGGATTTTTATTTTCAACTCTAACGCCCTCTGGCTGAAGTTCACAAAAACTAAGAGGACAAAGGAGTGATGTGCTGAAGTATTACAACGAAGATTCAGAGAGACAATTTTAGCAGAATATGAGAAACAGTAATTAGAGAGAGGAAAATAAAATTGAGAGAGATGAGAGGTAGAAAGCTAAGCAAAGCGATTATGTGAAGGTTATGAGGCCAGCCAAGAAGGCAACCAGGAAACAAGTCAAGAAGGCAGCCAAGAAGGCAACCAGGAAGCAAGTCAAGGAGGCAGCCAAGGAGCAAAATTGTTCTTCCAGGTTTGAGAGTAGGATAAGTGAAAGCAATCTAGGAGAGCGAGTGAGAAAGCAAGTTTAATTTACATATACACACATATTATATATATATATATATATATATATATATATATATATATATATATATATATATATATATATATATATATATATATATATAGTGTACACCATAAAAAAGGGGGGTGGTAGGAGAAGCGAACACTCTTACGTATTCAGAGTTAAATGGCAAGTTTTTCCCTGAATGCGCTGTGTTCCCTTCTCTGAGGCTGTGGGTCCCTATAATTGTACCAGTGGTGGTACCCCCCTATAATATATATATATATATATATATATATATATATATATATATATATATATATATATATATATATATATAGCAGCCTACAAAAAGGTTTAGCAGCCTCACCTAAGCTAAGAAGGCTAATTATCTCTCCTTAATACCCATCTGTAGTAAAACTCGACCAATATAACAATAATATTCACTCATGTATTACTGCAAATTTATGAATAACCAACAGCTAAGATCTTCATTGACTGCCATGAAAGTTAGGGATATCTTCAACCAAGTAAACTTTTTCCCAGTGTGACGTAGAGGTGAAAGTCGGTCGCAGACAGCCGTGCAGTCGGCGTCAGGAAGGCGTCAGGAAGGCGTCAGACGTCAGGAAGGCGTCAGACGTCAGGAAGGCGTCAGACGTCAGGAAGGCGTCAGACGTCAGGAAGGCGTCAGACGTCAGGAAGGCGTCAGACGTCAGGAAGGCGTCAGACGTGGCGTCGTAGCTCGTGCTAAATGATAGTTTAATTGTGTCAGAAAAGCCAATTGGGGCGTATAGCGTTCCGGTGCGTGTGTGAATCCCCCATTCTGTTACCACCTTCCCTAATTGATGTACTTGTTTCTGTAAATCACTCTTGCAGTTAACATTGGGAGGGTCTGATTCTCTTTATCGTTCTTAATTTATCTTGTTATGGGCTTTTTATGTATCTTCTTTTAAGTCTCTTGTCCCCCCCTCTCCCCCCCCTCTCTCTCTCTTTCTCTCTCTCTCTCTCTCTCTCTCTCTCTCTCTCTCTCTCTCTCTCTCTCTCTCTCTCTCTCTCTCTCTCTCTCTCCCTCAACAGCACGGTAACCACCTAATGGGCACCTCACCCTGAAGATGCATTTACAACCCAAGATAAACATTTTCTCTTTCGCTCTCTCTCTCCTACCCCTTCTCCTTCCACCCTCTCTCTCTCTCTCTCTCTCTCTCTCTCTCTCTCTCTCTCTCTCTCTCTCTCTCTCTCTCTCTCTGCCAATGGCGAGGTCAGACTATAATCTTATTTACCCCAGAGATACTCAGGGTCACAGAGATGGGACTCTGTGAAGAGGCTTTACAGGTAAGAGAAGGTAATGTAGCAGCGGAAGAGTCAAGGAATTTGCATAATAAAGACAGCAGGTCATATACATATACCAGAAGGGGGAGGGGGGTTACCCGGGAGGGAGTGGGATAGTCTCTCGCTCTCTCCTGTAAATTTCTATTTCTCCTTCTTTTCGCTCTCGTCCCTCTCTACCTATTCCATCCGGGAGGGGCGGGTGGAGGGGGGGGGGGGGCTGCATCTGGGTCTTTTGCCTCTTACTCTTTCCACCCACTCCACTTTCTTTTCCCTACTTTTCAACCTCATCTCTATCTCCTCTTGTCTCCTTTCCCATTGGTTACCCTCCTTCGTCCTCCCCCTCTATCCCACCCACTTTTCCAATCCCTCTCCCCCCATCTTTCCAACCATCCCCTCTTATCTTCTCCATCTTCATTCCTCTCCACCTTCTTTCAGAAAATGTCTTGTTAAGAAGCCTTCCCCCTTCATTTCTCCACTCGTTCTCCTCTTCCCTATCCCTCCCCTCCCCCGCTTCTTCTCAACTATCCTTCTCCCTTCTTCCCTTCTCTCAGAAAATGTATTAAGAAGCGCTGAAGCAACTGTATGGGTCTCATAAAATATATTATTACATTCACTAAAATCTGAAAGGCAGGGGTGGGCAACCCTTGGCACACGTGCCAAATATGGCACGCAAACGACTTTTGTCAAGCAAACGAATCCTTGAGTTCACATTTACACAAAAAAAAATCAATATCCAATTTCGCTTAACTGTAATCAAGGTGTAATTTTATTAAGCAAAGCGATACCAAATAAAAAAATGTAATAAACCAATACTGACAACTGTTTGAGTGATAAGAAACTGAACTAAACATCCTATTTCCCAGTCATCTGTCTCCGTGATATACTACTGCTCAAGTCTTCTTGTTGCTTCATTCACTTGTCGCGTCATTCAGTTGTCGCGTCATTCAGCTGTTGCGTCATTCAGTTGTCGCGTCATTCAGTTGTCGCGTCATTCAGTTGTCGCGTCATTCAGCTGTTGCGTCATTCAGTTATCGCGTCATTTAGTTGTCGCGTCATTCAGCTGTTGCGTCATTTAGTTGTTGCGTCATTCAGTTGTCGCGTCATTCAGTTGTCGCGTCATTCAGTTGTCGCGTCATTCAGCTGTTGCGTCATTTAGTTGTTGCGTCATTCAGTTGTCGCGTCATTCAGCTGTTGCGTCATTTAGTTGTCGCGTCATTCAGTTGTCGCGTCATTCAGTTGTCGCGTCATTCAGTTGTCGCGTCATTCAGTTGTCGCGTCATTCAGTTGTCGCGTCATTCAGTTGTCGCGTCATTCAGTTGTCGCGTCATTCAGTTGTCGCGTCATTCAGTTGTCGCGTCATTTAGTTGTCGCGTCATTCAGTTGTCGCGTCATTCAGCAGTTGCGTCATTCAGTTGTCGCGTCATTCAGCTGTTGCGTCATTCAGTTGTCGCGTCATTCAGCTGTTGCGTCATTCAGTTGTCGCGTCATTCAGTTGTCGCGTCATTCAGTTGTCGCGTCATTCAGTTGTCGCGTCATTCAGTTGTCGCGTCATTCAGTTGTCGCGTCATTCAGTTGTCGCGTCATTTAGTTGTCGCGTCATTCAGTTGTCGCGTCATTCAGCTGTTGCGTCATTCAGCTGTTGCGTCATTCAGTTGTCGCGTCATTCAGCTGTTGCGTCATTCAGTTGTCGCGTCATTCAGTTGTCGCGTCATTCAGTTGTCGCGTCATTCAGTTGTCGCGTCATTCAGTTGTCGTGTCATTTAGTTGTCGCGTCACTCGCCAGGAGGCCAGACGTCGCCTGACCCCCTCTATCACCATTGTAGGTTGGCTTAAAATTGGACCGAAGTTTGGGCTGTATACCCTTGACCAGATTACCATAGAACTCTGTAGGTGGCTCCGGCGAATGAGTGATTATGATGAGCCGTGTATTTTGGTGTATGTATTATGATGAGCTATGCATTTTGGTGTTTTATGATGAGCTATGTATTTTGGTGTATGTATTATGATGAGCTATGTATTTTGGTGTATGTATTATGATGAGCTATGTATTTTGGTGTATGTATTATGATGAGCTATGTATTTTGGTGTATGTATTATGATGAGCTATGTATTTTGGTGCATGTATTATGATGAGCCATGTATTTTGGTGTATGTATTATGATGAGCTATGCATTTTGGTGTTTTATGATGAGCTATGTATTTTGGTGAATGTATTATGATGAGCTATGTATTTTGGTGTATGTATTATGATGAGCTATGTATTTTGGTGTATATTTTAATGAGCTATGTATTTTGGTGTATGTATTATGATGAGCTATGTATTTTGGTGTATGTATTATGATGAGCTATGTATTTTGGTGTATATTATAATGAGCTATGTATTTTGGTGTATGTATTATAATGAGCTATGTATTTTGGTGTATGTATTATGGTGAGCTATGTATTTTGGTGTATGTATTATGATGAGCTATGTATTTTGGTGTTTTATGATCTATGTATTTTGGTGAATGTATTATGATGAGCTATGTATTTTGGTGTATGTATTATGATGAGCTATGTATTTTGGTGTATGTATTATAATGAGCTATGTATTTTGGTGTATGTATTATGATGAGCTATGTATTTTGGTGTATGTATTATGGTGAGCTATGTATTTTGGTGTATGTATTATGATGAGCTATGTATTTTGGTGTATTACTCATGAGGGATTATAAATTAATAAAAGAATATTAATTTCATTATATTGTGCTTTAGCCAAGTAAAATAATTATGAGATTGGGCCCTTGAGACTGGGTATTGTGAAAGCTTGAACAACTTATGGCTCACTGAACTGATAAAAAAATAAAAACACTTCAGAATTACTGATGATTCTTTTGCGGATGATAAAATTTTATGTTAAAAACTTTCAATTGTGTGTGTGTAAATGGCAGCAAGAATTACACTTAAAAGCTAATAAAAAGTATCCACGCTATCAACATGCAACGACCTTTAAGTAAAAATTCAATCGTTAAATTTTACATCCAATAACTCTTACCTGACTTGAAATAATCCCTCTTATATTCTTTGATTTTGCATTTCTAGTGCGTTTTTTTATTATATAAAAAAGGTTTTTTAAATCATTAAAAATATACGAAAAAAGTATATATTCCCCAAAAAACTTTTGATTTGCACGTGAGAAAGTTTTGCATCAAAGATTTGGCGATTTTGTTATGTACACCTAATAAATGTTACCTACACCTGCTCTAGGGGGCATCCCGCCAAACATTTCACACTTGACTCCATGAAAATCGCATGAGGGTCTGTATTAATTTTAATACTTCTTAAAGCGTTTAATTTAGTCTACCCTGACCAGCCTATGTCCGTCCCGTACCCCTGACCAGTCCCCTTGAAAATTGCGTGAAGCGTCTACCCCCTCTTATTTTGAACTGATAAAGACATCCTTATAGTATACTAGGGAAGGAAATACCCGGCAGTACCCGGATAGTCTGTCAGTCTTCCCACCAACCATTCCACCCTCTCTAAGTTCATCTCCCCCCCTTGCCATCCCAACACCTCACCCTGTGCAGACGAGGAGTTACAATAACGTGGCTGAAATATGTTGAACAAAGCACACACTAGAAAGTGAAGGGACGACGACGTTTCGGTCCGTCCTGAACCATTCTCAAGTCGATGAGAATGGTCCAGGACGGACCAAAACGTCGTCGTCTCTTCACTTTCTAGTGTGTGGTTTGGTCTCACCCTGTCCCTATCCCCTTGATCCTTCAATTTCACACCTTCGTTCTCCCCCTTCTTTCAGAAAATGTATTAGTAAGAACTGAAATAACACTTTTGGTCCCACACTTTCTTGTCCCTTCCCCTCTCTCCTCACCTCCTTGGTCCCCCTCTTAATCCACTTCCTGCCCCCCCTCAACCATTCCCCCAACCTCCCTCCCCCCCCCAATCTTCCTACCACCCTGGCAACCCCCCCTCTTCAACTTCTCTCAGAAAATATGTTAAGAAATATCACTAGTCAATGGAGGAGCTCCACTCACATACTACACACATTTCATTCCCATTTCATCCCAGATTCATTTCAGACTTCATGAAATTCCTCGGGGGTATTGGGTTTCATGCTGTATTTCTTAAGGCATTTAACCTGTGTGTACCCCGACCAGCCTATGTCTATCCCGTACCTCACACCAACTCCCGTATAAATTTGTGTGAGTCTAGCCCTAAGCATCTGGCCCCAACATGGGATAGACAGATTGAGAGGCACTCTTTTTATTGTGTAATTCTTTATTATTATTATTATAATAATATATTATATATATATATATATATATATATATATATATATATATATATATATATATATATATATATATATATATATATATATATATATCCCTTAATTTTTTTATTAGTTAAATATCTCTATTGCACTTAGCTTACATTTTATCTACAGTTATAATTACATCCTTAACATTTCCCTTCCTTTCTCTCTCTTTTCATGTATTATTCCTCTTTCCTCGCCATTTTTTTATTCCCCCTATGTTATGTCCTTTTTCATTATTTCCTCCCTCTTTTTGGCCCTCTCTCCCTCTCTTTCTCTCTCTCACCTCTACCTCTCCTTCCTATCCTCCGACAAAAATTAAAGTGCATAATGGATCCCTGAAAAACAGCAAGGGAAAAAATGTGAAATTAAGAGCAGGAGCAAGGCCTGGGATGCCCTGGCGTTTAGCGAGAGACTTGAGTAAGTCCATTGTGTTGAGAGGAGTGTTGCTTGCCGGGAGACTGAAGGGAGAGTGTGTGCAGGACTGACGTGAGTATTGACCACCTTAGTTATTATTCTAGCGTAGATATCAATAAGTGTCACTGTAAATAATTTGTCATTATTAATCATTATTAGTGACTACATTTGACTGTCCCTTTAACTGGTTATGTTATTTGTAAGGGGGATTAATTAGAGTTTTATCATCTGTGTGTGTGTGTGTGTGTGCTCAAGTATATGTGCTTACAGCACCTGCTTCAGAGCAACCCTATATATATTCTCGACATAACTTCTGGAACTATGCTAGGGGTTAGACTCAGCTACTTCTACGTTTAGCGTACTCCACTTGCTCGCTACTCTTACACTGATTAATTTATCCCTTAAATGCCTGTGATTTATCTAGGTATATAGTTTATATGGCTGTAGATTACACTGCTATTTATGCAAAATATGTCATTTTCGTTCACTGTGTCAATACCTTTTGCAATCTTCTATGTTGTGATTATGTCTTCTCTGGCATTTTTTTTTACAGCATACTAATATCTAGCTTTATTATAGTTTGTTCATAGGTTAGCCTTCAATGGTCAGGTGTGTGAGTGTGCTCACTTATTTGTAGCATTCATGGTCGTATAATGCAATGACTCCGGATCTAAATGTTTGCCATCGTGTCCAGTTTTGAAATTGGGGATAAGATTCGCTTCTACTACTTCCTTGATTAGTTAATTATATTTTGCACCAATTTTTATTTAGTATATTGTTGTTTAGATCACAATCTCATTCTACTTACCATCCAAATCTTTCGATCTATTGTTAGTCATTTTAAACATTTTCCAGCTTTCAACCCAGTCAATTCCTCTGAGAATTTTGTTTATATCACTTCGCCTCTCTCTCTCTCTCTCTCTCTCTCTCTCTCTCTCTCTCTCTCTCTCTCTCTCTCTCTCTCTCTCTCTCTCTCTCTCTCCTTCTCTCTCACACACTTATTTTCTAGCAAATTTAGATCCAGTTCCTACAACTTTCCTCATTCCCCTTCCCACGTAGTTTTGAAATCAGATTCGGTGCAAACTTCAGCAATTTTTCGACTTTATCTCTGTGCTCCTTGAGATGAGATCTCTATATGGCTGGAATATGTACTCGAGAACGTCTCCACATAAGTATTTCACAGCTTTCTAAATATCTGCTTAACCAGGTTTCTGGCAGCTATCCTCATATTTACCAGTGTCTCATAAATCATATACGGTACGAAGTATAAGTTTTTTCTCTGCAATAAGACTAGGAATTGTCCCTACACCTACAGCTTCGATTTTAATTGAATTTTGAAGGATTATCTCTTTCATAATATACTTTCCTGTTAATCATAATTCAGTTCATGCAGTTCACATGAGAATTTAATTGCTGGTATCAGGTGACTGATGCCGTCTTTCTCAAGCTCTGAAGCTTGTATAGTTTATCATATATTATCTGGATTCTTCTTCTTCTTCTTGATGGTTCGTGCAGTTTGCATGATGAGTTTATCAGTCTCATAGATCCCATATTTTCCATTATTCTTGTGTCGTTTGGAAATTTGGAAACGTAGGATCCAGCGGTTTGATCATTCCAAAAAAACAGATTCTGGCAAGCTCTTCATTTTGTACTCACCTACATGTGCTTGCGAGGGTTGAGCTTTGGCTCTTTGGTCCCGCCTCTCAACCGTCAATCTACTGATGTACAGATTCCCGAGCCTACTGGGCTCTATCATATCTACATTTGAAACTGAGTATGTAGTCTGCCTCCACCACATCACTTCTTAATGCATTCCATTTACTATCTACTCTGACAATGAAAAAGTTCTTTCTAATGTCTCTGTGGCTCATTTGGGTACTGAGCTTCCACCTGTGTCACCTTGTGCGTGTACCACCCGTGTTAAATAATCCTTCTTTGTCTGACCTGTCAATTCCCCTGAGTTTTTTGTATGTGGTGATCATGTTTCCCCGAGCTCTTCTGTCTTCCAGCGACGTGAGGTGCAGTTCCCTCAGCCTTTCCTCGTAACTCATGCCTCCTCTTAGTTCTTGGACAAGCCTAATGGCATACCTCTGAATTTCTTCCAGCTTCGTCTTGTGCTTGACAAGGTACAGGCTCCATGCTGTGGCCGCATACTGATAGATTCAGTACTGATAGGTTCACAATCATCTTTTGTCCGGTCGTGATGGTCGAGCGGTTTAGGTCTCCAGTACACCAGTTGTACAGTGCTCCTGGCAGTATTTGATTTAACCAACGTTTATGAATTTCAGCTTAAGCAAATCAATCAGATTTTTATACTCAAAACAAAGTCTTCTTCCCACCGCATACTGTCCAAATATTTTAGTGTACTCAGGTCACAGTCTTATCAGTAAGCAAATTTTCTTTCCCTTCTCCCATGTCTTCTTATCGTTACTTTAAATTCTCCCATATAATCGAGGATCCGACGCTATGTCACTGGCTCCTAATGGGATTTCGTGCTCCAAGTTCACAATATCCTCCACTTTCTGGCTGAAGACTTGGGCTAAAAGGTTAAGGTGTGTTTATTCACCTAGTTGTGCTTGCGGGGGTTGAGCTCTGCTCTTTCAGCCCGTCTCTCAACTGTCAATCAACTGTTACTAACTACTAATTTTTTTTCACACACACACACACACACACACACACACACACACACACACACACACACACACACACACACACACACACACACACACACACACACACACACGCAGGAAGCAGCCCGTAACAGCTGTCTAACTTCTAGGTACCAATTTACTGCTAGGTAACAGGCGCATCTGGGTGAAAGAAACTCTGCCCATTGTTTCTCGCCGGCGTCGGGAATCGAACCCCCGGACCGCAGGATTACGTGTGCAGCGTGCTGTCCACTCAGCCACCGGCCCTCTTTTGTGTGTGTGTGTGTACTCACCTAGTTGTACTCACCTAGTTGTGTTTGCGGGGGTTGAGCTCTGGCTCTTTGGTCCCGCCTCTCAACCGTCAATCAACAGGTGTACAGGTTCCTGAGCCTATTGGGCTCTATCATATCTACACTTGAAACTGTGTATGGAGTCAGCCTCCACCACATCGCTTTCTAATGCATTCCATTTGTCAACCACTCTGACACTAAAAAAGTTCTTTCTAATATCTCTGTGGCTCATTTGGGCGTGTGCGTGTGTATGTGTGTGTGTGTGTGTGTGTGTGTATGTGTGTGTGTGTGTGTGTGTGTGAATGTCTGTGTGTGAATGTGTTTGTGTGTGAATGTGTGTGTGTGTGAATGTCTGTGTGTGAATGTGTTTGTGTGTGAATGTGTGTGTGTACGAATACGCGCATTCGGGTGTATATGTGCATTCGTGTGCGTGCTTAATGTGTGAGTGGCGTGTGTGTGAATGTCTAGAAACGCGTTACCTCATAATCAACCACAACAAAGAGTGCTGTAGCCGGACCCAGAAGCAGAATGAGAGGCCCGCCAGCACTCACCAGCCCTAAGACCACACCCCCCTCCCCCCTCCACCCCCCACACACACCGTTAACCTGCTGCATCGCACAACAGCCGCCGTCTTCCACCGGTGGGAAGGACCCCTGACCTTAATACAAGCCAACGCACTGAGACATTACCATCTTATTTTCGAGGAACCATGTCAAAAAATAACTCGATACTAAAAGAAAACGAACGAGCATATTAAGCGAATGGGAGAGTGTAGGACCAGTCCATATTTACAATTTAAAGGTTCTTATTCCTCTTATAGAATCTTAAAAACTGTTTTTAAATAGGGCTAACAATTAACACGGAAAAATTTATGAAAATTGAGGCTATTTGCGGCTAGGAAAACCAAAAATATATTGAGAAGCACCAGTTTTAAATATATAAGATTGTGATTTCATGCTGTACTTTCGGCTGCTTTACTTCGTTTAAACATCTTGGCCTGCTCGGCTTTATTGACGAACCCGCATTTTACTGTGCCAAGTTCAATTCCCCGGTTATCCAAGTAAATGAAATTTTATTACTCAAAATGATTACTCAATTTCATTGCAATATATATATATATATATATATATATATATATATATATATATATATATATATATATATATATATATATATATATATATATATATATATATATATATATATGGGATACATGGCGGTGCTCGGATCGAATCAATGACCAGGTCGACCCAGTGATACAAGTAATAGTGGCAATTTCGAACCTTTTTTAACGCCGCAGGTGATGAGGAGCAGATGTTGGGCAGCAGACAGGTCCCTTCCCTGACAGAGGCAAAATCCGTCGATCATCCGGTTTAAACCTTTCCCTGCTGGGGGGGGGGGAGAAAAGGCGTCTGACCGCCCAGTAATATCATACATTACTCCTGATGTTTGCTTGAGGCTGATTGACTGATGCAATCATCCTCCCCGTAGCCGGATGCTGCCCTAACAACTCACACGAATGGAGAATTGGTAAACAAACTGCCATATTTTTTTTTTAAGTCCAGATTTAGGCCATTAGAAAGAGATTACCCAACCGGCCTCTTCCGCTTCATGCCTTTTGCTCTTTACCCTCTGTTTCTCTTCCTCTCTTTCTCTCCCCCCTCTCTCCTTTCTCCTCTCCTCTCTCTTCGTATCTCTAACTTCGCCAGAGCATTTTTAGAGGGTTGAGTTACTCCGCTTAATTCATGGCTAGTGCAGGGAACTCTTCGACATTATTCAGAGTTTATGTTGCTGTGTATTCTGTGTTATAACTGATTCTCTCATGGAGTTATTCGTTGTTATGAATTACTCAGTTATTCTGTGATGTTATTGGCATCCATTGTTCAGTGTTATTAGTGACTCACTCAGGCAGTGTTCAGTGTTATTAATGACTCACTCAGGCAGTGTTCAGTGTTATTAGTGACTCACTCAGGCAGTGTTCAGTGTTATTAATGACTCACTCAGGCAGTGTTCAGTGTTATTAGTGACTCACTCAGGCAGTGTTCAGTGTTATTAGTGATTCACTCAGGCAGTGTTCAGTGTTATTAATGACTCACTCAGGCAGTGTTCAGTGTTATTAATGACTCACTCAGGCAGTGTTCAGTGTTATTAGTGACTCACTCAGGCAGTGTTCAGTGTTATTAATGACTCACTCAGGCAGTGTTCAGTGTTATTAGTAATTCACTCAGGCAGTGTTCAGTGTTATTAATGACTCACTCAGGCAGTGTTCAGTGTTATTAATGACTCACTCAGGCAGTGTTCAGTGTTATTAATGACTCACTCAGGCAGTGTTCAGTGTTATTAGTGACTCACTCAGGCAGTGTTCAGTGTTATTAATGACTCACTCAGGCAGTGTTCAGTGTTATTAGTGATTCACTCAGGCAGTGTTCAGTGTTATTAATGACTCAGGCAGTGTTCAGTGTTATTAATGACTCACTCATGCAGTGTTCAGTGTTATTAGTGACTCACTCAGGCAGTGTTCAGTGTTATTAGTGACTCACTCATGCAGTGTTCAGTGTTATTAATGACTCACTCAGGCAGTGTTCAGTGTTATTAGTGACTCACTCATGCAGTGTTCAGTGTTATTAATGACTCACTCAGGCAGTGTTCAGTGTTATTAGTGACTCACTCAGGCAGTGTTCAGTGTTATTAATGATTCACTCATGCAGTGTTCAGTGTCATTAGTGACTCACTCAGGCAGTGTTCAGTGTTATTAGTGAACTCACTCATGCAGTGTTCAGTGTTATTAGTGACTCACTCATGCAGTGTTCAGTGTTATTAGTGACTCACTCATGCAATGTTCAGTGTTTTGACACATGCAGTTTTCAGTTATTATTGACTTGTGTAATTTTGTTCATTGCTACTGACTCATTGAGTTATTTCGTGTTATCAATTATTCAGCGAGTTATTCAATGTTATTAATGGTCCCTTCATAGAGTTAGCATTATCAGTGAAAACAAGTTAATTCTGAGTTCTATTCCCGATACAAAAAAAAAATGGTTGGCCATCATTCACTCTGTCCTATTCAAGTTTCTCGTCCTTTCATTGAACGAGGACATGGGTCTAACAGCTTTAGACCCATGTTGGGTCTAAAGTTGTTACTTCTTATGTTGGGTCTAAAGTTGTTACTTCTTATGTTGGGTCTAAAGTTGTTACTTCTTATGTTGGGTCTAAAGTTGTTACCCCTTGTGTTCGGTCTAAAGTTGTTACCCCTTGTGTTCGGTCTAAAGTTGTTACCCCTTGTGTTCGGTCTAAAGCTGTCACCCCTTGTGTTCGGTCTAAAGCTGTCACCCCTTGTGTTCGGTCTAAAGCTGTCACTCCTTGTGTTCGGTCTAAAGCTGTCACCCCTTGTGTTCAGTCTAAAACTGGTACCCCTTGTGTTCGGTCTAAAGCTGTCACCCCTTGTGTTCGGTCTAAAGATATCACCCCTTGTTTTCGGTCTAAAACTGGTACCCCTTGTGTTCGGTCTAAAGATGTCACCCCTTGTGTTCGGTCTAAAGATGTCACCCCTTGTGTTCGGTGTAAAGTTGTCACCCCTTGTGTTCGGTCTAAAGCTGTCACCCCTTGTGTTTGGTCTAAAGATATCACCCCTTGTGTTCGGTCTAAAACTGGTACCCCTTGTGTTCGGTGTAAAGTTGTCACCCCTTGTGTTCGGTCTAAAGTTGTCACCCCTTGTGTTCGGTCTAAAGATGTCACCCCTTGTGTTCGGTCTAAAGCTGTCACCCCTTGTGTTCGGTCTAAAGCTGTTACCCCCTTGTGTTCGGTCTAAAGCTGTTACCCCCTTGTGTTCGGCCTAAAGCTGTTACCCCCTTGTGTTCGGCCTAAAGCTGTTACCCCCTTGTGTTCGGTCTAAAGCTGTCACCCCTTGTGTTAGGTCTAAAGCTGTCACCCCTTGTGTTAGGTCTAAAGCTGTCACCCCTTGTGTCGGAACTGGTCAGTCGGTCGGCTTATATACTAAGCGCCCCCGAGACGAGAGAACATGTATAATAACAACAATTGGTTCTCCTCATTTGATTTCCGTGTGTCGAGTTAATAAGCTCATACACATGCTGATGGCATTAATTAAAACTGTGAATTGTTGCACAAGGGCTTTTGAGATTCTATGTAGTGCCAGTTTTTGTGCAATTTATTTCATATACGTGAATATACTAAAAAATAAGTCTAATTCTGTTTAAACTTTCACTGTTTTGGTGCTTTATTTCACACATGAATACGGTTTAAAATGAGGTAAAAAAACAAAAAAAATTCAGTCATTATAAAAAAGGATTTAGTTAAAACTGTTTTGAACCATCACAGACAAACGCTCAATATAGTTACACACAATATAATATAATAGTAATTCAAATAAACTAATTGGAAACAATTTATTGGGAATAAAGAAAATCACTCGGCCTATTAGGCAAATCGGGCCTTGCATAGTAGGCCGAGAAGTGCGTTCTGGCTACTAGGTACGACACATATGTATATAATCATCATTGCACGTGAAATATATACATAATGCATATATACATACAGCAGGAACACATATGAATAATAATCTGATGATTGCAATTTATAATTTAAGATTTAAAAAATTATTTCTTTATCATGAATATAATTTTATATTTTATTTTACAGCGAGATTACAGGATTAGAAATTGAACTGAACCTAAATGCATATTTTCTCAGTACTACATAGTAATACATAGTTACTACATGGCAATTTTAAATGTGATATGAAATACCAACAGACACACCGTACTGATAGAACTAATCTGCATGTATATTCCTTGTTGTCAGGGAGACAGCATCGCCACTGACACTGTGTTATTAGTGAAGAAATAGCTTAAGTTCACTCTATATCTCTGTCAATGAAGAGACAACATGGTCACTGAATCTCCATCTTCAATGAAAAGATGCCCTAGGCATTAATTCCTCGTTGCCAAAAAAAGAGAGAATTGCCATTGAGTGAAAAAATCCTATTGTGATTTCTGTGTGTTGCTATTGAGTCCCTGTTGTCGGACGAGACTATGTTCGCATCCCTGTCCTTATGTAATCACGATAGACAGTTAATCTGTGCTTAAATTCATGCAAACACTGACTCAGATTGCAGGCGATGAGTCACAATAACGTGGCTAAAGTATGTTGACCAGACCACACACTAGAAGGTGAAGGGACGGCGACGTTTCGGTCCGTCTTGGACCATTC
The DNA here is from genome assembly GCF_040958095.1 of Procambarus clarkii. Classification (NCBI taxonomy): domain Eukaryota; kingdom Metazoa; phylum Arthropoda; class Malacostraca; order Decapoda; family Cambaridae; genus Procambarus; species Procambarus clarkii. Next base: position 42,541,029 of record NC_091151.1, on the reverse strand, counting down.
ACAATCGACTTGAGAATGACCCAGGACGGACCGAAACGTCGTCGTCCCTTAACCTTCTAGTGTGTGGTCTGGTCAACACACACTCAGATTAATTCTTTACCTTCATATATGTGTATTCTCCTAGTTGTGCTTGTGGGGGTTGAGCTCTGGCTCTTTGGTCCCGCCTCTCAACTGTCAATCAACTAATGAAGGTAGAAGGCTACAGGTTCCTGAGCCTACTGGGCTCTATCATATCTACACGTGAAGCTGTGTATGGAGTCAACCTCCACCACATCACTTCCTAATGAATTCCATTTGTCTACTACTCTGACATAGAAAAAATTCTTTCTAACGTCTCTATGGGTCATTTGGGCTCTCAATTATCACCTGTGTCCCCAAGTGTGTGTGCCCCTTGTGTTAAATAGTCTGTCTTTATCTACCCTATCAATTCCTCTGAAAATCTTGTATGTGGTGATCATGTCCCCTCTAACTCTTTTGTCTCCCAGTGACGTGAGGTTTAATTCCCGTAGTCTCTCCTCGTAGCTCATACCTTTCAGTTCGGGTACTAGTCTGGTGGCAAACCTTCGAACTTTCTCCAGTTTAGTCTTATGCTTGACCACATATGGACTCCATGTTGGAGCCGCATACACGAGGATTGGTCTGACATATGTTGTTTACAAAGTTCTGAAAGATTCCATACACAACGAGATACATAAAGATTCCTAAAGACCGTTCATATGTTAGCCAACCTGGCATATGCCGCTGATGTTATCCTCTTGATATGAGCTTTAGAGGACAGGTCTGGCGTGATATCAACCCCCAGGTCGTTCTCTCTCTCTGACTCTAAAGTGATTATTAATCAATGGGTCAGAAAAAGGAAGCTGGTGTTTGAACTGACGAACCAGAACACACACCTCAAGGGGCACACGCACTAGGGGACACAGGTGGAAACTGAGTGCCCAAATGAGCCACAGAGATATTAGAAAGAACTTTTTTAGTGTGAGAGTGGTTAACAAATGGAATGAATTAGGAAGTAATGTGGTGGAGGCTGACTCCATACACAGTTTTAAGTGTAGATATGATAGAGCCCAATAGGCTCAGGAACCTGTACACCTGTTGATTGACGGTTGAGAGGCGGGACCAAAGAGCCAGAGCTCAACCTCCGCCAGCACAACTAGGTGAGTACAACTGGGTGAGTACTGTGTGTGTGTATGTACTCACCTAATTCACCTAACTGTGTTTGCGGGGGTTGAGCTCTGGCTCTTTGGTCCCGCCTCTCAACCGTCAATCAACAGGTGTACAGGTTCCTGAGCCTGTACACCTGTAAACTTCTTAAGGGGCTGTGGGTGGCTGGAATCACACTGTAGGTACGTGTGTAGATTCGTCGGCTTGTAAAAGGTCTGCGTCTCTAGACGTCCGTTTGTTTGGTTTATCGATACCGTTGTGTCCAGGAAGTTCAGTTCCTAATTGTGTTGCTCCAGCATAAAGCTCACATTCGGGTGTACAAACTCAGGTCTGGGTTTCCAGGGCGTCCAGGGTATATTGTACTACGCTTATACGTATCCAGATACCCTGGATAGACAAAGGTTGTTAAGCCTTTGTTACTGTTAGCTGTATGTGTGTGTGTACTCACCTAATGGTACCTAGTACCATTGGTACTAGGAACCAATGGTACCTAATGGTAATGTGTGTGTGTGTGTGTGTGTGTGTGTGTGTGTGTGTGTATGTGTGTGTGTGTGTGTGTGTGTGTGTGTGTGTGTGTGTGTGTGTGTGTGTGTGTGTGTGTGTGTGTGTGTGTGTGTGTGTGTGTGTGTGTGCGCGCGCGCGCGCGCGCGTGCGTGTATGCGTGCGTTGTGTGGCGTGTGTGCTTGAGTGGGCCGGATCCTCGATAGTATAACTCTGCGATACGAGGCATTACTCTTCCTCAGGCAGGTCTGTCAGCCGTCAAAGCACCCACGTACAAGACATCTGACCTCCATAACGACCACACTCAAGAGGAAATTCCTACCGTCTGTCATTAACGAAAGATGTTGTTACCAAGCACATTCGTTTCAGAGAATCATCAGCTCATTATTATCCTATTTCCCCCCCATTTTGAATGAGAAAACATATACATAACCATCGTCAAACATCATGTGGGCAGAGGAGTTACTGTATCGTGATGAATAACACATATCTCCACCCAAAATTAGTTGAGATAAGCAGCGGTTGTGAAGTACCGTCCCTTGAGACAGATGCGCTCCCACCGGTGATAACACAGATGCGCTCCCACCCGGTGATAACACAGATGCGCTCCCACCCGGTGATAACACAGATGCGCTCCCACCCGGTGATAACGGAGCTCCACAGCTCGACGGATTAATGCCCTTTGTGAACAAGTGCGGTAAGGTTCAAGGTTATATATATTCCTTCTATATTCCCCGGTGGGATGCTATCGCTATGTTGCCTGACATAGGCAACTCTCGCTGCGTCTGTTGACTTAGGCGCCGTGACCAGCTCACCACCGAGCATTGCAACACAGGTTCTGTGATACATGACAGTGTTGTATGTCATTGTATGTCGTGTATATTCCTGCACTTGTTGCCGGAAGCAAGTATTGCGGGTATAACTTTCCGGATTCCCCCCCCCCTCCTGCAATCGCGTGCAATGTGAGCACTTTACACACATGAAAAGTGCCAATACAAACACACACACACATCAAAAGAGTAACATCAGCGGCGTATGCCAGACTGGCTAATATCAGTACTGCCTTCAGGAACCTGTGTAAGGAATCCTTCAGATCCTTGTATACCATATATGTAAGACCAATCCTGGAGTATGCGGCCCCAGCATGGAGCCTTTACCTTGTCAAGCACAAGGCAAAGCTCAAAAAGTTCAGAGGTATGCCACTCGGCTAGTCCCAGAACTAAGAGGCATGAGTTACGAGGAAAGGCTGCGGGAACTGCACCTTACGACACTGGAAGACAGAAGAATAAGGGGAGACATGATCACTACGACAAAATTCTCAGGGGAATTGACAGGGTAGACAGGGATAAACTATTCAACACAGGTAGTACGCGAACAAGGGGACTCAGGTGGAGACTGAGTACCCAAATGAGCCACAGGGTCGTTAGAAAAAACTTTTCCAGTGTCAGAGTAGTTAACAGGTGGAATGCATTAGGCAATGATGTGGTGGAGGCTGATTCCATACACAGTTTCAAATGTAGATATGATAATAGCCCAATAAGCTCAGTAACCTGTACACCTGTTGATTGACAGTTAAGAGGCGGGACCAAACAGCCAGAGCTCAACCCCTGCAAGCACAACTTGGTGAGTACATGCACAACAAACGCGATCAAGGGTGGGAACACTGGATAACTCAAGATCTCGTGTTCATCTAGGCTGGAGCGACATTACAAAAATTCTCCATTGTGTTACTGGTTCTTCAGTGCACAGTTCAAATGAAAATGAAACAAAAGAGCAGAGTATGATAAAAGACATTCACACAGAAAAGCAGAGTATGCAGAGGACAAAAATATTGCATTTTGTAAAGGAGTGCATGGACAGTTCTTTGTGGAGTCCGATGTACTCTATTGTCCAGGAATCATCAGAAGTTTAAAATATAATTTTAAAATAAAAAGTTTTTCTAATGGGAAAAAATACAAAGTTATCCATAGTTTAACAGTGCTTTGAGGCGAGAAAGAAGAGCAGGTGAACTTCGAGGTGTCACAGAAAGAGAAGGAAGGAGAATACCTGGAAGAACAGCGACATAAACAAAAATATTATAGAATCAGAATAGACAATAGAGAAGCCAGTCGAGAACCATATAGAATCTAGCAGAGTTAAATAAAAAGGCAAAACAATTTAATTTCCACATTAGAAAAAAACGTCAATAATTGATCAAGTGTATGATGTAAATACGTATGATGTTCTCCTCCCACATATAGTTCCTATAGCAGAACTATATGTAGGAACAGAACATGGGAGGTATATACACTCTTTAATTGGAGAGTAATATGGACAAAATTTTTTAATTTATTGCCCTAAACCAACGTGAACTGACAGTTACAGTAAACCAGACCTGCCCCCTAAAGCTCATATCAAGAGGATAACATGCATCGCTATATCCATGAGATCCTCCCTACTAATGATAGGTTGTTGATGTTGGGCATTCAGGACAACAATAGGTGTGATCAATGTACTGAAATTTAGAATAATGTGCATATATTTTATTTCTGTAAGCAGAAAGTAGTTCTTGTAAACTGGATTACAGACACGTTAAAAGTTTTATGTGGACCAAGAATTAGAGTGGAGTTAAGTTTTGTGCCATATTGACATAAAATGCAAGAAAATTAAGAATACAATAATTATGCTACTTTCTGATAATATTTTGTGCGTATGGATAGGCAGGCAGGAGGGTTGCTGTGTGTGTGTGTGGATAGGCAGGCAGGAGGGTTACTGTGTGTGGATAGGCAGGCAGGAGGGTTGCTGTGTGTGGATAGGCAGGCAGGAGGGTTGCTGTGTGTGGATAGGCAGGCAGGAGGGTTGCTGTGTGTGGATAGGCAGGCAGGAGGGTTGCTGTGTGTGGATAGGCAGGCAGGAGGGTTGCTGTGTGTGTGTGTGGATAGGCAGGCAGGAGGGTTACTGTATGTGGATAGGCAGGCAGGAGGGTTACTGTGTGTGGATAGGCAGGCAGGAGGGTTGCTGTGTGTGTGTGTGTGGATAGCCAGGCAAAAGGGTTACTATGTGTGTATAGGCAGGCAAGAGGGTTACTGTTTATGGATTGGCAGGCAGGAGGGTTACTGTGTGTGGATAGGCAGGCAGAAGGGTTACTGTGTGTGGATAGGCAGGCAGGAGAGTTACTGTGTATGGATTGGCAGGCAGGTTAGTTACAGTATGTGGATAGGCAGGCAGGAGAGTTACTGTGTATGGATTGGCAGGCAGGTTAGTTACTGTATGTGGATAGGCAGGCAGGAGGGTTACTGTGTGTGGATAGGCAGGCAGGAGGGTTACTCAATAGACCAAATTTTGAAGTTCTTGCGAGGCAGTATCAAGTATAACATCAGGGTTTTACAACTCATGCTCCTTAATGATATGAAAAATTGATTTACTGTGAATTATAAAACTGTTTATTAATGTAATATTTTCCCTTATAAATTGATGTAAATATGATCTTTATATTGTATATTTTTAATAAAGAAAAAACTATTAATTGATCAGGTAACTAGATTAAAGAGGAAAGGAGGGAACAAACAGAAAATGACAAGGAAGTATGTGAGGCGTTAAAAACAAATGCTCTCTGGATTAAACAACTTAAGAGCACCTCCCAGAGGAAGAGGACGAAACACCCTTGAGGGAGATAAAGTATTACGAAAGACACTAGAATAGTTGAATCTTAAAATTAAATAAGAAGATAGACATAAAAGGAGCATCTAGCTACCTACTATCGACGAGCAATCCGCGACAAGGCTCCACAACTTATTGAGGTGGAAACAGTTGGAACACATTGAACGGACGAATGTTTTGAAAAACTAGAGTATTGCTTGACACATACTGCTGTTTTACAAAACTTAATAAATAATTAAAGGAGAAAGCAAGATTTGCCTGATTCTATCTTCCTGGACTGCCAGAAAAACTTGTATAGTGTCCCTCCCAAGAAAAAAAATCCAATATAAATCAAAGAAGTAATCTGTGATAACTAGACGAATACTGAACTGAGAGGGAAGTATTTATCCAACTGAAAGCAAGTAGTATTACGTGACTGAAAATATCAGAAGTGAAGAAGGTTCCAGGCAGAAGAATACCACAGAGATCAATACCCATATAATACTTTTTAACGAAATAAGTGAATGATGCAACTGTGGAAAAAAACGATAACCAGTGACAATCTTTACTTACGTTGCTAAACTGCTGAGACTAATTGCAATAGAAGATAACTGCGGAATATTTAAGGGTGCATCTAGACAAGTTTGAGAAATGTTGAGAGAACTGAACGTTCCCCTTTAAGCTAAGGCGAAGGTAAAGGCGTGAATCAGAAAAGCAAAAACATCTTGGGGATGTAATTCGCTCTGTTGGGGACAGGCAGCCTATAAGTGTATACGTATATACATATATATATATATATATATATATATATATATATATATATATATATATATATATATATATATATATATATATATATATATATATATATATATACACATATGCAACCCCACCAGCGTTACCTAACTCCCAGGTACCTATTTCCTACTAGGTAAACAGGCACTAGAAAGTGCTAGAAAAAAAAACTAGAAAGTTTTAGTTCATATAAGGGTCATTATAGAAGAGAAATTGAGAAATTGAACATTGTGAATATAATTGGTAAACAGAGAGAGAGAGAGAGAGAGAGAGAGAGAGCGAGAGAGCGAGAGAGCGAGAGAGAGAGAGAGAGAGATAGCGAGAGAGAGAGAGAGAGAGAGAGAGAGAGAGAGAGAGAGAGAGAGAGAGAGAGAGAGAGAGAGAGAGAGAGAGAGAGAGAGAGAGAGAGAAGGGGGCGAAGCAGCAGTAGGATGGAGCGTGGCGTGTTTGGCAACAAGATTAAGCCCCGTCCACTGCAATATCACTTAATCCAATTTTAAAGTGTATTCAGTTCATTATTCCATTGTGGTGCGTTCCTTCGATATCTTATATTTGTTAAATTCTATTAAAGTAGGAAATATAATAAAGAGTAGAATTTAGCTAAACGAAATAGATTAATTCTGTTTCAGTCATTATAAAATATATTTAACATTTGACCGAGTTTAATAACTGATCTGTTTTAATGATTAGACAAAATAGCGTGAAATTAGCTTTGTAAATCTTACCCAGAACTTGACATAACATAGTTTTCATTAACATTAATGGCTTGGCAATCCCGGGGTCGCAGGTTCGAGCCCACCTCACTGCCCTAGGGGATTTTCCCATTGTTTTCATTCTTCAGTAAGTTGAATTATTTTACATGTGGATTCTTTGTTTATGATCATCAGTACTTCATCCCTCCCACACAGTGAAGTTTTTTCCTCATTTTCAATGTTTATCTGTATCCACTACAAGTGTACTTCCCTGAACACCTGTTCCATGTCCACTCATGGAACAGGTGAGTCTAGAGTCTCACCTAGAGTCTCTAGACTCTAGTCTATACTGGAGTCCGTTCTGTGTATATATGACTAAGCAGTTAAAAGTAGAAACACATATGTGCGTGTGAGTTTGTTTATATATGTTTACAGTCTCTCTTGAATATCTGACACAGTTGGAATTAATGATTTATATAAATTATTAATTTTCTCTACCTTAATTACTGTAAACTCAAAGGAAACCTCTAGACTAACCTTTGACCTCTAAACTTCCAGAGAAACTAATCCTTTGCATAATATGGTAAAATGGTGTTGCATCAGTCAGCCTTGAACCTTTCTCGTTGGACCCGCTGAACTCCTTCCGTTTGAACGTTGAACTCCTCCTGGTTGGTGACCTTTCGTGAGGATCAGCATTTTCAGTTAATTGCATCTCCTGTCTGCCTGTTTCCTGTTCACTTGATATATTTGTTTCTATCGTTGCATTTTATTTTTTTTCCTCATTCTTATTACTTTTTGTTTCACTTCTATGGACCTACGTTGTCCTTATTTAGCAAATACATTTTTTTTTCGCATGTTCGTATCAATCCTTTTCCGAATCTGTACATATTTGAGTCAAGAAAATATTTTAGAAGCTGCTTGAAAGTGTTGAAGTTAACAACCTTCGGCCCCTTGAAAGCTTCGAAGACTAGAAGTACCATCAATAAACGCCAAAACGATACAAATTCCCATATACCTGGCCATTAAAATCGCAATAATAATGTTTGCACTCTAACAGTTCCCCACAGTCGAGTTCACCTCGTCATCGATAATGACATCCTTAAGCAGCTCAAGGCACAACTCTTCTGACAACTCATCAACTAAAGGATTTACAAACTGCTGAAGAATTGTGGATAACAAATTGTTTTTGCATCTTTATTATTTCATGCGTAAAAAAAAATCATTACCTGTATAAGACTTATTTTTCCTTATTTAGCTATTATAATTATGCCTTAAATTTCAACATTTTCCCATATTTTTATAAGGCAATATTGAATGTAACATTGCAGGATTCGATTACAAAATTTTACTGACGTAAATGAGATATTTATCAAACTGGTAAAATTGTATATGTAGAAAATAATGGCGATGACGTAAATCTTAATTAACAAATAGCTTAACTAATATATATGTAGACAGGAATATGTAAAATAAATAGCACCTGCAGATATAACTGTAAAGGTTCTAGCATTTGTAATATTTCTGTGATTTACTTTTTGGTCTCTGCTATTGTCAGATCTTTATCTCTTTATCTTTATCTTTTTTTAATTTTCTTGCCCCATTTTGCGCAAGGATCACTCTTCATTAACTTTAATTACACATAAGCTCTAAAATATTGCAGAGTCCAAGTGTGAGAGAACTTGGCTTTATATTTAAGAATATATGAGAGCCGTCCAGTGGTAGTGGGTTGGGTATCACAAGCTCCATAAAGGAGTATTGAAAAGTAATTCTGAGTTGATTGGAGCTGTATCTAACGCTGAAGGGTTTCTGACCCCCCCGTAGCGTCTAATTCTTCCTCCAGGCCAGAACGTCAGTGCGTGAGTCTGACGCATGCAACATTTTCAATATTGGAATCAATATATTGGAATCAATATTGATCAGTCAACATTGGAATCTCTCTATGGTATTAACCTCAACAATCTCCTACAGCAAAAGTATTTCTCTCACTAATCTTGGGGAATAGAAAAGTATTTCCTGACATCCCGATGGCTCGTGTGCTTCGGTAACTTTCTTCCAAGACAACCCGTGTTCTGGCGGAACACATGAAAACCCGTTCGTCCTCATAATTTTTGTCTATGCCTCATAGGATCTAATACGTCACAATCCTTTCTTATCTTTTTCGTCTAAAGCGGTAAGACCCAGATGCCTTGATCTTTCCTCGAGGCCTCTTAGTTTTGGGACCCGAATGGTGGCCTCTCACTAACTCTTTACCGAGTGTTGTATTGCGTGTTCCTTATATGGGTTCCATACAGGAACACCATTCTTCTATGCAGGTCTCATACATATGTAAAGTGCCTTAAAATTCCGCCTTGTCCAGGTTTCTGAACGCTACACCGATGATTGCCAGCTTTGCACATGATTCTGATGTGATTATTCTGATGTTTGCTTGAAGATTGATTGATTGATTGATTCACCAAAGCCACCCACGAGGTGGCTCTGACATCAATAGCCAGTAATTGCCTGTACAAGCGGACTTGGCATTATGTCTTCTCACTAACCATTTACTTATCAAAATCTGGGTTCTAAACTCTTATCATTGTGTGTGTGTGTTTTCAGCGGACACCTCGTTTCTTTCGCCTGTTTCATTACCTTACATTTTCTTAGGTTAAAGTCGAGCAGCCATCATTCAGACTATTCCTGCTTGTGTCCACGTCTCATTTAAGCACCTCTTCCTAGTCCTTTTAATTCTGCATCGTGCGTGAAAATTTAAATATTTGAGTTTACTTACTCAAGCATATTATGTAAAAAATTGCTAGGATCTTGAGACCAATGTTTGTGTTACTCAACTGGTCTACTTACTGTGTGTGTGTGTGTGTGTGTGTGTGTGTGTGTGTGTGTGTGTGTGTGTGTGTGTGTGTGTGTGTGTGTGTGTGTGTGCGTGTGTGTGTATGTGTGTTTATGGTAATAATGCACAAATGCCTACTATCAACTTCAAACGCTTCACACTCAAATAAAAAAAAAAGCCAGAGACACTGGCTTTGACGAAATGAAAATGAACAGTTTCTCGACGATCTCATCGCTAACAAGACCGAAAGAGGAAAGATCTCAGACCACAAGGAAGCCCCAGGAACAAAGGCCGTGTGTGTGTGTGTGTGTGTGTGTGTGTGTGTGTGTGTGTGTGTGTGTGTGTGTGTGTGTGTGTGTGTGTGTGCGTGTGTGTGTGCGAAACGGAAGCCTACACATCGCCTTTGGTGGAGAAGCTTCTGATTTGATGGAGAAAGTTTTCTGGAGAGAACATTGCTTGTCTTACTTCGGCTTCATCAGTTTCATGCGAGACACAGCACACTCACTCCGGCAAATTAAACTTCCGAGAGAGAGATAAAGGAAGTCAGTATTGGAACGCTGCTTTTTGGCGGGAGTGAGATCTTCATTGACAACTAGGCGAGGCTCTTCATAACGTTTCCAGTGTGTGTATTGTAAAGATTCTCTCTTTTATTTTCCTTGATTTCTAATGATCATTTTAAAACTTTAAAAAAAAACTCTAATGCACGTACTCATTTGCCCGCCGATATCAAAAATATTTGTAAATGAATTAAATGCATGTAGATGTTTACAGTGAATCGCAGTATTTTTTGGCCACCTGAGTTTATTTTTGTTCACACAACGATTTATTTTACTTACTGATTTACAAAATCAGCTTTGTGCTAATTTTGTAATTTTACAAATATTTTTCCGTTTCTAAGTAATATTTCCCATCTAAGATTAGTAATATTTTTCCATCTCAAAGATCAGTGATATATCTCAAACTTCAACGTTAGAAAATGTTCCCATCTCCATGGTCAATAGTATTTTCCCATCTCCATAGTTATTTTCCCATCTCCATAGTTATTTTCCCATCCCATTTTCAAGCGTTGTTATATTTTCCTATCTCCAAGGTTAGTAATATTTCCCCATCTCTAAGGTTAGTAATATTTTCCCCATCTCCAAGGTTAGTAATATTTTCCCCATCTCCAAGGTTAGTAATATTTTCCCCATCTCCAAGGTTAGTAATATTTTCCCCATCTCCAAGGTTAGTAATATTTTCCCCATCTCCAAGGTTAGTAATATTTTCCCCATCTCCAAGGTTAGTAATATTTTCCCCATCTCCAAGGTTAGTAATATTTTCCCCATCTCCAAGGTTAGTAATATTTTCCCCATCTCCATAGTAATATTTTCCCCATCTCCATAGTAATATTTTCCCCATTTCCAAGGTTAGTAATATTTTCCCCATCTCCAAGGTTAGTAATATTTTCCCCATTTCCAAGGTTAGTAATATTTTCCCCATCTCCAAGGTTACTAATATTTTCCCCATCTTCAAGGATGTATAGTCACGAATTATGATAATTCAATAAGCTTATAAATGAAAATTCAAAAACCCTCGCAGTTGTTAATGTAATAATTACTGAACACTATACACTTGAGGACAAAATATGTATAAATGTCTTTCACTGCCAAAAAACCCTCAATGTTGCACGTTATTCACCATCCTCAATGAATCCTCAAAGGATTCATTCATATTTCAAGATGAACAGTGAGCAGTTATATATTATACACATTCTACTGTCCATCCTCTAACCCGTTAAATATTTAGAGTGCAATGTTTATATATGTTTTAACTTTGGTAAAGAATAATTAATTTGACACATGTTGCACTGTTCCTTTATTCATGCCAAAGTTGTTAACAATGAACATTCTATAGTTCTCTTTGAATTCGTAATGTTTTTAAATAACATAAATAAAAAATAATTGAACCTGATACTGAACCATTCAGAAAATCTTTTACATAAGAACATAAGAACAAAGGTAACTGCAGAAGGCCTATTGGCCCATTCGAGGCAGCTCCTATTCTATAACCACCCAATCCCACTCATATACTTGTCCAATCCGCGCTTGAAACAATCGAGGGACCCCACCTCCACCACGTTACGCGGCAATTGGTTCCACAAATCAACAACCCTGTTACTGAACCAGTATTTACCCAAGTCTTTCCTAAATCTAAACTTATCCAATTTATACCCATTGTTTCGTGTTCTGTCCTGTGTTGATACTTTTAATACCCTATTAATATCCCCCTTGTTATGTCCATTCACCCACTTGTAAACCTCTATCATGTCGCCCCTAACTCTTCGCCTTTCCAGTGAATGCAACTTAAGCTTTTAGATTCCATGATTGCCTGGACGGTTCAAACTTGATGATTTACTTCTAAACATTTTATTAATGTGTATTTTTTTTAATGCGTATTTAATAATTTGGCTTTACATATTGGCACTGATCTTCTTATAAACACAAGACTTAAGAGATGTGAAAAATCGACTTACGCAACTATGATTTTTTTTCATTGTAACAATACACAAAATTCGTGTAAAAAAACTTGCGTTTCAATTCGATTGGGACATAAATAATTCATCAGTTCATTCATCATATACCTATAACAACATTACATTCCTTGGACAGGTTTATTTTCGTCTTGAGTATTTGGCGTAAGGAATTTTCATTTAATTTTCTTATGTGGATACTTACGCATATTATGTTTCGAATAATTACAAAAAACACGAATCACGTGTTTTTTGTGATAATTCTTGCAATATATATATATATATATATATATATATATATATATATATATATATATATATATATATATATATATATATATATATATATATAATAGTGTAATGAAAATCATGAAGAAAACCATATCCTAAAATACTTCAACTTTAATTCTGATGTATAATATAACTTTATTCCTGTAAAGTTGTCTTATTACCCCAGTAATTGTCTGAAAGGTTAGCAATTACTATATAAAAACCTTACTTTGGAAATTAGCATTTCAAATTAAACAAATTGCCAATTCTGAATACAGATTGTTACATCCTACAGAAAAAAATGAATTTCAGACAACAAACTGTCCATTATTTAACCCTATAAATAATTCATCGACAAGCAAAATTGTTCCTAATATTATAGTTATCTTAGTGTGTATATATATATATATATATATATATATATATATATATATATATATATATATATATATATATATATATATATATATGCGAACAAGCCTGAATGGTCCCCAGGACATATGCAACTGAAAACTCACACCCCAGAAGTGACTCGAACCCATACTCCCAGAAGCAACGCAACTGGTATGTACATACCAGTACATGATTAAGGCGTCTTGTACATACCAGTTGCGTTGCTTCTGGGAGTATGGGTTCGAGTCACTTCTGGGGTGTGAGTTTTCAGTTATATATATATATATATAAATGTATATATATATATATATATATGAAGCAACTTGCGTCATGTTTGCGTCATGTTCCCAACTCCAGCATAAAACTTACTACGCAGCGGCTGCGAATTTAATGTTTATAAAACAATAGCTGGAATATTTTGTTTCAGTATTCAGATTATGTTTTGTAATTATGAACTTATGGTCCTGGCAAAGAAACTTATAAGTGTTTAAGTTTTGATGCTAAAACTTTTTCAAATTAAATTTAAATTAATAATTTATGGAAGTGTGTATAGATTTAAGCCTGTATATATTTAAATGTGTATACATTTAAGCCTGTATATATTTAAATGTGTCCCACCCCAAATCCTTATCCTGACCCCTTCCAAGAGCTAAATAATCGTAATGGATTCGCGTTTTCCCCTGATAATTACCACCACCCTTTCCCCCCGGGTCATCTCAGATGCGCCAAAATGACTTAATTGTGTATTAGATGAACTTAAGTGTCCTTGCTGGCTAGGGTCGAGAAGCGGGAGACACTGTAGGCCGGTGTTCAATTGGAGTGAACTAATATTGGAGGAAAGGGGTTAAAGGTCAAAGTGAACAGCGATAAAGTTCCAAAGGCCAGACTGGAAAAGGTGTTCCAAATGGTCAAAAGGGATTCAAAGAAGAAAAAAATAGCTGCGACCGCTCAGGGGGGTGTTATAGAGGTCAAATGTTACACAGGACAGCAGACCAACGTCAGTTGAGGTGAAAGACATAGAAATGTCAATTTTTCATGGTCATTAGTGGGAGGAGGTGAAGGGTCAGGTCAACTGGAACGGAACAAGGGCTCGACAAAGGTCAGTGGAGAGCAAAACACAGATATATTTTTCTGCCAGCCGGCCCGTTTATCCCATGTCATAGGTCAGGTCGAGTGCAGCAAAAAATCTAGAATAAGGTCAAAGGTCAGATAAAGCAAAAATTATTATAGGTTTTCCATTAACATTTTTAAGTTACTGCAAGTTTATGACCTGGAACTGTGATGGGGGTCAAAGTTCACTCTAAGACGACAACGACTGCTTTATAAATTATCTTACAAAAGATGTTAAAGGTCAGAGGCTTAGGGCAGCATTAGGGATGAGGTCAAAGGTCAGGCAGACAACGGCTTCGAGGAAGAACCGGGTCAAGGCCCAGTGTGGAGGCGTCAGACGGATTCCAGTGTGTGTGTGTGGGTCGCAGAGATGAATAACTTACTGCCTTGCGAGGGTGTGACTCTGAGAGAGGTGAGTGTGTGTGTGTGTGTGTGGTGTTGTGTGTGTGTGTGTGTGTGTGTGTGTGTGTGTGTGTGTGTGTGTGTGTGGTGTTGTGTGTGTGTGTGTGTGTGTGGTGTTGTGTGTGTGTGTGTGTGTGTGTGTGTGTGTGTGTGTGTGTGTGTGTGTGTGTGTGTGTGTGTATTCCCTAGTTATATTCACATAGTTGTGCTTGCGGGGCTTGAGCTCTGCTCTTTCGGCCCGCCTCTCAATTGTCAATCAATCAACTGTAACTAACTACTAATTTATTTATTTTTTCCACACACTGACACACACCCAGAAAGCAGCTCCGTAACAGCTGCCTAACTCCCAGGTACCTATTTACTGCTAGGTAACAGGTGCATCAGGGTGAAAGAAACTTTCCCCATTTGTTTATGCCTGGTCCGGGAATCAAACCCGGGCTACTGAATTACGAATCCTGCACGCTGTCCGCTCAGCTACCAGACCCCGTGTGTGTTTGTGTTTTGAAGAGTGAGAGTTGGTTTCCTAATTATACTTGCATAACACAGTTTACAAAGACCAAGTCTCAGCTCCTGAGCCCCGCCGTTTCAGGAGCTCAGGAGCCCTTGTCAGGACTCTGCATTGGGTCGTATTGCTCACATTGTGATCATAAATTGAAACAGCTCAATTGTCTCTTTTTTTTCTTTCATTCCTTCTTTCATTCCATATATACCTTTACAACAGTGAATGAAGGAACTGACCTAGTACTGAAGATATATCATATCACATATCCTCGTTGTTCACGTGTTTGTGCCTGCCATGGCTATCCTCTCGTAATGTTACTGTTCAATCTGAACACCATTCTTACTTCTGCAAATTTCAAGCCTTTTAATGCTGGGACTTAACTTGAACCTCAGTCCTGCACTCTGTTATTTTTAGTTTCGCGCAGCACTAGCTCTATGTTGTTATGTCTGGAGCTGTGTGGGGGACTCTGTGCTGTGTTGTATGTCTGGAGCTGTGAGGGGGGGGCTCTGTGCTGTGTTGTATGTCTGGAGCTGTGGGGGGGGGGCTCTGTGCTGTGTTGTATGTCTGGAGCTGTGGGGGGGGGGGGTGGCTCTGTGCTGTGTTGTATGTCTGGAGCTGTGAGGGGGGGGGGCTCTGTGCTGTGTTGTATGTCTGGAGCTGTGAGGGGGGGGCTCTGTGTTGTGTTGTATGTCTGGAGCTGTGGGGGGGGGCTCTGTGCTGTGTTGTATGTCTGGAGCTGTGGGGAAGGGGGGGGCTCTGTGCTGTGTTGTATGTCTGGAGCTGTGAGGGGGGGGGGCTCTGTGTTGTGTTGTATGTCTGGAGCTGTGGGAGAGGGGGCTCTGTGCTGTGTTGTATGTCTGGAGCTGTGAGGGGGGGGGCTCTGTGCTGTGTTGTATGTCTGGAGCTGTGGGGAAGGGGAGGGGCTCTGTGCTGTGTTGTATGTCTGGAGCTGTGAGGGGGGGGCTCTGTGCTGTGTTGTATGTCTGGAGCTGTGGGAGAGGGGGCTCTGTGCTGTGTTGTATGTCTGGAGCTGTGAGGGGGGGGGCTCTGTGTTGTGTTGTATGTCTGGAGCTGTGGGAGAGGGGGCTCTGTGCTGTGTTGTATGTCTGGAGCTGTGAGGGGGGGGGCTCTGTGCTGTGTTGTATGTCTGGAGCTGTGGGGAAGTGGGGGGGGCTCTGTGTTGTGTTGTATGTCTGGAGCTGTGGGGGGGGGCTCTGTGTTGTGTTGTATGTCTGGAGCTGTGGGGGGGGGTGGCTCTGTGCTGTGTTGTATGTCTGGAGCTGTGAGAGAGGGGGCTCTGTGCTGTGTTGTATGTCTGGAGCTGTGGGAGAGGGGGCTCTGTGCTGTGTTGTATGTCTGGAGCTATGAGGGGGGGGGGCTCTGTGTTGTGTTGTATGTCTGGAGCTGTGGGAGAGGGGGCTCTGTGCTGTGTTGTATGTCTGGAGCTGTGGGAGAGGGGGCTCTGTGCTGTGTTGTATGTCTGGAGCTGTGAGGGGGGGGGCTCTGTGCTGTGTTGTATGTCTGGAGCTGTGAGGGGGGGGGGCTCTGTGCTGTGTTGTATGTCTGGAGCTGTGAGGGGGGGGGGGCTCTGTGCTGTGTTGTATGTCTGGAGCTGTGGGGGGGGGGCTCTGTGTTGTGTTGTATGTCTGGAGCTGTGGGGGGGCTCTGTGCTGTGTTGTATGTCTGGAGCTGTGGGGGGGGCTCTGTGCTGTGTTGTATGTCTGGAGCTGTGGGAGAGGGGGCTCTGTGCTGTGTTGTATGTCTGGAGCTGTGAGGGGGGGCTCTGTGCTGTGTTGTATGTCTGGAGCTGTGGGAGAGGGGGCTCTGTGCTGTGTTGTATGTCTGGAGCTGTGGGGGGGGGGGCTCTGTGGTGTGTTGTATGTCTGGAGCTGTGGGGGGGGCTCTGTGGTGTGTTGTATGTCTGGAGCTGTGGGAGAGGGGGCTCTGTGGTGTGTTGTATGTCTGGAGCTGTGGGAGAGGGGGCTCTGTGGTGTGTTGTATGTCTGGAGCTGTGAGGGGGGCTCTGTGGTGTGTTGTATGTCTGGAGCTGTGGGAGAGGGGGCTCTGTGGTGTGTTGTATGTCTGGAGCTGTGAGGGGGGGGCTCTGTGGTGTGTTGTATGTCTGGAGCTGTGAGGGGGGGGGCTCTGTGGTGTGTTGTATGTCTGGAGCTGTGGGAGAGGGGGCTCTGTGGTGTGTTGTATGTCTGGAGCTGTGAGGGGGGGGCTCTGTGCTGTGTTGTATGTCTGGAGCTGTGAGGGGGGGGCTCTGTGCTGTGTTGTATGTCTGGAGCTGTGAGGGGGGGGGGGCTCTGTGCTGTGTTGTATGTCTGGAGCTGTGGGGGGGGCTCTGTGCTGTGTTGTATGTCTGGAGCTGTGGGAGAGGGGGCTCTGTGCTGTGTTGTATGTCTGGAGCTGTGATGGGGGGGGCTCTGTGCTGTGTTGCATGTCTGGAGCTGTGGGGGGGGGCTCTGTGCTGTGTTGCATGTCTGGAGCTGTGGGGGGGGGGGCTCTGTGCTGTGTTTTATGTCTGGAGCTGTGAGGGGGGGGCTCTGTGCTGTGTTGTATGTCTGGAGCTGTGGGGGGGGGCTCTGTGCTGTGTTGTATGTCTGGAGCTGTGTGGGGGGGGGCTCTGTGTTGTGTTGTATGTCTGGAGCTGTGGGGGGGGGCTCTGTGCTGTGTTGTATGTCTGGAGCTGTGGGGGGGGGCTCTGTGCTGTGTTGTATGTCTGGAGCTGTGGGGGGGGGCTCTGTGTTGTGTTGTATGTCTTTAGCTGTGGGAGAGGGGGCTCTGTGCTGTGTTGTATGTCTGGAGCTGTGGGAGAGGGGGCTCTGTGCTGTGTTGTATGTCTGGAGCTGTGGGGGGGGGCTCTGTGCTGTGTTGTATGTCTGGAGCTGTGGGGGGGGGGGCTCTGTGTTGTGTTGCATGTCTGGAGCTGTGGGGGGGGGGGCTCTGTGCTGTGTTGTATGTCTGGAGCTGTGGGAGAGGGGGCTCTGTGTTGTGTTGTATGTCTGGAGCTGTGAGGGGGGGGGGGCTCTGTGCTGTGTTGTATGTCTGGAGCTGTGAGGGGGGGGGCTCTGTGCTGTGTTATATGTCTGGAGCTGTGGGGGGGGGCTCTGTGTTGTGTTGTATGTCTTTAGCTGTGGGAGAGGGGGCTCTGTGCTGTGTTGTATGTCTGGAGCTGTGAGGGGGGGGGCTCTGTGCTGTGTTGTATGTCTGGAGCTGTGGGGGGGGGCTCTGTGTTGTGTTGTATGTCTGGAGCTGTGGGGGGGGCTCTGTGTTGTGTTGTATGTCTTTAGCTGTGGGAGAGGGGGCTCTGTGCTGTGTTGTATGTCTGGAGCTGTGGGAGAGGGGGCTCTGTGCTGTGTTGTATGTCTGGAGCTGTGGCGGGGGGCTCTGTGTTGTGTTGTATGTCTGGAGCTGTGGGGGGGGGGCTCTGTGCTGTGTTGTATGTCTGGAGCTGTGGGAGAGGGGGCTCTGTGCTGTGTTGTATGTCTGGAGCTGTGGGAGAGGGGGCTCTATGCTGTGTTGTATGTCTGGAGCTGTGGGAGAGGGGGCTCTATGCTGTGTTGTATGTCTGGAGCTGTGGGAGAGGGGGGCTCTATGCTGTGTTGTATATCTGGAACATTAGTGGGTGTTCCTCGGTGGTGTATAGCTAGCTGCTGCTGGACATTTAGGTACATGTCCAGTCTCCTACTGTAGTTATATCTGTCGATTTTTTTAGTGCCAATCAACTGTAACTAGCTACTATTTTTTCTCCACATACACACACACCCAGGAAGCAGCTCCGTAACAGCTGTCTAACTCCCAGGTACCTATTTACTGCTAGGTAACAGGTGCATCAGGGTGAAAGAAACTTTGCCCATTTGTTTCTGCCTGGTCCGGGAATCGAATCCGGGCCACAGAATTACGAGTTCTTTGCGCTGTCCGCTCAGCTATCAGACCTTCCCTGGTCTGTGTGTGTGTGTGTGTGTGTGTGTGTGTGTGTGTGTGTGTATGTGTGTGTGTGTGTGTGTGTGTGTGTGTGTGTGTGTGTGTGTGTGTGTGTGAGAGAGAGAGAGAGAGAGAAATACTTTCCACTGCCTATGGCAACTCTCCACTTCTTCACTCCTCCCTTTTCCCACTCTCCATCTCTCTTTTCTTCCCGTTACCCTCTACACCAATTCCCTCTCTCCACCACTCTCCACACCATCAATTCTCTCCCTCTCTCTCTCCACCACATCTACCCACCTTCCCAATCCACGACCCGCAGGAACTAGCCGCGTCCACCATGCATAGCCAGCATCGATGATGCCAAAACGGCTCTCCCTCCGCCCGTGGTGATAATAGGACTTGATTATCGGGCCTCTTCTCGTCTCCGGCCACCAGGAGATAACGACCGTCTTATCTTAGCCATCACTGCGGCACCTGAGTCCCTCCTCTGGCCGATCCTCCTTGCCGGCGATGGTTCTGCATGCGCCTTCCTGCTTAAAAAATCTGAGGGTTTAGAGGGAGGAGAGATGGGGAAAGTATATTATATTATATTACATATATATATATATATATATATATATATATATATATATATACATATATATATATATATATATATATATATATATATACATATATATATATATATATATATATATATATATATATATATATATACAGAGAGAGAGAGCGCTAAATAAAACACTTTCTGCTTTCCTTCGTACAAAACAACATCACTCCACTCATATATAAGTGTAAAACATTCAAAACATAATTATCACATGTAATGCATTATTACTTACCATGTCCGAAGCAATCACTTTATTGTGAATAATAATTTGTCAACTATTGGTTTTAATAAGCCATGAATATATTGATCTTTGATATGAAACTAAGAATAGGCTGGGATACTAAGAAAAAAATTATTTTCCTCGACTAGATCGCCGAGGAAAATAGTGAAGGTCGTTTTAGCTCCACGTGGAACTGTTTATTGTGAACTGCTAATTATAACTTGAAAATGTACATGATTAAGTCTGGCATTTCGTGTAATCTCGATTGCATTTCAAGATTCTGCAGTTAGTAATGTTGCTTCCTCTGTAAATGATAACTCTAAATGATGATAAACAATAATTAGCTTATCTTTAACAACTAAGAGGTTTATCATGACGAATGGTTGTGTTATTGATCTTGAGTTGTGTAAATGCGTCAGTCTTCCCTTGTTTGAGTCTCAGAACCCTTAAGAGCGTCTTAACAACGTTTTAAGCAGCTTAACGTCTAATAAGCCTTATTAGACGTTAAGCTGCCTAAGACGTTGTTCCCTTAACTGCAGAAGACGAATTAAATATTCTGTTCATGATCCCCTCAGAACCAATCTTACTTGCAACACACTCGCTTATCGAGCATCAAATTGCGCTTACATTTCAAAAAATATTTCGTTCCTGTGCATTCAAACAGGACAAATAGGGTTGATGTCCTAATGCACATTGATCCCACAACGAGAGTAATAACGAGAGTACAAATACACAAATAAATCTCACTAATATGATATATATCAGTGAGACAATCAATGGGAGCAATTAAACCATGTCGTGGTACAAGGGGTTAAGGTGTACCATGTCCTGGTACAAGTGGTGGTAAGGGAGCACGGCTGAGAGTACCGTGTTCACTAGTTCGAGTCACCTCAATACTCCAGTTGAGTTTCTCAAAATAGTACAAATGTACTCACAATCGTTCCCATAAAGCTGCAATAAGAACTCTTCATTCCAACTGCATAACTACCAGACAGTAAGCTGAAAATCGCTTTCCAGCGCAGGAAATGAACTCCTATCACTCAGCTCCGCAAGAATCTCTCCCGGCGAGACCAGACAATGTCGTGAAGACTTAGTTAGCAGGAGGACCAGCCGGCCGGTGGCGTGTGCCGCCCGGGGAGGGGAAACTAACGAAAAAATAATAGGTAGATAATAACAGAATCGCAGCGGCCTCGTTCATTAGCGCAACTGACGACCCCCCAACGTTGCTGGAGCGTCTGCCAGAGGAGCCGAGTCAGCAGGTTTCCAGCGGCTGAGTCTTGGCATGGATGTGACTTAAGAACGCTGCCTCGGCAGTAATTGTATTGCCCGCTGACTGCACCTCTCCCAGCATCCTGGTGGAGCTCTATCTCTCTCCCAGTATCCAGGTGGAGCTCAATCTCTCTCCCAGCATCCTGGTGAAGCTCTACCTATTTCTCAGCATCCTGGTGGGGCTCTATCTCTCTCTCCCAGCATCCTGATGGAGCTCTACCTCTATCCCAGCATCCTGGTGGAGCTCTACCTCTATCCCAGCATCCTGGTGGAGCTCTACCTCTCTCCCAGTATCCTAGTGGAGCTCTATCTCTCTCCCAGCATCCTGGTGGAGCAACCCGTTCTCGCAAATTTAATAAGTCAATATTGACTTATTAAATATGTGCATAGGTGACATACTTAACATAATAGTTTCCCTTGAAAAGCTTCATAGAAAACACCGACCTTACCTAACCTACTTAGTATGTTAAAATAAGCATCTTATAGCTTCGTAATTACAATTGTTTCTTAACCTATTATAGGTATAGGTTAGGTAATAATTGTAATTACGAAGCAATAAGATGCTCATCTTAACATACTAAGTAGGTTAGGTAAGGTCGGTGTTTTCTATGAAGCTTTTCAAGGGAAACTATTATGTTAATGTTAAGTATGTCACCTATGCACATATTTAATAAGTCAATATTGACTTATTAAATTTGCGAGAAGGGGTTGGGTGGAACTCTCTCTCAACATCCTGGTGGAGCTCTACCTCTCTCGGCACCCTAGTGGAGCTCTCTGCCCCTTCAGGGAGATGGGGCACATAAAGCACTCTCACTACCTCTCACTCAGAGCTGGCTGCATGCGTCCCTGCCCAACCAATTATGCAATCATGATTCGTGTAATAGCAAATATTTCCTTAAACGTACAAAAACGAACTGTAAGACCGCCAAAAAACGTTTTCTAATTAGTTTTCAATTAGTCAATTAGCTCTCCTGACATACTAAGAAAATAGGAAAGTTAATGTAGCTTAAAAAAGCTAGAACTTACCTAACATGTTTATGTCGTTCTTTAACTAATTTAACTTTGTAAGGATTAGCATAGCACATGTGCTATGTGAATGTAATGTAGGCCTAAGAATGTAAACATTCTTAGGCTTAGGAATGGTTAATATTTTTTCAATCATGCTCTCTAAAGGTAAACATTGCTGGCTGCAACAGTTCATTTTTGAACGTTCTACCAAATAATTCCTATAAATTCTGTCAATTTTAGAAGGATTGGTTGATTGCTACATTCATCTAAGAAACATTACCATTAATGATGTTGTTCATAATACTGATGGCATTATAATCTACCGTATATGTTATCTTGAGGTTATCTTGAGATGATTTCGGGGATTTTTAGTGTCCCCGCGACCCGGTCCTCGACCAGGCCTCCACCCCCAGGAAGCAGCCCGTGACAGCTGACTAACACCCAGGTACCTATTTTACTGCTAGGTAACATGGGCATAGGGAAAGAAACTCTGCCCATTGTTTCTCGCCGGCGCCTGGGATCGAACCCAGGACCACAGGATCACAAGTCCAGAGTGCTGTCCGCTCGGCCGACCGGCTCCAATATTGTTCATTATAATGATTATCTAAGCTCTTCTGGTGACTCAAAAGACCAATATTACACATTTTATATAGTTATTAAACACAGTAAAATATAATTTAATTATGAATTCTTTATTACATATCTTAAATGCCAAGGAAATCAGAATAAAAGAAAAATTACTAAGCTTTGGATAACAATTTTTTTTATCCCTATTACCGTACAAATATTACAGACGAGGTCAATAACAGGGCCGCTTGATGTTTGCTCATTAGGGGCTTAAGGCTGAAAGGATCTTATAATTCAGGCTTTTGTAGTCAGTAAAGTCTGGGAAACCTTGTCATCTACACTGTGTAATGAGCCAATCTATTTGACTGGAATCTTTTTTGGGGGGGATATTTTCACGGATATTTTTATTCGTTCACATCTTGCAGTAGTAAAGCCTTGTACTGTACTGATCTATCGTAATTATTGCGTGTTAGAGAGTCTCTTTGGACGGGATGGTGATAGATAGATTGTTTACATCTTGATAGATATCCAGCTGTCTTGTATTTTGTTCAAGATATTTTGTCTTGGATATTTTTGTTTAGATATGACTGTGGAAAGAACTAGCGTGGGAGGGAGAGGTAGCGTGGGAGGGAGAACTAGCGTGGGAGGGAGAGCTAGCGTGGGAGGGAGAGGTAGCGTGGGAGGGAGAGCTAGCGTGGGAGGGAGAGCTAGCGTGGGAGGGAGAACTAGCGTGGGAGGGAGAACTAGCGTGGGAGGGAGAACTAGCGTGGGAGGGAGAGGTAGCGTGGGAGGGAGAGCTAGCGTGGGAGGGAGAGCTAGCGTGGGAGGGAGAGCTAGCGTGGGAGGGAGAGCTAGCGTGGGAGGGAGAACTAGCGTGGGAGGGAGAGCTAGCGTGGGAGGGAGAGCTTGCGTGGGAGGGAGAGCTAGCGTGGGAGGGAGAGCTAGCGTGGGAGGGAGAACTAGCGTGGGAGGGAGAACTAGCGTGGGAGGGAGAGCTAGCGTGGGAGGGAGAGCTAGCGTGGGAGGGAGAACTAGCGTGGGAGGGAGAGGTAGCGTGGGAGGGAGAGCTAGCGTGGGAGGGAGAGCTAGCGTGGGAGGGAGAGCTAGCGTGGGAGGGAGAGCTAGCGTGGGAGGGAGAACTAGCGTGGGAGGGAGAACTAGCGTGGGAGGGAGAGCTAGCGTGGGAGGGAGAACTAGCGTGGGAGGGAGAACTAGCGTGGGAGGGAGAACTAGCGTGGGAGGGAGAACTAGCGTGGGAGGGAGAGCTAGCGTGTGAGGGAGAGGTAGCGTGGGAGGGAGAGCTTGCGTGGGAGGGAGAACTAGCGTAGGAGGGAGAACTAGCGTGGGAGGGAGAGCTAGCGTGGGAGGGAGAGCTAGCGTGGGAGGGAGAGCTAGCCTAAGAGGGAGAGCTTGCGTGGGAGGGAGAGCTAGCCTAAGAGGGAGAGCTTGCGTGGGAGGGAGAGCTAGCGTGGGAGGGAGAGCTAACGTAGGAGGGAGAGCTAACGTAGGAGGGAGAGCTAACGTAGGAGGGAGAGCTAACGTAGGAAGGAGAGCTAACGTAGGAGGGAGAGCTAACGTAGAAGGGAGAACTACAATTTGCAGAGGGTTGTCCTACAGAATTCGTAATTCTGAATGTGAGGAAAGAATTATTCAAGAATAGACAATATGAAGATATCTTTCGATATTCACGTCTGCACAGTTTAGTCACTTGGGATTGTGTGCCTTTGTTTTGAATGGGATGGAAGATGGAATTCTTATTTGATTTGAGGGGAAAGGGAGAAGGAATGGAAGTGTGTTTGGCGGGGGAAAAGGTGGAAAGAATAGGTATACGTTTTATGGAAAGGGGAAAAAGAAGTAGGAATTCTTCACATTAAAGAATTTTTATGTAAAGACAGTTGGAGAAAATGAGATTAAACAAATTTGATCTGCAACTCATGTATTTGGAAATAAAGAAAAGAGCTCTCTCAAGCTAAACGGATTTTTTGTTTTCATCTTAATCCTGCGTCCAACACTATGGTGTGTGTCTGCCTTTTTATATCTGAGTTAAAAAAAACGCTAATACCATTTGTCCTCCTGATATAAAAATTCCCTTTCGACTAACACACTTCGTAGTAATTCAGTACTTTGGTTAAATTGGTCAACGTCTTAATGACAGACTTTAAGAACGAGAAAGTAGTATTAAGTCACGAGTCACAAACACAAACTTAACGTTCTCCAATCATCTTATAGATTGAGTATCCTCTAAACTAATCTTTTCTGTCTCCACTCTTCACCAAAGCGTCTTTTGCCCAATCGGCTCTGATACACAACTCCCCCAACATAACCCTTAATCCTGGCTTTGTTGCTGTTGACTCTTACCTTTCTCAAAACAGAGTTAATTACTCTCACCTTCTTAACAAACGTGATCAGAAATAACTTTAATCCCTCTCGTCTAGGATATCTCGCCTCGCTCTCTCATTTGTTCCTACCTCTTGTTGCCTCTGCTTCCTCTCTTTCTCCTAGTTATTTGGATTTCTGTAGTTCTCTTTATTGCTATTATTTCCTATGGTGCACTTCTTACCATCTCGCCGTTCACTTCTCAGCCTTATCTTGCATACTGACTGTCTCCACTACTCTTTACACGTCTTTATCTTTGTTCAGGACGGATCGAAACGTCGTCACTTGACGATGGTCCAAAACGAATCGAAACGTCGTCTCTCCCTTTATAAATATACAATGTATATTTAAATGTTCATATGTTTCGATCATTATATTATAAGGATTGGGTCTGCATGGCACTTTAGTTGCTTCGGTTTGGGCTGACTAACTATACGTCACTCTAGTTCCACCGACTGTGTGAAATTCTAACAAGCCATAGTGTCATCCTGGTGATTCCAAGTCATCGTCGTTAGTCATGTAACTTTTTATCTATGTCGGCTAGTTCATCTGTCAAGCCTTTGACCTCTCACACGCATCATCATACTACCCGTGTCTCTACGCCAACACTCTTAAGCTTAGGAGGATTAAGCTTAAGACTTACTTAAGCAAGTCTACCGGTCAAACTACGGGGGACACAGGGAGGTGTAGTCTGCTTCTCGGTGGATAAGGGCTGATGATTTACTTTACTTCTGAGCTGCGTTCAGTATTAAAATTATATATCATGATTGGTCAGTTAGGTCTTGAAGTTGGCTCGGCCCCCCAACCTTCCCCAAGCGCTCGTCATAAGAATGAAACCATTCACGAAATAAAACTTTTCAGTTTATCCGTGTACATCAGATTTTTCGTCAACTCGTCATCAATTTGTGTTTTTCATGTCACACTGCTAGTCGCCGCTAGGTCATTTAGGGACGAACCACTCTACTTAAGTCAACTCATTTTAACCCCTGTCGCATCCCGGTTCATCAAATGATTCTATTTTCGAATGTCGCACATTTAATATTTCTCATAAAAAAAATGGAAACACTTTTTTTTCTATCTGATTTCACAGAAACGCACACTAACTTTTGCTTCCTAAATCCATGAATTATCTTCTTAATTCACTATCCAATACCATATATTCTGTAATGGATCTCATATCTATGATACTAGGGCCCATATTATAGAATTATCCTTGTAACTATTGGTATTTAATGAGTAGCAGTCAAATGAGAGAGTTATACAAATTGTCACGTAATCTCATAGTGCTTGAGATTATTTCTATTTTATCAAACTGGGAAAAAAATGGGAAAATCACGAACTAAGAACGCGTTTAAGGGGTAATTTCACAGCTAGTTTCTTTCCTTATATAAATAAACCCTAAATAACTTTCACTGTCATATGGTGTTGCTTTCATCAAAATCTGACAGCAATGTCGGTCTTTGAAATGATCTTAGTGAAATCTCTTCTAAAACTAAGATCAAACCCTTAAGCAGGCGATGATTCACAATAACGTGGATAAAGTAAGTTGACCAGACCACACACTAGAAGGTGAATTCTCAAGTCGATTGTCACAATCGACTTGAGAATGGTCCAGGACGGACCGAAACGTCGTCGTCCCTTCACCTTCTAGTGTGTGGTCTGGTCAAAATCAACCCCCTTAAGTATTTTTTTATAATTTGTTTTATTTTTTGCTAACGGTACATATCCAAGGCTTATGATCCACTGGTGTCATTAATATCCTCTATTTTGTAATGTCTAAACCCAATTGTATAGTGAAATGTGATGACACAAGTCTCTAAACGTTTTTACTGTGTTCATTATACATAATTATTATTAAGTTCAGCTTCGAGTCTTGATAATTGGTGGAATGATCGTTAATTTATTTCTCTGCAGCCAATGTGCTGGTTATCTAGCCAAGCGTGTCTGTCTGTTGAGGCAATTATGCTTCATTACTGATCTCACAGGATATCCAAGGGATATATAAAGGATGTACAATGGATATACGAAGGCTATACAAATGTTACCTAAAAGAATATACAAACGTATATACAAAGCCAAACTGACCACAGCATGTAAAGTATTCTTTCTGGAAGGCAAAAGGGGGAGTCGAAGTGTGACGAGGATGTGAGGAAAATTATTTTGTGCCAAGTGCACGCAATGGACCCCACAATGGACCCCCCAATGGACCCCACAATGGACCACACAATGGGCCCCACAATGAACCTCACAATGGGCCCCACAATGGGTCAAACAATGGACCCCACAATGGGCCACACAATGGGCCAAACAATGGACCCCACAATGGGCCCCACAATGAACCACACAATGGACCCCACAATGGGCCACACAATGGACCCCACAATGGGCCCACAATGAACCACACAATGGACCCCACAATGGGCCACACAATGGGTCCCACAATGGGCCACACGGCTTGATAATGGTCCAGAACTGACCGAAACGTTCTCGTTCCTTCGCTTTCTGATGTATGGTTCAGTCATCATATTTTTGTCCAATCTTCTATCAAATTTATGTACGATTTTCCCTTTCAGTTATTTTCGCTTCTTCCTTCCATGTTAAAGGAGGAATTTTATGCTTTATTTGAAATACATTGTTTGTCGACATCTTTGAAGTCGGTGACTGAGCGGACAGAACACTGGACGCGTGATCCTGTGGTCCCGGGTTCGATCCCAGGCGCCAGCGAGAAGCACTGGGCAGAGGTTCTTTCACCCTGATGCCCCTGTTACCTAGGAGTAAATAGGTACCTAGGAGTTAATCAGCTGTCACGGGCTGCTTCCTGGGGGGTGGAGGCCTGGTCGAGGACCGGGCCGAGAGGACACTAAGCCCTGAAATCATCCCAAGATAATCTCAAGAAAGCCTCTGTTGCATGCAATATTTGATTGACTGGCAAGATGTTGTTCTTGAACAGGATCATCATTCATTTTGGTCATTTTAAATTCCTGCATATAAGACGTACATATTCCATTCACCTAGGTTCTAGGAGACTCGAACCATGGACCTCACGTGTGTGAGGCCGAAATTCTATCGACCGAGCTATTGAGTAGCCTTAATAAGGAAAGTTTCCAGAGGCAGCATCCTTGCTGCCAAACCGGAAGCAGGAAGCTGCTATGAGATACGAAAAATAAGATATTTACTTGAATCACGGACTTGGGGTCCGAGATTCGAGTCTCCTAGAGCCCAGGTGAATGAAATGTTTATTCCCACGGATGTGTGGATGAGTGGATGACAATTTATACGTGTGTATCGTCTCGCAACACTGAATAATTTAGCAGCTAATAGTTGACCAGACCACACACTAGAAGGTAAAGGGACGACGACGTTTCGGTCCGTCCTGGACCATTCTCAAGTCGATTACTTTAGCCACGTTATTGTGACTCATCGCCTGCAGCTTAATAGCTTTCATTTGGTGTACTAGTTTACTAGATCATCGTCTGTTTCTCCCCTGAAGTTTCTTATCTCCTCAAAAGTCGGTGTAACATCATCTACAAAGGCACGAGCCCTTTGGCATTAGTTTCAGGATGTCATCGAAATAGATGTTCCACAGGAGTAATCCATGGTACACTCGCCTCTACAGCATGTTCCACAAGAGTAATCCATGGTACACTCGCCTCTACAGCATGTTCCACAGGAGTGATTCATGGTACACTCGCCTCTACAGCATGTTCCACAGGAGTGATTCATGGTACACTCGCCTCTACAGCATGTTCCACAGGAGTGATCCATAGTACACTCGCCTCTACAGCATGTTCCACAGGAGTGATCCATAGTACACTCGCCTCTACAGCATGTTCCACAGGAGTGATCCATAGTACACTCGCCTCTACAGCATGTTCCACAAGAGTGATCCATAGTACACTCGCCTCTACAGCATGTTCCACAGGAGTGATCCATGGTACACTCGCCTCTACAGCATGTTCCACAGGAGTGATCCATAGTACACTCGCCTCTACAGCATGTTCCACAGTAGTGATCTATAGTACACTCGCCTCTACAGCATGTTCCACAGGAGTGATCCATAGTACACTCGCCTCTACAGCATGTTCCACAGGAGTGATCCATAGTACACTCGCCTCTACAGCATGTTCCACAGGAGTGATCCATAGTACACTCGCCTCTACAGCATGTTCCACAGGAGTGATCTATAGTACACTCGCCTCTACAGCATGTTCCACAGGAGTGATCCATAGTACACTCGCCTCTACAGCATGTAACGCTGCACGAATGATTGCTCCCTACCACTTAGAGGGTTCGATAACCTAACGAGCCTTCAATATGGGGCAGAAGATTCCCACTAACGTATGCTTACACACACAAGGTTTTTATGTCAGACATTAACAAGTGCTCCAGCAATATCCAATGATATGGTGCATGTATCCTATTCACAGGCGAGACTCCTTGTTCCAATATGCTGCTACCTGAAGAAGCTGATCTGATGGGCCTCTTTTCATCTCTAAAACCAAAGTGCTTACTACTACATGAATACTTTTGACCAAGGTGCTTATCTGGTGTCTCAAGAACGCATCTTTTGAACATCTTAATATTACTGTCATTGATGGGGATAAACAGGATAGAATGCATGATAAACAGGATAGAATCCATTACTAAACAGGAGGGAGTCAAGACGGACTATTAGCACAACGGATTGTGGTGACAGTTTGCACCCTTCCAGACCTGCCCAGTAGAGAGATCCGAGTTAATTAGCTTTTGTCACATCGTGGCTGAGTGGGTTAAGACAACTCTGGTCTAAGTCTCCACGTGGCTCCAAATGATTTTCTCATTGTTATTATTATTAGAATTATTTTAGTTTTCGCATTGCTAGTATTAATTGTGGCATAATTGTTTAAATAAAAGTTTAATGTTTTAGAAGTATAGAAGGTTTACTACAACCGTTGTAGAACAGTAGTGAGAGTATGTCTAGTAATGTAGGTAAATAGCAGCACTTGTATTTGTATTAGTTGAAGAAGTGTAGAAATAGTAGTAAGTAGTAGAAATCTAAGTTGTAAGACTTTCTGTTCAGTTGTTCCTAGCTCGGAGAATATCCCGTTCTCAGACCAAGTCTATTCCACCCAGCGGTCGACCCCAAAGATGCATTCATCAATTTTAACATATTATTCATTCAAAATATGAATTTTCTCATATATAAATTAATATTGTTATATATTAGCATATTGTACATCCTTAAGCACTGGTTAACTTAGGTTGTTTATGTTCTCTTGGCGATTATTTGTATTTGTAGTACGTGGGTGAAGCATTTTTCAACGTGGTGGTTCGAACAAAAGTCGTCAGCGAAGCATTTGTTCGGGAAATGTTCGGACGTCATCAGTTGTGAGTCGTGTGCAATAGCCCGTCCTCTAAACAAAGACCCAAAGCCCATTCCATACATCCGCCAATCCCCCTGTTTATGAATGAAAAACAGTTTACACACTACTCACAACTGATGACATTCGAACACCTCCGGAACAAGTGCTTCACTGAGGACTTTTGTTCGAACCACAACGCTGTAAATGCTTCACCCAAAGACTCCCTCAGACAAAGGAAGACAAAGACTTCCCTCCCTTCATCTCCCTCACTCTCTCCCTGAATCTCTCTCTCTCTCTCTCTCTCTCTCTCTCTCTCTCTCTCTCTCTCTCTCTCTCTCTCTCTCTCTCTCTCTCTCTCTCTCTCTCTCTCTCTCTCACACACATTTACGCACTCCTCTAGCAAACATTGTTTTATCCCTCATTCCTTGTCCCTCCAG
>NC_091151.1:42455490-42505490 GCF_040958095.1 Procambarus clarkii | reverse complement strand
GACAGACAAGAGGCAATGAACTACAGGCCAGTGTCCTTAACTTATATACCATGCAAGGTGATGGAGAAGATCGTGAGAAACAACCTAGTAACACATCTGGAAAGAAGGGACTTCGAGACAACCCATCAACATGGGTTCAGGGAGGGTAAATCTTGCCTTACAGGCTTAATAGAATACTACGATCAGGGGACAAAGATTAAACAAAAAGAGAAGGATGGGCGAACTGCATTTTTTGGACTGTCGGAAAGCCTTTGACACAGTACTCCATAAAAGGCTGATGCATAAGCTGGAGAAACAGGCAGGAGTAACTGGTAGGGCGCTCCAGTGGATAACGGAGTACCTAAGCAATAGGAAGCAGAGAATTACAGTGAAGGGTGAGACCTCAGATTGGCGTGAAGTCACCAGTGGAACCCCACAGGGCTCTGTACTCGGTCCTATCCTGTTTCTGATAGATGTAAATGATCTTCCGAAGAGTATAGACTCATTCCTTTCAATGTTTGCTGACGACGCCAAAATTATGAGAAGGATTAAGACAGAGAAGGACAACTTGAGGCTTGAAGAAGACCTAGACAAGCTGCAGGAATGGTCGAACAAATAGTTGTTAGAATTTAACCTAAGCAAATGTAATGTAATAAAGATAGGTGTAGGGAGCAGGAGACCAGATACAAGGTATCATGTGGGAGATGAAATACTTCAAGAGTCAGAGAGAGAAAAAAAACTGGGGGTTGATACCACATCAGACCTGTCCCCTGAAGCCCATATCAAGAGGATATCATCAGCGGTGTATGCCAGGTTGGCCAACATAAGAACAGTTTTAGAAACTTGTGTAAGGAATCCTTCAGAACTTTGTATATCACATATGTCAGACCAATCCTGGAGTATGCGGCCCCAGCATGGAGTCCATATCTAGTTTAGCATAAGACTAAACTGGAAAAGGTTCAAAGGTTTGCCACCAGGCTAGTACCCGAACTGAGGGTATGAGCTATGAGGAGAGATTAAGGGAATTAAACCTCACATCACTGTGAGACAGAAGAGCTAGAGGGGATATAATCACCACATCCAAGATTCTCAGAGGATTTGATAGAATAGATAAAGACAGCCTATTTAACACAAGGGGCACACGCACTAGAGGACACATTAGGAAGTGATGTGGTGGAGGCTGACTCCATACACAGTTTCAAGTGTAGATATGACAGAGACCGATAGGCTCATGAATCTGTACACCTGTTGATTGACGGTTGAGAGGCGGGACCAAAGAGCCAGAGCTCAACCCCCGCAAACACAACTAGGTGAGTACAACTAGGTGAGTACAGGTGGAAATTGAGTGCCCAAAGGAGCCATAGAGACGTTATAAAGAATCTACTCAGTGTCAGAGTAGTAGACAAATGGAATGCATTTGGAAGTGATGTGGAGGAGGCTGACTCCATACACGGTTTCAAGTGTAGATAAGATAGAGCCTAATAGGCTCAGGAACCTGTACATTAGTTGATTGACAGTTGAGGGGCGGGACCAAAGAGCCAGAGCTCAACCCTCGCAAGCACAACTAGGTAAGTACACACACACACACACACACACACACACACACACACACACACACACACACACACACACACACACACACGCGCGCGCACGCACACGCATGCACACTCCACATAAACACAACCATCATTCCCTGATAATTACACGGGTTGGGTACACTGATCCTCAGTGAATTAACATCACGACCCTTCCCCCCCACCACCCACACACACGCCTGCATATATGTATCCCGGGTCGGCTGCCTTTAATAGAATTATGTACCAATACATTACACACCAGAGGAAATTTAATATTGAAAAATCATCCGCAGCCGACAGCCTTCCCTAAATATATTTCCTACTCTCGACAGCTAATTTTAAAAACCCTTTAAACATTACTACAATAGCTTATTTACCGAGAGATTAACTGTTTCTTTCCTGAGGGAATTTTTGTGTTTGGAAATTTAAATTCAAAGAAAGAAATGGAAAATTTTAAAATGACAAAAAAAAAATATAAGGAACTGACATACCATTAGGGAAAAAACTATACAAATAGAATCAGTTCAACTTAACTAATTTTCTTAAGTCCACAGATTGATAACATAGGAGAGTACCTTTAAAGAACACAGTACTGAAGGGTTTCCGTACTACATCACATATTCAACAGTTCTCACACTATATAATTGCTGTAACCATATCTCACTTGAGGAGTTTCTGAATTGAAGTCAGCTAATATTTCCTTGGGCGACATTCACAAGCATTTTACGAGTATCTAGAAACGAGCCAACAAACACGTGTATCTCTTTATAATCGACATACACACCCAAGACATTTGTTTAACATGATCACCATTACCCCTATAAATATTATAACATGAGCGACATAAACTTTCTACATAAATTTAACCGTGAAAAAGATGTACAATCTGTGTATATTTTATCATCTTTAACAATCACCCCAAATATATTCTCTCCTCTGGTCTCCATATACACTAAAGTTGTGGTTTTTTTTTTTCGAAAAATTTGATTTCAAATAATCCGCATGAGATACAATCCATAAGTGTCGTATAAAACATAACTATTACAATTACATTTCCCAAGACTGACCAGTGTATAATTAAATTTATATACAAATTAAAGACCCAAATCAAATTTTGAACAATATTAGAATTGTAAACAACAGTTGTGCAAGATAAAATATATTCAAAATAATATTCTGATTTTTTTTTAACTAATTGCCTCATTGTGATGTGCTCCTGAACCATGTTTTTGTATGTGAATCCTGCACAACTGTATCGCTCAATACATACTGATTTTACACTGCTGTATAATTCCCTTCATATGTATCCTCTCTACCTCTCTCTGTCTCATTTTTCTGTCAGTCTCAATGTCAGTCATTATGTCCGTCTGGCACTGTTTCTCTTTCTTTTTATTTGTCAATCTCTTATTATCTCTGTAGTTTGCCTGTTCAATGTGCCATCAAATAAAATACACAACAAATCAAATAAATCAAAAAAGGATTTACTTGTTCACTGGGGGGGGGGGGAGGGGGGGATTAACATATATCAGTCTTGATGAGTGAAATGTCGAATCATCATCCCCCCCCCCCCTCCTCTATCAGGAACATAAACATACTGACCTTTGTATCAGTTGTTTTGTTCGAAGATGTGCCTTTCTCCCTTCATCTTCCCCATTCTCTTCACTTCTCTCTCCTCTTCCCCTCGCCCCTCATCGCATCCACCCCTTCTCATCTTATCTTCCTCCTCCCACCAACTTCACACATTGACGAGGCTTCAATACGCCATCCATTGAATTCTAAAGACAAGACCCCCAGATTATCAAAGTTTTTTGAAGGAGTTTAAAGAGTAAATATTATAAATAACATATTCTGCATTACTGTAATCGTTATTCTGATTTGTTAACGGTTATAATAATGAAGAATTTTGACGAAATCGATGGTAAAAAGCCAAGTCATCACTGCACTCAGAATTTGCAGCACCCAGCCATAGGCATTATACTGTACTACAAAAAGTACATTTACCTATGTTATTAAATAGGATGAAAAGGCGATACGGGATGTAAGTGACAAGAATTATCAACCTGGCAGGGGAAAGTGCTCGGGTTCCTCCTATCATTTCCTATAACGACCTTCATACAGCTTCCATTATTATGAAAGCAACATTTCCTCCTCCTCTGATGAACTTCAGTTCGTCAGGAGGCGGGTTAGGAAAATATATGAAATTCTAGAGATTATGCGCTGCGAAACACATACACACACATTATATATATATATATATATATATATATATATATATATATATATATATATATATATATATATATATATATATATATATATATATATATATATGTATATATATATATATTATATATATACATATATATTTAATCACTAAGAACTCTTTGACCCGGCCAGGATTCGAACCCATGCCGTCCAGGATCACCCCTAAACGTACACAGTACCGTGACCACCGCACCAATGATCGTCTATATAAGGATTGGTCAGTCCTGGTGCTTATTAACTAAGCTCCCTGACTGATCAACCCCCGACGACACTCATGGATCCATTTGGATACAGTTTTTCATCAAATTCTGGCGCATGTTAGACTCAGTGCGGCCCGTGCATGCGCCAGAATTTGATGAAAAACTGTACCCAAATGGATCCATAAGTGTCGTCGGGGGTTGACCAGTCAGGGAGCGTCTCACCCTCCCTTCCTCTCTCTCTTACAACCCCCCCCCCCCTCTCTCTGTTTCAATGAATTCACTTTAATCATTTTCGAAAAAACTATAAAAATCAGGCGCAGGTAAACGCGAGAGCAGGCATCAAAACTCTTCGGAAAAAACAACCATTAATTTCAAGATTCGCAGGAGGGCCCCCCCCCCTCCCCCCTCCTGTGAATCTTAAAGTCTGAAATTCTGAAGTCT
Organism: Procambarus clarkii; assembly: GCF_040958095.1. Classification (NCBI taxonomy): domain Eukaryota; kingdom Metazoa; phylum Arthropoda; class Malacostraca; order Decapoda; family Cambaridae; genus Procambarus; species Procambarus clarkii. The sequence goes on along the minus strand of NC_091151.1, from coordinate 42,501,028 downwards.
GAAAATCTATAGCTATCGGCTATAGATTCCGGATTTTCTTACAGCAAAGGTGGTATGGAAAGTGTTAGGCAGCGAGGTGTTGGGGGGGGGCAGACTCCATACACAATTTAAAATGTAGATATGGCAGAGCCCAATAGGCTCAGGAATATGTACTCCAGTTGATATACGGTTGAGAGGCGGGACTGAAGAGCAGAAGCTCAACTCCCCCGCTCCCTCCCTCCCCTCTACCCCCAGTAAAGGGTACACACGCACACACACACACACACACACACACACACACACACATACACACACACAAACATACCGCATCATGCCTTAACACTATCATTAAAGTGCAGGTTTACTGAGAAAGGTGAGAGAAGTGGTGGTTAAAACTCAAACATTACCCCGTCAGGGAAAAATCTTCGTCCTTGAATATATGAACCAGTAAACCTTTTCATTGGAAAATTAATGCATTTTTTTACTTGACGTTGGTGTCATGTTGTGATCAAAGTCCATCCATCAATAATCTTTATTTTTCTCCGAGTGTTTGTCTTCGTACACGTAATTACTGATGCGCGCGCGCTCAATCACGCGCTCAATCAATCACTGAACCACGGAATCAGCATAATAACATAAGAAGTGATGGTCACTGTGATATGCAGCTGTCCTCTCAACTAATACGACGATACGGTAACCTTCGTACGAAATGCGACGTGCTATAAAGGATTGCGGCTCCCAAAAATCTTTTTTTTTCAGTCCATCTTTTTCTATGTAAGGTTAGGTATATACACACACACACACACACACACACACACACACACACACACACACACACACACAAACACACACGTATGTGTATGTTCCTAGGTGTATGTTCCTGGGTGTGTGTGTGGGTGGAGGGGGGAATTTGTTAGTAGCTAGTAACAGTTGATTGATTGACAGTTGAGAGGCGGGCCGAAAGAGCAGAGCTCAACCCCTGCAAGCACAACTAGGTGAAACATACATATGTCTGTATTAAATAAAAGGAGAAACGATACATTATACAAAAATCACATTATACACTGAGAATGCTGCATTAAGTTTGAAGTTTGAATCTCTCATAAAATCTAATTGGAATAAGGTGGAATCCTAAACAACTTTAAGAACAAATCCACAAGGGCCGTGACGAGGATTCGAACCTGCGTCCGAGAGCATCCCAGACGCTGCCTTAATCGACTGAGCTACGACATGGTCGCATGGACATGGTTTGTTCATTTGATGCATCACGCAATTGTGATTTCTGTGTCTAAACAACTTTCCCTCGTCAAAATTTCACGATAATTTCTGTTGATCACTCGGATGAAACAATGTAATCTGTTTACATTGGTAATATGTAAATATATGATCAATCATATTATCGTCTTTTAAATGTTATTGCATTTCTTAAATGGCTAAAAAGTTAACAAAATATTTTATGCAGCCATAAATAGCAATATACATGAAACTTATTTGATTTGAAATGCTATCAGACGATGAGATTGATGATAGCAGTCTGCTCTTTGTGAAGCCTTGTGACCATCTTTTGAGATATTAATGACTTTAAACAGCATTACTCTCACAAACACAACAAAAAATAATGTACAAGTGTTGGTAAGAAATTCATTTTCGCAATTAACTATCCAGAGACAAAAAAAAGCATCAATAATTGCTGAGAAGTACGGGTTTGAATCCTACCTTGAGGCTACCTTGAGGTGCTTCCGGAGCTCAGTGTCCCCGCGGCCCGGTCGTCGACCAGGCCTCCTGGTTGCTGGACTGATCAACCAGGCTGTTAGACGCGGCTGCTCGCAGCCTGACGTATGAGTCACAGCCTGGTTGATCAGGTATCCTTTGGAGGTGCTTATCCTCCTTACGGTTCCTACTGATTCTCTCATCGATATATCATGTTAATGGGATTTTATTGTGTGTTTGAAGAGAAACTTTGGAGGCTAGAACTTCTAGACCCGCAGCCACAGTGCATGGGAGGGAGGGGGGCGGGGCTATACGGGAAACCCTGATTAGGGCTTCAATAAAAGCCCCAGGGACTTCTGAGTCCTGGGGCTTTAGTAGAAGCCCCAGGACCCCCTCGGGGATTCATTTGAACCCCAGGCATACTTTGGATTCAATGGCCTATGCTTCTAAGTTCCAGGTGTGCGGTTGAATCCTTCTCATTACCCTTATTGATTATCTCAATAATAATATTAATACACTCAGAAATCACAATAACATGATAATACCAAATAAACAAATCCACAAGGGTCTTGATGAGCGTTCGAATCTAGGCTCTGAGTGTTCCCAGACGCGCTCTAGTCAACTGAACTATGACATGGTAAAAAAATTGCAACCTGGAGTGCTTCTGCACCCAACAACACAAATGGAGTGATGGCAGTAGCCCTTCAGGTTACAATTCTTTTACCATGTCCTGGTACAGTTCAACCCGTTCTCGCAAATTCGTAAAGTCAATATTGACTTATTAACTACGTGCATAGGTGATATACTAAACATAATAGATACCCTTAAAAAGATTCATAGAAAACACCGACCTTACCTAACCTTGTTAGTATCTTAAGATAAGCATCTTATTGCTTCGTAATTACAATTATTACTTAACCTATACCTATTATAGGTTAGGTAATAATTGTAATTACGAAGCTATAAGATGCTTATCTTAAGATACTAACAAGGTTAGGTAAGGTCGGTGTTTTCTATGAATCTTTTAAAGGGTATCTATTATGTTAAGTATGTCACCTATGCACATATTTAATAAGTCAATATTGACTTATTAAATTTGCGAGAACGGGTTGTACAGTTGACTCAAAAGCGTGTCTGGTAACACCCTGCACATAGGTTCGAACCCTTACATCGAGGCCTTTGTCGATTTGTTCAAATAATAATAATAATAATAGAAGTCCTAACAACATTAACCCTAATATCACAAAATAAATGTAACAAATTTAACATTGTAAATTGTGTAAGTATTTACGCATTTTATATGGAAATTTATGTTAAAGTCTCTGAATAAATAGCAAACAAACACAAACTTTTTGAATGTATTATTTGTGTCCCTCTCCGGCTTACTTTTAAAATAACATCACATGAATGGGGGGCTCCAAAGAGCAAAGTTTCAAGGGAAAATTAAAACTTTGGCTGTGTCGACCATCCACATTTTATTTCTAATTGAACTTTATGTCATTTGTTTTAAACCTTTCAAGAACTCGGCTCTTGTTTTGTTGTGCTGTGAATGTAGACTACAGTCACCGTACCATGAGTGGCCAGTCACAGTAACAGTGCGGGAACAGAACTGGGAAAAACATAGTACCACTGAAAATTCATAGTACAAACATTGAAAATTCATAGTACAAACATTGAAAATTCATAGTACAAACATTGAAAATTCACAGTAACGTCGTGACTAGAGCGTTGAAAGTTACAGTGACGGTGTAAGAACATCAACAGTAGCACAGTAGCGTACCAGGAGCATGTAAAAGTGGCAGTTAACTAGAACAGTTTACCGCAATAACGGGGTTGATGAAACAGTAAAAATCATCTTGAAGAGGCTACGAACGTGAAAAAAAAATCCTGTAATTGATAATCAGAAAAGTAACAACGTTTTACTCATAACTAAAACGACCACAAACACTAGAGGAAGTCTAGTGTCACTAGTAGGCTTCACTCTAGCCTACTAGAGTACACACGAGAGAAAATCATTGACTATATGAGATAAAATTCAAGTTATTACTCTCTCTCTCTCTCTCTCTCTCTCTCTAACAAAAGAGGATATCAAAGATCAGCTGTGAGGATATTCAAGGAGTTAGAATGGATTATATTTGATATCTTTCCTAAAGATACCTGAAGGCAACAACTGCAAGGATTCTCTGCACAACTACGACGATATCAATATTTTCCTCTAAGGAGGTTATCTTGAGGTTATCTTGAGATGATTTCGGGGCTTTTAGTGTCCCCGCGGCCCGGTCCTCGACCAGGCCTCCACCCCCTGGAAGCAGCCCGTGACAGCTGACTAACACCCAGGTACCTATTTTACTGCTAGGTAACATGGGCATAGGGAAAGAAACTCTGCCCATTGTTTCTCGTCCGGCGCCTGGGATCGAACCCAGGACCACAAGATCACAAGTCCAGTGTGCTGTCCGCTCGGCCGACTGGCTCCCGGTCTTCCAAGTGGGATGAAAGGCGCACTGTAGAGATATTAAAAGTGAATTGCGAGGAGAATTTCAAAGCCTTGCAGAGAGAGATAGGGTTGCTCCATCGATCAAAGTTCAGTTACTATGCTGTCATCCTCAGAATATGGAAAAAACGTACCTTAGTTTATTAGTTAAAAGCTACTTGTTCACATATTTCAGAGTTATTCCAAGTGTTAGAAATTCATCAATAAAATATTAGACTGATTGATGTCATCTTAGATTATTATTTATGATGTGGCAAGCCATTGAGAGAATGACCTTGAACGCTAGCAGGGAGGAGGAGGAGGAGGAGGAAAGGAATGACGTCAGGAAAGGAAATGGAGAAAGATGTCAGCTCCGAGGTTCCCGACGTCACCGTGGAGACGATGACTGGAGACCCTGGGAGAGAAGGAGAGAGGGAGGAGAACAGATGGAGATAGGAGAATTCAATTACTGTGAAATAACCCGTTATCTCAATTTCGACACACGTAAAAAAAAAAAAAAGATAGCAGCTTTCAACTGATGGGTCATTAGAGGATAACTGAAGAGGTCAGCAGAGGTCAACTGAAGAGGTCAGCAGAGGTCAGCAGAGGTCGACTGATGAGGTCAAGGAAGACGTCATCGCTCGACCAATGAGGATACAACCCCCTCCTCCTCCTCCTCTAGCCACTACATCAAGGAGGACTCCCCCCTCCCTCTCCCTGGAGTCCGTGCTTGAGTGGCAAGCGTCGGTGCGTGCGCGGGCTACCCCTAACCCCTCCCCTCCTCGTCCTAACCTCACTTCACAGTCACCTGGCCATCACTGCGGGGGGTTTTCTTTCCCCAGTCAGTGTGCCTTCCGCCGGCCGAACGAGCGGACGCGTCGGGTGAGGCTCCTGCCCGCCCCTCTGCTTTTCCACCCGGTGGGTCGCTTGTGATGCCGCGCCTGTCGCCAAGCGTCAACTCGCGCGTGCTGCGATAATTAACAGGTGTGCTCCTGGAGACACACTCAAGGGTGATCTGATCTGTCTAAGAGCTGTGATGTGCAAGTTTCCAACCTGTACTTTAAGACAGGAAGTTGAGTGAGAAATATATATCAGACAAAAGTGGACGGGAAATACAACAAAGTTGACGAATTTGATAACTACAAATAATCTAATGTAAATAAAAGCCAAAATTTTCAATTTTGAAAGAGCCATTAGCTGCCCATTACTAGCGATTTTCATTTGTAATATTAAGTAAAAAATTAAGTCTTCAATGGATATTTCTCCATTGCAATAGAGCTTTCTATTGATATAGAGGTTATTTCTCAGTGAGCTGAGGAAGGGCTCTCCGGATCAACACAACTGTTGGGTTATGAAGAGAGCGATGAGGAGCTGTGACCTTACACACTCCTAATGTATGCGGAGATATATAATGAAAATCAATCCGTTATGAGAACTTATAACTGGTAAATGATTTGATAAAGAGTATTTGTTGAGAAGACTTTGGTATATACGATATTTGCAGGTAAATGTACAGGTTGGCGAGGAGACACACACACACACACACACACACACACACACACACACACATGGGGCGCCGGTGGCTGTGTGGATAGCACGCTGGACACGTAATCCTGTGACCCGGGTTCGATTCCCGGCGCCGGCGAGAAATAATAGGCAGAGTTTCTTTCATCCTAATGCTCCTGTTACCTAGCAGTAAATAGGTACCTGGGAGTTAGACAGCTGTTACGGGCTGCTTCCTGTGTGTGTGTGTGTGTGTGTGTGTGTGTGTGTGTGTGTGTGTGTGTGTGTGTGTGTGTGTGTGTGTGTGTGTGTGTGAGGAAACATTAGTAGTGGTTAGTTAACAGTTGATTGACTGATAGTTGAGAGGCGGGCCGAAAGAGCAGAACTCAACCCCCGCAAGCACAACTAGGCGAATACAACTAGGTAAATACACACACACACACACACACACACACACACACACACACACACACACACACACACGCAAGATGATTGATTATGATCATCGCGGATGAGCGGGCAGCGTTCCGGGGGTCATAATCCTAAGAGCTCTGGTTCGACTCCCGGCAGAGGCAGAGACAAATGGGCAGAGTTTCTTTCGCCTGATGCGTCTGTTCATCTACCACTAGACAGGTACCTGGGAGATAAATAGCTGTTACAGGCTATATGTGTGAATGTGTGTGTGTGTGTGTGTGTGTGTGTGTGTGTGTGTGTGTACTCATCTAGTTGTGCTTGCGGGGGTTGAGCTGCGCCTCTCTGATCCCGCCTATCAACTGTCAATCAACTTTTGTACAGATTCCTGAGCCTATTAGACTCTATCATGTCTACAATTGAAACCGTGTATGGAGTCAGCCTCCTCCACATCACTTCATAATGCATGCCATTTATTTACTACCCTGACTCTGAAAACAAACTTTCTAATATCTCTGAGGATATTCCCGATATATAGGATAAAAATAATAATATTTCTAATGTTCCTGCATGTGTGTGTGAAGGATCTTATTTTACAAGAGTTTATTATGAAAACACAAATAGTACAACAAAATACCTAATTTTCAAGCAAACATCCCCCAGAGTTTAAAGCCAAAGTGGAGACTTCTCAAAACAAGACCATTAACATAAACAAAACAAAAGAGACACGTAAATTATTATAGTGATGATGACCAAAACAGACATCAGAAGATGGGAAAAAACGAAAAAAACGTTTCGGTCCATCGTTTCCACGATGGACCGAAACAGACACGTGTCTCCTTATCCCAAGCATCAGATAAATCAGTCCAATCAAATAAAAGGTAAACAAACACTGTAAACACAACAAACCCGTAAACACAGATGTTTTGAAGACGTCTATTTAACCTTAATCATCCAATAAAATAAACATTATAGATGAAGAGGATTTTCAGGGCATAACAAACTACTTTCTGTATCATTAAAGCTTTTTTTCTTTGCAGTTGGAGTTGTTTTTAAATTCCATCCCAAATTTTATTTGGAATCGAATGAGGAACATGTCCCATTATCTGAAAGTTTAATGAGGAATTTATCCCATCATCTGGAAGCGTAATGAGAAATATCCTCCCCTTATGTGGAAGTTCTATGAGCAATATGTCACACACCTGTAATATCTGGAAGTGTAGTGTGAAATATCTCCCATTAGCTGTAGGTGTAATGAGGAATATGCTACATTATCTGTGTTTGTGTGTGTGTACTTGATATTATAACACAACCCGTTCTCGCAAATTCGTAAAGTCAATATTGACTTATTAACTACGTGCATAGGTGATATACTAAACATAATAGATACCCTTAAAAAGATTCATAGAAAACACCGACCTTACCTAACCTTGTTAGTATCTTAAGATAAGCATCTTATTGCTTCGTAATTACAATTATTACTTAACCTATACCTATTATAGGTTAGGTAATAATTGTAATTACGAAGCAATAAGATGCTTATCTTAAGATACTAACAAGGTTAGGTAAGGTCGGTGTTTTCTATGAATCTTTTTAAGAGTATCTATTATGTTAAGTATGTCACCTATGCACATATTTAATAAGTCAATATTGACTTATTAAATTTGCGAGAACGGGTTGCATAACACATTACCTGGATGAGGAATAGGCCACGTTTTTATAAGGTAAAATGAGAAATAATACCACATTATCCTCAGGTGTAGTTAGGAATATGTCCCATTTCCTGAAAGTGAGACGACGCTTATGCACTATTATCAGGAAGTGTAATGGGAAACATTCCCCATTACATATAAGTGTAATGAGAAGAAATCTCTCTCTTTATCAGAAAGTTTAAGAGAATTTGCGCCATATTATATATTATATATATATATATATATATATATATATATATATATATATATATATATATATATATATATATATATGTCGTACCTAGTAGCCAGAACGCACTTCTCAGCCTACTATGCAAGGCCCAATTTGCCTAATAAGCCAAGTTTTCATGAATTAATTGTTTTTCGACTACCTAACCTACCTAACCTAACCAACCTAACTTTTTCGGCTACCTAACCTAACCTAATCTATAACAGATAGGTTAGGTTAGGTTAGGTAGGGTTGGTTAGGTTCGGTCATATATCTTCGTTAATTTTAACTCCAATAAAAAAAAATTGACCTCATTACATAATGAAATGGGCTAGCTTTATCATTTCATAAGAAAAAAATTAGAGAAAATATATTAATTCAGGAAAACTTGGCTTATTAGGCAAATCGGGCCTTGCATAGTAATCTGAGAAGTGCGTTCTGGCTACTAGGTACGACATATATATATATATATATATATATATATATATATATATATATATATATATATATATATATATATATATATATATATATATATATATATATATATATATTATCCTTAATAATGTGGTGAAATACGAAAACGTTCGGAATTTTCGTTTAATTTTCCAAGTGGATACTTATGCATATATAAAGTGTAACGAAGATACCCCACTACTTGGAAGTGAGATTAGGAATATGCCCCATAATCTGCGAGTGTAAAATGAGGAATATATCACAATTATCTAGAAGTGTAATGAGAAATATGACCCCCTATTATCAGAAAGTGTAGTAATATGTCCCATTACTAAGGAGAGACATTAGGATTATGCCATATTATGAAGAAGTGTAATAATTGTAAATAGACAGAAAAGGTTAGGAAGGGAAAACTGTGTTTAGAACTGTCCCCTGAGACAGGCTTGCCTGTGGAGACAGAAAAGGCACTACATATATACCAAGATATACCATATATACTATCATATACCAAGATATACTATATGTCCTCGCGATCAATGATGCTGTGTGATGCCTATAGTGATCCTCCTAATGGATACTATAGGTGCGAAGACCATTTTTTTTATTGGGATATATTATATATGATGATTTATGCAAAGATGGTATTAGCGTATGTAATAGGTACTCATCAACAGTGTATGAGATTAAATGATGCTAAGTGGTCTCATATAAGGACCTTATTAACGAATGACCGAGTGCATTGGGTCTTAACAATTAGTGTGGAGGGTCTATCTTTTTTTAAAGGGTTTAATTTACGTGTTTTGTGGCACAAGATAAAAATGAAGAGAGTTTTTGACCTACAAATATCTTGCACAACGAAAAAAAAAATTGTGGAGTACCTTGAAAGACAGTTAGATGTTGTCTACATAAATCATACATTTATATGGTACAGTAATGAGCACAATTTGTATTCTAACTCCCATTGCCTATGCATTTTAATTGAGCCTTAATATCTGTATTAATTCATATATATATATATATATATATATATATATATATATATATATATATATATATATATATATATATATTGCGTATTTGTTTATTTTTTTGCTATTTCCTGAGGAATAATTAAGTATTCGTGAAATGTTTGTGCACATTTTCTTGGTTTTCGTGTTTGTGATGTGTACTTGATCTTGCTTTTGCATGTATGCATAAATTCCTTGACAGAAGTGGTATGTTCCGTATAATGTTTGACTTAGAGGTCCCTTTAATTTAAATGCCTGGCTTAGATTTTATGTTAGTGAACGCTTCACAAGAGGTACTTTAAGGTCAACGTTTGACATAGAAGTCAACTTAAGTTGAATGTTTGATATAGAGGGAATATTATGTCCAATGGTTACATTGAATATAATATATATACCATTATATCATTATATACCATTATACACTAGTATATACCATTATACACTTGTATATATCATACACACTTGTATATATCATATACTTGTATACACCATTATCCACTTATATACCATTATACACTTGTATATACCATCATACACTTGTATACACCATTATCCATTTATATACCATTATACACTTGTATATACCATTATCCACTTGTTTATACCATAATCTACTTGTATATACCAATATCCACTTACATAAACAATTATCCACTTGAGTATAACACTATTCACCTGTATATACCATTATTCATTTGTATATGTCATTATCCACTTGTATATATCATTATACACTTCTATATACCATTACACACTTGTATATACCCTTATACACTTATATAATCCATTATACACTTGTAAACATCCTTATACACTTGTATACACCATTATACACTTGCATATACTATTACACACTTGTATATACCATTATACACGTATATATAAAATTATATACTTGTATATATACCATTATATACTTAAATATATACCATTATATACTTAAATATATACCATTATATACTTAAATATATACCATTATACACGTATATACCATTATATACTAATATATACCATTGTCTGAAATCTTTACAATGTTCCATCCCCCCCCCCACCCCCCGAGATAATGGCGAGGCTGTCACCTAACCAGTTACTGGACAGAACCCCAAGGCACTTACCCTGACTGACCAATTACCCAGGTCATTGCTAAATACGACACATACGTACATGTGCAAGTACACTGCTCTCAAACAAGTGTAATTTTCATTGTTTAAAACAAACTCTTGAAAATATAGTCATTAAAAATATATTTTAGTGTCTTTTGTAGATTCATTTAGAAACACTTGACAGGTCGTCTAGGTCCTAAAAATCTAAATTAGGTCTAAGCCTAAACCTTAACAATCTAAATTAGGTCTAAACCTAAACCTAAAAAATCTAAATTAGGTCTAAATCTAAACCTAAAAAATCTAAATTCGGTCTAAACCTAAACCTAAAAAATCTAAATTAGGTATAAACCTAAATCTAAAAAATCTAAATTAGGTCTAAACCTAAATCTAAAAAATCTAAATTAGGTCTAAACCAAAACCTAAAAAATCTAAATTAGGTATTTACCTTATTAGATGTAAAATTTATCTAACTCTAAATCTAAAGGATATTTAAAACTAAACTAATTCTATCATTAATCAAGCTTTACGACGCTTTACAATGTGAAATTCTTGAAATGTTTAAAAAATATAAAAATCAGTTTCCAGGAGCATTTTTTGAGTGCACTTGAAAGGAGTGTCTTGCGTGAAGTGTCTTTCCACCTGCGGTGTATTGAACATAAGTGTCAGATTATCTGAAGTGCATTAGAACATAAAGTGTATCGATATGTGATTATGATCGTTGTATACAGCATTTTTATAGCATTGTATGTGCAGGCTATTTATAGTTCGTCCGTGTTGTATAGGGACGTTATTGCATGAGGAAGGTATTGTATCGGATGTATTGAAAATGTATTGGTGTCGTAAATGAAACGGTTGATTATTATATCAGTACGAGACTGTATAAGTTCTTGATTGTGTCAGTTCGTGATTGTATAATAACGTGATAACGTCAGTATTGGATTAAGTATGATCGTGATTGTATCAGTATATCATTGCATTAGGTGATTAGGTTATTGAATGGGTATGTTGATGAATCAGTAAGTAGCTGGATCTCCACCAGTTAATGATTGATTATTTGAATAAAGCTACACATGATTGATTCATTAAATGATTGCCCAACTACTTCCGTGTGTGACGAGGCCATGTAGTACCTACAATAACGTGTTTCTAGCAATTTTGGGATCGAATGAAGACTTGGAACGTGGTTTGAGCTCGGACCTAAAATGTTTCTTGATTTCACTTGCAATATTTTCCTAGTCTGGAAATTTCATTCCTTAAATCCTGCAAAATGTAAAAAAAAAATAATTACCCTGCATGGAGATTTATTTTATTTCTTATTTTAATAAAAGCAGATTATTTTATGCAATCCCTCGTGGCGTACTGATAAAGAGACCCGAGAGGATTGACTGGGCACCAATCATTAACTGTAGCCTCTGTTCACCCAGCAGTGAATGGGTACCTGGTTGTTAAACGATTTGGCGGGTCGAATTCCAGGGGGAAAATTAGGATTAAGGACCTGTCCGAAACGCTATGTGTGCTAGTGGCCGTATAGGACTGTAAGAACTCTTGTGTATATATAAAAACACATAAAACAGAGGAAAAGTTCCGTAACTGAGAAATTGTAAATTACAAACATCATTGAACAAATAAACATTAATATAATTCACAAAAGAATCACGAAAAATATGGCATACAGCGAAAGGGGTTTTACGTAGATATTTGTCATAGTAAATTATTGCATTGAGTCACTGTAGCGTAAATTGTAATAGACGGATCATCTCATGAACTTCACTGCAGCCAAGCGTAAATTACTTATAAGAAAAACAGATAAACAGATATATATACTTGACAATCCTTAAAGGCATATATTCGAAATATACACCGCGAGGCATCTTGGTGTATATTAAGAGGCATTGCTTGCTTCTCGGTGAATTATACGAGTTTAAGTCCTGAACTATCTTAAAGTCTTAACTATACTTGCTGGTTATTCTTAAAGACTCAACAATACTTGTTGGTTATTTGGTCTTACAACACTCGTAAGAAAGTGTCATGGGTTTAACCCTTCCTAAGACGAAAGACCTTCAGGCCCTCTCAAAAGCATATGCAAATTTTACAAAATATAACTAATGTGTATATTTATAAAGACGCTTATGTTCATAAAACTAAAAAACAATGTATAACATAACTCTGATTATTTTGAAATCAATATTTGCGTATTTTGCAGCAATCTTCCACTGTCACACAATGGTAATGGGTGATAATATTTCTAACATCATCGCAAATGATACAAATATTTCTCACTCTAACGGCTTCGTAACATATTCATATAATTCTCACTATTAATCGAGACCTTGAATAACATTTTCATAAAATTGTCACCCTCCAGCCAGAGACAAACATAGATCAAATGACCCTGACAGTGGTGTTATTTCGCACTTAAATCGAAAACAGTTATTAATAACAATGAATTTATTTTCATTTACAAGTGATTTTTTTTTATATGTGTTATTTTCCGGAAAACTGCAGCAGTATATCAGTCATTTTAACATTTATTGTTAAATATTTTTAAGATGGAAATGCAATAACAAGAGTTATGTTTAAGGTAAATATGAAGTCTATAGCTACTTACTCCTTAATGCTAAGATAACACAGAAAATTGTAAAGATCGTGTGATTAATTATGCGAATTGAGGCACAATAAAAAATACCTCTGGTTCTCGCAAGAGAAGAAAAAGAAATAAGAGGCACAGAACATAGCTTCAGTGTGCTGTGAAGACGTAGTGATACTGTCGACAAGAGCGACACCCAAACTCTCCTTCCAGCGTCTCTATGGACAAGAGAGAAAAGCCGAGAGCTTATTGGGAATAGATAAAGATATCTTTGCCAAGGAAGGAGAAGGATCAACGTCTCCGAGGAAAAGTGTGCGAGAGAAAGAGAGAAAAAAAAGAGAAAGAGAGAGATATAGAGAGCCACTGTCAACGTCACAAGGAAAAATCCCCAAGTGAGTTATCAGACAGACACCAACAAAAAGCGACAGAGGGAGAACATAAGACGGAAATAAACAGGAAAGAAAAAGAGAGTCGAGGGGTCCTCAAGGCATCCGTCTTCAAAGCAGGTCGCGAACGATGTGTCGACTCTGTCTGCTGCTGCTGCTGTCTATTTTCAGCGTTCTTCTGTCCACCCTGCCGTCTACACAAGCCCAGAATGACCACAGTAAGTACTCAACCACCTTGACAACATTGTGTTGTCTGTACAGGTATAATATGTAATTATATATGCATGATATCTGCCCGGGTCTCTGCCTGTCTCCCAGCTGTCCATCGATTTTGTCATCAATTCATCTACCCATCTACCTATGAATCTATCCATCCGTCTATGCATCCATACATCTCTCCATCCATCCATCCCTCTTTCTATTAATCCAGCTGAGCATCCATCTTACCATAAATCTAGCTTTCTATCAAGCTATCCATCCATTTATCTCTTCATTTGTTCATCTATATTTTCAGTCTATCTATTCATTTTTCTATCCGTATATCTATCCATCTATACTTCCAATTACCTATTCATCTATATATCCATCTATCAGCCCATATACCCATCAATCTGTTCATCCACCTATTCATCTATTTATTCATCCAACTGTCTTTCTGTCTGTCTGTCTGTCTGTCTGTCTGTCTGTCTGTCTGTCTCTCTCTCTCTCTCTCTCTCTCTCTCTCTCTCTCTCTCTCTCTCTCTCCCTCCCTCTCTCTCGTAAAATATTGTGTAATGTGTGGGTGATAGCTAGTGAGAGGAGCTTAGCGGGTTGAAATACTACAGAAGAACACTTACCCCTTACTCTAAAGAGCCAATGCTTGAGAGTTCTTTAAAGCTGTGGAAGTATCGTCGGTTTTATGCCAGTACGGGCAAATTAATGACACCAAAAAAAATTCACTTACTTTTCCTGAAATCGGTGAATTATGGTGCATATTACTATCAAAATGTTTGTTTTTTGTATTTATATTTAGTTGTGTAGCTGAAAAAATTATTTTGGTGCCCAAAAATCATCGTGTGAGTTTGAATGTGGCCCTAGAACGCTGATTCTTTTTTTATTATGACGACCCCGACCAGCCTATGTTTATCCTGTGCCACAGACCATTCTCTCTGTCAATTTGGGTGAGGATAGTCCCAAGCGTGTGGCCTCCAGCTTTGGCTAAACAGGCCATTCTTTTATAGTATAGATAACATGGATATAGGGAAAAATCAAGGCTTATCTCAAGGACATTGGGAGAGGATGAGGGTAGAGGGACGTAAGGATAGTGAGGCAGGAGACAGGGGAATGTGAGGAGATGGATACGGGCAGGAGAGGAAAGTGACGGGGGAAGGGAAAGTGAGGGGGGGGGAGGGATAGGTGGGTTGGATAGGCCCCATAAAATACAAAAAATTGACTTTCTAAGAACCACGAATCAAAAGCGCTTGTAAAACTATACATTTAACAGTTCAGTTCACTTTGCGTTCGATCCCCGACCATCCAAGTGGTTAGGCACCATTCCTTTCCCGCCGTCCCACCCCCAAATCCTTATCCTGACCCTTTCCATGTACTATATAGTCGTAATGGCTTGGTGCTTTTCCTGATAGCCCCCCTTCCCTTCACTGAGACATATCTCTCCAGGATTGGCACTGGGGAAATATGCTGGTATATCGACTCATCATCCTCCACCCCTAGTGGCACTCGTCTGAGATTCGGAATGTATTGATTCGCCAGACTGTGATGGTTTGAGTTTGTCTGAAACAAGAGAGTTATCCTTTCTTCCTTTTTTTCAGTGAACAGTATACAAGATAGCGACAGGTAAGGAATGTGGTGAAGGGTAGGGAAGGTAGAGGATGGGTAGGGAGGGGGTGAAGGGTAGGAAAGGTAGAGAATGGGTAGGCAATGTGGTGAAGGGTAGGGAAGGTAGAGGATGGTAGGGAATGTGGTGAAGGGTAGGGAAGGTAGAGGATGGGTAGGGAGGGGGTGAAGGGTAGGAAAGGTAGAGAATGGGTAGGCAATGTGGTGAAGGGTAGGGAAGGTAGAGGATGGGTAGGGAATGTGGTGAAGGGTAGGGAAGGTAGAGGATGGGTAGGGTGAGGGATGAAGGGCAGGAAAGGCAGAGGATGGGTAGGGTGAGAGGTGAACGGTAAGGAAGGAAAGTGAGGAAAAAGTGGGAAGGTACTGAAAAAGAAATTTGTTGAGGGAGAGGGAAGGAAGATAAAGGAAGGGGAAGGTAAGAAACAATAGTAAAGGTGAAGTGTTTAGATTGTGGAGAAGGAGAGGGAAGATGGAGGAGGTGGTGATGGCTAGGGAAGGCAGTGAATGTCAGGGAAGGCAGTGAATGTCAGGGAAGGCAGTGAATGTCAGGGAAGGCAGTGAGTGTCAGGGAAGGCAGTGAGTGTCAGGGAAGGCAGTGAATGTCAGGGAAGGCAGTGAATGTCAGGGAAGGCAGTGAGTGTCAGGGAAGGCAGTGAGTGTCAGGGAAGGCAGTGAGTGTCAGGGAAGGCAGTGAGTGTCAGGGAAGGCAGTGAATGTCAGGGAAGGCAGTGAGTGTCAGGGAAGGCAGTGAATGTCAGGGAAGGCAGTGAATGTCAGGGAAGGCAGTGAATGTCAGGGAAGGCAGTGAATGTCAGGGAAGGCAGTGAATGTCAGGGAAGGCAGTGAATGTCAGGGAAGGCAGTGAATGTCAGGGAAGGGAGTGAATGTCAGGGAAGGCAGTGAACGTCAGGGAAGGCAGTGAATGTCAGAAAAGGCAGTGAATGTCAGGGAAGGCAGTGAATGTCAGGGAAGGCAGTGAACGTCAGGGAAGGCAGTGAACGTCAGGGAAGGCAGTGAATGTCAGGGAAGGCAGTGAGTGTCAGGGAAGGCAGTGAATGTCAGGGAAGGTAGTGAATGTCAGGGAAGGCAGTGAACGTCAGGGAAGGCAGTGAACGTCAGGGTAGGCAGTGAACGTCAGGGTAGGCAGTGAATGTCAGGGAAGGCAGTGAATGTCAGGGAAGGCAGTGAATGTCAGGGAAGGCAGTGAATGTCAGGGAAGGCAGTGAATGTCAGGGAAGGCAGTGAATGTCAGGGAAGGGAGTGAATGTCAGGGAAGGCGGTGAATGTCAGGGAAGGCAGTGAATGTCAGGGAAGGCAGTGAATGTCAGGGAAGGCAGTGAATGTCAGGGAAGGCAGTGAACGCCAGGGAAGGCAGTGAACGTCAGGAAAGGCAGTGAACGTCAGGGAAGGCAGTGAACGTCAGGAAAGGCAGTGAATGTCAGTGAAGGCAGTGAATGTCAGGGAAGGCGGTGAATGTCAGGGAAGGCGGTGAATGTCAGGGAAGGCAGTGAATGTCAGGGAAGGCAGTGAATGTCAGGGAAGGCAGTGAATGTCAGGGAAGGCAGTGAATGTCAGGGAAGGCAGTGAATGTCAGGGAAGGCAGTGAATGTCAGGGAAGGTATTCCAGAATACCTAACCAACATAAAATAATATGGGACAAGCATTAATAAAATAATCAGCAAGCGCCACCCTGATTGCAAAGTACAAAATATTTTTCGTTCCACTTGAATAAATTAGTTTATAATACCGACTAAATACAGTCAGGAATCAAAATATGTTGAGAGATAAAAAAATATCTTGAATATTTTCCATTGTCGAATGTTATTACATGGAAACATATTTCATCAGGGCCATAGAAGGTTACATCATAATTTGTTAATCGATTTACATTATTTTTTTGATTGTATGTAAATTGGCTGACTTAGTAGATACAATAATTAGGGAAGTGTTTACCAACTTGTGGCTTTAGAAAAAGCTTAATGTTCGCTATTTTTCGTTATCTCCTGTTGAGTAACAGAGGCAGATTTGATCCATTTTTTTTAAATAATAAAACTGCATATATCATATAGAAGGAAAGAAGACTTATAGTAGGATAGGGATGCGGGATGTGGTGGAAGGATAGGAGGATATTAAGAGAGGGGAAGAAGGATAGAGGAGGGATGGTGCATGGGGAGAAGGTAATCATCAGCGTAAAGCGCCAAGCCATTACGGCTATATAGCACTTGGAAGGGATCAGGATAAGGATTTGGGATGGGACGGGGGGAAAGGAATGGTGCTCAACCACTTGGACAGTCGGGGATTGAACGCCGACCTGTGTGGCGAGAGACCATCGCTCTACCGTCCAGCCTATGTGGCTTGTTCTGCAGAGGAGGGGGGGGAGGAGTTTAACCAGGGGGGGGAGAGGGATATGGTGGCATAGTGAAGGTAGAAGGAAGTGGGAGAGAGGAGGCGAAGACCATGGAGGAATATGAACAGCTGGGTGGAGAGAGGAATTGGTGAGAAAGATTCACGTACAAATACCCCTTAGAGGCGTCACTCACAGCCCTTAGAGGCGTCACTCACAGCCCTTAGAGGCGTCACAACACCATAGAGGCGTCACTCACAGCCCTTAGAGGCGTCACTCACAACACCATAGAGGCGTCACTCACAGCCCTTAGAGGTGTCACTCACAACCCTTAGAGGCGTTACTCACCACCCTTAGGGGCGTCACTCACCACCCTTAGGGGCGTCACTCACCACCCTTAGAGGCGTCACTCACCACCCTTAGAGGCGTTACTCACCACCCTTAGAGGCGTCACTCACAACACCTTAGAGGCGTCACTCACCACCCTTAGAGGCGTCACTCACCACCCTTAGAGTAGTCACTCACCACCCTAAGAGGCGTCACTCACCACCCTTAGAGGCGTCACTCAACCCTTAGAGGCGTCACTCACCACCCTTAGAGGCGTCACTAAACCCTTAGAGGCGTCACTTACCACCATTAGAGGCGTCACTCACAACCCTAAGAGGCGTCACTCACAACCCTAAGAGGCGTCACTCATCACCCTTAGAGGCGTCACTCATCACCCTTAGAGGCGTCACTCATCACACCTAGAGGTGTCACTCATCACCCTTAGAGGCGTCACTCATCACACCTAGAGGTGTCACTCATCACCCTTAGAGGCGTCACTCACCACCCTTAGAGGCGTCACTCAACCCTTAAAGGCGTCACTTACCACCCTTAGAGGCGTCACTTACCACCCTTAGAGGCGTCACTCACAACCCTAAGAGGCGTCACTCAACACCTTAGAGGCGTCACTCACCACCCTAAGAGGCGTCACTCACCACCCTTAGAGGCGTCACTCACCACACTAAGAGGCGTCACTCACCACCCTAAGAGGCGTCACTCACCACTCTTAGAGGCGTCACTCAGCACCCTTAGAGGCGTCACTCAACCCTTAGAGGCGTCACTCAGCACCCTTAGAGGCGTCACTCAACCCTTAGAGGCGTCACTCACCACCCTTAGAGGCGTCACTCATCACCCTTAGAGGCGTCCCTCACCACCCTTAGAAGCGTCACTCACAACCTTTAGAGGCGTCACTCAGCACCCTTAGAGGCGTCACTCACAACCCTAAGAGGCGTCACTCACCACCCTTAGAGGCGTCACTCACCACCCTTAGAGGCATCACGCACCACCCTTAGAGGCGTCACTCACCACCCTTAGAGGCATCACGCACCACCCTTAGAGGCGTCACTCACCACCCTTAGAGGCGTCACTCACAACCCTAAGAGGCGTCACTCACTAACCTTTTACCAGAGCGTTACCACCTCAAGGTTCGAGGGTTGTGGCGTCTGCTGAAGGCGCCTCAGAGCATCTTGCCGTGTTAATGAATGCATCTCTAATGAGTCTCCCTCATGACTCATGACTGTTAATGAGGCGTGAAATTATCTGGTGTTCAATAGTGGGCCGTTGACGTTGTGTATGAGGCGGTGGTGAGGGCTTTACCCTTTCTCCTCCTATTTCTCATTCCCCGCCCTGTTCTTCCTCATGTTATCGCATTCCTCATTCTCGCTTTTCCTCTTATTCTTACTCTTTCTTCTCATTTTCTAATATCACAGCTATTTGACACCGATATATCACACCTATTTCACTTACTCCTCATCATCTTTCTCTTCTTTTCTCTAGTCTTTGAAGTCTTTAATGCCGCCTCCCCTTCCTCTTACCTTCCTACAGCTAAACTGAATGTTCCTTCTTTGTTAATAGTGACATGAAATGCACATTAGAATTTCCAATGCTTGGAGTGGATTATTTGGATTAATTAAGTTTAAGATTCTGATATCAAAGAAGGATTATAGACGTCAAAAAGAATGTCGTTACTTGTATTATTCTCTATGGTAAATATTGGTCTTTGCTCGTATGTATCAGGGTAATTCGTGATGTCAGTCGTTGATGTAAGTGAATGCGTTTGAAACTACTGTCATTTAGAAAGTTATGACTATGTGAGTTTTTAACTGGAATCGCTGACACTCGGTCAATTTCAGTCGTAATTGGGCTTGAACAACTAATCATCAACCAATTTGGATCGCGATTATTTCTTTATGTATTGTGAGTTGCCCGTCAATTATAATATTGCCTTTAGCCTCCTAACTTTTAAATGCCATGATTGTATTTTTTTAAATAAATTTGCCTTTCGTTAATGATCCTCTTTTTGACTGTATAATCTACCCAATCACTCGTTGGTTTGTATATTGGTCAAACTTTATTTAAACCGTTATCCACTCTGAGAAGGAATTGCAAACGAAATTTTATTCATCAGCCAAACACGCTTACCACTTCGATAAAATGTTAAACCAATAGCTAATTATGACTGTGGTTGAAAATACATTGTTTACGACCAGCTAATGGTGAGGGAGTTTGCCGTCTATGTACTGCAAACTTTATGCCATAATCCAGTCATGGGATTCAGGGCTTATATTACGCCTGTGAAGTATGAATAGGCAGAGATTTGGATTATCTAGCCTCTGTTTCACCAGACTGAGACCGATTGAAAGGTAAGCAGAAAGGAATAGAACAAACAGAAAGGTAGACAGGAAGACAGGCAAGCAGGCGTGTAGAGAAAGGAGGAAATGTTTGCAATGAGCCTTCTTCTAATTTGTCTATTAATACACAATTTAGTCTCAGAGATACTGTCTTAAAACTTTGTTGACGTCCTTCTTAGGTTAAATTTAAAAGTTTTCTTCAATGAGCTGTCGTCGTGCCTGTGATCCTAGCTAAGTACGCTTCTGTCTTTATCTGAAGTGTTGTCATGGCCTCCAGATGACGTCTATTGATATTTAAACTGAAAAGTAGTCTTGTGGCCTAGCTGAAGTCCTGCAAGGAGTCGTGGCTGAAGTTAGACTTGAGGTACTAGCTGAAGTAATACCTGACTTTCTAGGTGAAGTAATACTGACTTTCTAGCTGAAGTAATACCTGACTTTCTAGGTGAAGTAATACCTGACTTTCTAGGTGAAGTAATACTGACTTTCTAGCTGAAGTAATACCTGACTTTCTAGCTGACAATCTCTCCAGAAGCCCTGACGGACATATTTCTAGGTTCTGAACGATGGTCGTGGCATCACTGCAGAAAAAAAGATAGGACCAAGTACACATTCAGCTGGTGGTCGAAGGTCATGAAATTCCACCTTCGCTGTAGAAATGTTTGCTTCTACATTTGTATCCCCTTTAAGGAGCATCTGCACTCTAGCGGCGGCGGAGAGAACTCCAGAGCGATCGCATCCGCAAAAATTTCCCAGAAGGTCTTCAAGAAACCCATCACAACGTTTCCAAAAGGACCGCTGGGAACTCTTTTTCCCGTGTCGCAACACCACCACCATTTCCTCACAGTATCCCATTCTCGCTAAGCCTTATTTTAATGAGTCTGAGACGCCCTATGCCCTGCTAGTACCCTTTAAAAACAATACAGAGTAAGTTCTTCCCGGTGAAATAAGTGATGCAAACGTCTTATCTCGGCTGTATCTTTTATGCTGCTGGGCGTAGAGGGGGAGACTTTACCTCGACCATTTGGAATGAGATGATGAGAGGAAATTCTTCAACGCACTCATTCCCACCTCCGTAACTGCCGGCCGGGGCTCCGGGCTTCACAATAAACAGCCGGCAAATGGTTACCAAGCGCTCACATGCATGAAAATATGCTACCACTCAGAGATAAGCTGCGGGTGGTCAGGGTGGTGAGGGGGGGGGGAGGAGGGGGGAAAATAGTCAGGGTGGCGACGGGAAATTGTCAGGGTGGATGGGTGGGGGGTGTCAGGGAGGTGGGGGGATGGTCAGGGAGGGGGGGGGATGGTCAGGGAGGGGGGGGGATGGTCAGGGAGGCGGGGGATGGTCAGGGAGGGGGGGATGGTCAGGGAGGTGGGGGGGATGGTCAGGGAGGTGGGGGGATGGTCAGGGAGGTGGGGGGATGGTCAGGGAGGTGGGGGATGGTCAGGGAGGTGGGGTGGATGGCCAGGGAGGTGGGGTGGATGGCCAGGGAGGTGGGGGGATGGTCAGGGAGGTGGGGGGATGGTCAGAGAGGGGGGGATGGTCAGGGAGGTGGGGGGATGGTTAGGGAGGTGGGGGGATGGTCAGGGAGGTGGGGTGGATGGTCAGGGAGGTGGGGTGGATGGTCAGGGAGGTGGGAGGGATGGTCAGGGAGGTGGGGGGATGGTCAGGGAGGTGGGGTAGATGGTCAGGGAGGTGGGGTAGATGGTCAGGGAGGTGGGGGGGATGGTCAGGGAGGTGGGAGGGATGGTCAGGGAGGTGGGGGGATGGTCAGGGAGGTGGGGGGATGGTCAGGGAGGTGGGAGGGATGGTCAGGGAGGTGGGGGGATGGTCAGGGAGGTGGGGGGATGGTCAGGGAGGTGGGGGGATGGTCAGGGAGGTGGGGGGATGGTCAGGGAGGTGGGGGGATGGTCAGGGAGGTGGGGGGATGATCAGGGAGGTGGGGGGATGGTCAGGGGGGTGGGGGGATTGTCAGGGAGGTGGGGGGATGGTCAGGGAGGTGGGGGGAGGGTCAGGGAGGTGGGGGGATGGTTAGGGAGGTGGGGGGATGGTCAGGGGTGGTGAGGGGGTTAATCACGGTGGTATAATATAATATTATTCATTGTTTACTCCTAAGGGATATAATTCATGATTCAATACTCCAGATAAAAATTTACCCTAATTTGTAAACAGAAAAAAATCAAACTAATTTTAAAATTGTGATTGCCTAACTTCCCCCTTTATTACGTCATCGCTATGTACAATCCTATGGGGCTCCCATTATTATCTAAGTCTTCACATTCCTACAATCTCTATTCTGCCACAATCAGTTCCCTATCTCCATCTCACTTAGTTCCATCTTCTGTCCAAGTTCTTGTAAAGAATTACTTGATTATCGACTATTTGAATTTGATTTCTTTCCGTCGCCTTTCTTCACCTCCCAATCCACTTTCAGTTTCTTAATGCTCCCTCTTCCTCTCTACTCTCCACCCCCTTCTCTTCCTTGTCATCTATCGCCTCATCCTTGACAAAAAAATCACGGGAAAGACACATGAGAGCAAGTGGAAAAGAGAAAAAAAGATGAGAGAAAGTGAGAGGAAAATATGGGGAAGGTGTGAGAGAGGGGGTCAGATGAGAGAGGAGAGAGATGGGGAAGATGAGGGGGGAGAGATGGGGAAGGTGTGAGGGAGGGTAGAGATGGGGAAGGTGAGGGGGGGGGAAGATGGGGAAGGTGAGGGGGGGGGGAAGATGGGGAAGGTGAGAGGGGGGGGAGAGATGGGGAAGGTGTGAGGGAGGGTAGAGATGGGGAAGGTATGAGAGAAGGTAGAGATGGGGAAAGTGTATGAGATTCAACAGATGTGTGAGCCAGTGCCCAATGAAGACTGGAGACTGGCGAATCATCTCACAACAAACGATCCTGGCCAACTATCAACAGCCAACTACCACCAGGTTACGCTCGGCTAATCTTCAACAACACATAGTGGGAATGGAACTATCTAGTTTCTCTGTCCGAGGTTACAGGCCAGTCGCCTATGGCTAGTCTCTCCCAACTTTGCACCTTGATTCCTATGGGGTACGTGCCCGACATCATTCGGTTGACGGTACCTATGTTTGTCGTTCTGTCTCTCCCTCTTCCTCTTTCTCTCATAATTTACAGGTCTGTCTCTTTCTGCACGCACGCGCGCACGCACGTACATTCATTTGTATTCACCTGATCAGCTATTAGTATAAAATATTATGTTCTGTACTGTAACATCACTTGAGAATGAACCGTGTAGGTTCGAAACGTCGTGCGATTTTATAGTGTCTGTTAAGAATGAATAACATTCTTCAGTTATTAAATTCTTTTTCTTCACCTTGAAAACAACAAGACTTTTGGTGAACTCCTCTTCCAGCTGAACCCTGAAGCAAGAGCACTAGTAAAAGGGATAGAAGCCCTAAATCAGAAAATAATAAATACGGAATATGCTGTCATATTCAATGAGACATGCATATTATATATATATATATTATATATATATGTCGTACCTAGTAGCCAGAACGCACTTCTCAGCCTACTATGCAAGGCCCGATTTGCCTAATAAGCCAAGGTTTTCATGAATTAATTGTTTTTCGACTAGCTAACCTACCTAACCTAACATAACCTAACTTTTTCGGCTACCTAACCTAACCTATAAAAATAGGTTAGGTTAGGTTAGGTAGGGTTGGTTAGGTTCGGTCAAATATCTACGTTAATTTTAACTCCAATAAAAAAATATTGACTTCATACATAATGAAATGGGTAGCTTTATCATTTCATAAGAAAAAAATTAGAGAAAATATATTAATTCAGGAAAACTTGGCTTATTAGGCAAATCGGGCCGTGCATAGTAGGCTGAGAAGTGTGTTCTGGCTACTAGGTACGACATATATATATATATATATATATATATATATATATATATATATATATATATATATATATATATATATATATATATATATATATATTTCTCTCTCGGTAACTACCAATGTCTTATGATAGTAACTAGCACTTGCGTCTTTCAGTGATTATTTCTTCTTTTTCTTTCTCTCAGTTAACACATCTTCATTCAGTAACTACCCAATCTATTTCTTTGCAACTATCTCAAATACCCTGCACCAATTATCTCATACCAACTGTCCCCATAGCAAGAACCCCATTACCAATTAACCATACTAATTACCAAATACTCAATACCAATTACCTCATACGAATGATCCCCCCTCCCAAATAACCCAGTCTGCTCCCCCCATACCAATTATATATCCCCATATCAATTCCCCGTACCAATTACCATACCAATAATTCAATACCAGCTACTTTTCTTCTCTTTTGTTTACAATTTTCGACTTTTAATACCATTATATATCACAGTAAAAAAAGTACAGGAATTATACTTGGGACTTTCCTAACAATTTCAACTTTTCAAACTCGGAAGTGTAGGAATTCTGCTCGGAAACTCAAATGAAAATACTTCTTTTCAACCACTGGAAAAAAAACTTTTTGTTCAGAAAAAAAGGAGGATTAATGAAAAAGATTTTATGAAACAAAACCATGAGTGTACGAACATATCTTAGATGTAAATCATTATTTTTTTACATTTCTTTCGTTAATATATGAGGTTGTTGAGTAGTTCTTCTGTGAGCCTGTTAGTCAGTGCTTGAGTTCTGTTAGTCACTGTTTCTGTGAGTTCTGTTAGTCACAGCTTCTCTCTATGAGTTATGTTAGTCACAGCTTCTGTGAGTTCTGTTAGGCACAGCTTCTGTGAGTTCTGTTAGTCACAGCTTCTGTGAGTTCTGTTAGTCACAGCTTCTCTCTATGAGTTATGTTAGTCACAGCTTCTGTGAGTTCTGTAAGGCACAGCTTCTGTGAGTTCTGTTAGTCACAGCTTCTCTCTATGAGTTATGTTAGTCACAGCTTCTGTGAGTTCTGTTAGGCACAGCTTCTGTGAGTTCTGTTAGTCACAGCTTCTGTGAGTTCTGTTAGGCACAGCTTCTGTGAGTTCTGTTAGTCACAGCTTCTGTGAGTTCTGTTAGTCACAGCTTCTGTGAGTTCTGTTAGTCACAGCTTCTCTCTATGAGTTATGTTAGTCACAGCTTCTGTGAGTTCTGTTAGGCACAGCTTCTGTGAGTTCTGTTAGTCACAGCTTCTGTGAGTTCTGTTAATCACAGCTTCCGTGAGCATGTTAGTCACTGCTTCTGACAGTCAGCGTTTTTATTAGCATATGTTATTGATTCTGTGAATTTATTAGTTCACAGAAGCTCTATTTGTTGCTTCTGTTAGCCAGTGTTTCCGAGAACCTTTAACTGGTTCTGTTAATCTATATTTCATTGATACTGCTCCTGATGCTACTTCATGTTAGTCACTACTTCTGATACTAAGAGCTTCTGCGAACACATTAGTGTTTTTATGAGCATTTGTGAGCTTTAGTGAGTCTGTGCTTTTGTGAGCATGTCAGTGCTTCTGTGGAAGCGTTGCTCACTACTTCTGTTAGTGCTTCTGTAAGCCGGTTAGTCACAGACACAAACAAGACCCAAGACCTTGGTTCATGTGAGACTAAGGAATCTAATAGAGGTTTGGAAAGGCCCACTAGAAGCTATACATTGGGCAGAAAAGGCTAAGAAAGGGATGGGAAAGCAGCTACAAGTTACTCTACACATAACATAGAGTGCATATCCAATATCGAAATACAGAGTCAAGAACAGATTAGCTCTAAACACCGAAGTGTTTGTTAACAAGGCAAGATTCCAATTTAATACAGTTTTAACTTTTAAAACTCATAAAAATGCTTCGGTATATATATATCTCTAGACTGTATTAAAGAAGCTGTATCATTTACGAACTCTCTCTTCTCTACAAAGACCACTTGTAAAACTTTGAGTAACAGTGCGATGATTAATTCTGAAGATTAATGAATCTAAAGGTACAATTGAATTTCAGCGCCGGCAGAAAAATAAGCGAGAGCGAGAAGGGGAGAAGAAGGAGAAGAGAAAGGTGGAAGAAGTGGAGAAGAGAAGAAGTGGAGAAGAGAAAAATGGGGAAAGAAGCGGAAAAGGAGAAGCGTTAATCGATATATCAGAGAGAAAAGAAGGGAACATGGGGAAGTAGAAGGATACCTGGTTGATACCTGGTTGATGGGGTTCTGGGAGTTGTTCTACTCCCCAAGCCCGGCCCGGGGCCAGACTTGACTTGTGAGAGTTTGGTCCACCTAGGCTGTTGCTTGGAGCGGCCCGCAGGCCCACATACCCACCACAGCCCGGTTGGTCTGGCACTCCTTGACGGAAACAATCTAGTTTCGTCTTGAAGATGTCCACGGTTGTTCCTGTAATATTTCTGATGCTCGCTGGTAGGACGTTGAACAACCGTGAACGAGTAAAAAGGAGTAAAAAGGAAAGGAGTAAAAAGGAAAGGAGTAAAAGGAAAGGATTAAAAAGGAATGGATGAAAAAGGAAATGGTAGGTTTTTATTGGTTCTCTACAAGAGAAGGGTGAGGCGAGATCAGAATCTTCAGGTGTGTCAGCAGGTCAGGCTGAAGGAAGGGTGGGAAGAGACAAATGTATTACATGTGAGGCTAAGTAATCCAAGAGAGGGTTGGAAAGGGACAAAAGAAGCTATAAATAGGACTGAAAAGGCTAAGAGAGGGATGGAAAAGGAGCTACAAATGCGATCGGAAAAACAATGAGCAGGATAGGAAGAGCCTAATGCACTAGAAATGGGGCTGGGTATGCTAAGAGAGAGAGAAGGGGGCGGAAAGGACAAAATGAAGTACAATGAAACTTGGAAAGCTATTTGACTGGTCAAACCGGCACAAGATACTACATGTGAGGCTGAAAAAAGGCTGAGAGATTAAAACGACATTATCTGGCCCTGTGACCGCATCTAGGGATATGCAGATGTGAATATTATTAATGTATCCCCCCCACACTGGGGATTGAGGAGGACGAGAACATACAGTTGAGTTTATAGGCGACTGGAGAGGGTTGAAAACATACCTAAGGTTGAATATATACAGTTTGTATCTCCAGTACAGAGTTCTACTTGGATCTCTTGGATGAAGTAGTAACTAAGAGATGCAGCAAGGAGGAAAATACATATACAATAAACATATTTATCCGCCTCGATAATTAGTGAGAAAACCCAGATTAGCTCAATGCAAACATCGTCTTTTGCAAATTCGTAATTTTGTTCTTTTCAGGGAATACTGACTGCGGTTTATCATTCATTCATTAGTAAGATTACTGCCGCCAGGAGCTGACGGAACCCAAGGAGGCCGGGATGAAAGTGGACCTGTGTAAAATAAAAGGAAATAGACAGCCTAATAGACTTGTTAGACAGGTTCACAAGAGTGATGAAAAAAAAAAAAAAAATATATATATATATATATATATATATATATATATATATATATATATATATATATATATATATATATATATATATATTGGTAGCAGTCTTTCCTGTAGACATATATTATTAAATATGACCGAAAAAGTAAGATTAATAATTCTAACACGAATTTGTTCACAAGAGTGATGAAATTGTTCACAAGAGTGATTACAGTTGTGTATTTGTAAACTAAAGTCTTTGAAAATGTAATAAGTTTTACGAAACGCGCTCGTGTCGCGTCAGACTAGAAATAAAAATGAATTTTGGAGAATTGATTTTTGATTTACCTCCAACAGTGAAAAGAAATGTACGAAAGATTGAGAAAATTCGTGTTAGAATTATTAATCTTACTTTTTCGGTCATATTTAATAATATATATATATATATATATATATATATATATATATATATATATATATATATATATATATATATATGTCGTACCTAGTAGCCAGAACGCACTTCTCAGCCTACTATGCAAGGCCCGATATGCCTAATAAGCCAAGTTTTCCTGAATTAATATATTTTCTCAAATTTTTTTCTTATGAAATGATAAAACTACCATTTCATAATGTTTGAGGTCAATTTTTTTTATTGGAGTTAAAATTAACATAGATATATGATCGAATCTAACCAACCCTACCTAACCTAACCTAACCTATCTTTATAGGTTAGGTTAGGTTAGGTAGCAGAAAAAGTTAGGTTTGGTTAGGTTAGGTAGGTTAGGTAGTCGAAAAACAATTAATTCATGAAAACTTGGCTTATTAGGCAAATCGGGCCTTGCATAGTAGGCTGAGAAGTGCGTTCTGGCTACTAGGTACGACATATATATATATATATATATATATATATATATATATATATATATATATATATATATATATATATATATATATATGCACACACACACACATTTTGACATCCACATAAACCGGTGTTTACAACAAGCAGTTTAGGGAAAGCCCCTAGTATCCAGACCTTTCGATTCCAGCATCTGATGCTAGATATAGAATTCCTTCGAAAAACATTTATTTTCATGAAAAACTGCGTTTACCATGCTCTTAACATAATTGCATTTAATTCCATAGACTGTATCGCTATCAGTTTCCTCAAGTCATTCATTTTTGTCATATACTTTAGGTGTAATCCTTATTTTACACTTGGCCATTTTCCTTATCTATAGAATGGATAGTACTGTCACCTGCTTTTTGTCTTACTTAGCAGCAATATTACATGACCAGCAGTTAGATATCCACTGTAGGTTAAGTACTAATCAGAGTTCTGAATTTGAATAAGATTTTTACTCATTGATGCCAGACTCAATAGCTATTGTTGTGCATTGACCACAGCTGGAATATACTCCCCATAAGCCAAGCTAAAAAAAGTCATTTTAAGCCGGACAAAGACCCCCTTCGACAGTGATACACAGTTGCGCCGTCTTCAATAATCCTCTTTCACTGTCGTTCGTTCTCTGCTGATACGATTTACACCCACGAGTCGTACTCCCACACCAGCGGACCTGCCGAAGACCAAACGTGTCTCAAGAGACCAAAGACCGAACAAGACCAGAGACAAAGTCCTCTAACTCAAAAAACCACCTTCAAGGCACTTGACGTCTCGCTTGTTAGACCTGCAGCCTTGGAAGTAAACATTCATTTCTATTAGGTCGTTGAAATAATACACGGAGTGGGGGAGCATTCTCTGTGGGCGGTTCTCTGCTCTTTACCCTTCTCCAGATGGGCGTCCTGGATATAAACAACAAGATCTCTAGACAAAAATATATACAATGACCTTGTTGGGGAGCATGCAGGGAGCATGCAGGGAGCATGCAGGGAGCCTTTGTCTGATGGATCAAGGAGAGTAGTGTGTGTGTGTGTGTGTGTGTGTGTGTGTGTGTGTGTGTGTGTGTGTGTGTGTGTGTGTGTGTGTGTGTGTGTGTGTTTACAGAGACTTGAGTCGACGTGCTACTTGGTTGTTTATGTACATGTTTGTATTTTATTCGTGTTTGTTTGATGATGCGTGCAAAGGTACGTGTTTAGTCTGGCTTGTTTGTATTAATGCATGTGTTTCTGCTTTTTTTTGAGGGAGGGGGGGGGGGGACATTTGCGTGCTCTTGTTTGTTAGTCTGTGGCTGCTATTAGGTTTGATTTCACTTGTACTCGCCTAGTTGCGCTTGCGGGGGTTGAGCTCTGGCTCCATGGGACTGCCTCTCAACTATCAATCAACTGATATTTTTAACACACACACACACACACATACTCCCCATAAGTTCTCAGGAACGTGTACACCTGTTGATTGACGGTTGAGAGGCGGGACCAAAGAGCCAGAGCTCAACCCCCGCAAGCACAACTAGGTGAGTATACACAGGGAGCCTCGTAGCCTGGTGGATAGCGCGCAGGACTCGTAATTCTGTGGCGCGGGTTCGATTCCCGCACGAGGCAGAAACAAATGGGCAAAGTTTCTTTCACCCTGTTACCTAGCAGTAAATAGGTACCTGGGAGTTAGTCAGCTGTCACCGGCTGCTTCCTGGGGTGTGTGAGTGTGTGTGTGGAGAAAAAAAAAAGTAGTTAGTAAACAGTTGATTGACAGTTGAGAGGCGGGCCGAAAGAGCAAAGCTCAACCCCCGCAAAAACACAACTAGTAAACACACACACACACACGGGTCTGATAGCTATGTGGACACCGCTCTGGACTCGTAAGCCTAGGGGTCCGGGTTCGATCCCCAATGATGGCAGAAACAAAATGGGCCGAGTTTCTTTCACTCTGATGCCCCTGTTACCTAACAGTAAATAGGTACCTGGGAGTTAGACAGCTGTTACGGGCTGCTTCCTGGGTATGTGTCTGTGTGTGTGTGTGTGTGTGTGTATTTACCTAGTTGTATTCACCTAGTTGAACTGCGGGGGTTGAGCTCTGCTTTTCTTCCCGCCTCTCAACTGTTAATCAACTGTTACTATTTCCCCCCCCCAAGTGTGTGTGTGTGTGTGTGTGTGTGTGTGTGTGTGTGTGTGTGTGTGTGTGTGTGTGTGTGTATGAATGTTTGATTGCATTTATACATACGAGTGTCTCTGCTTGTACGAGAATATACACACGTTTATCCCTATACATGTATGTAGGTGGATGAGTGTGTTTACGTAAATTCTAATGCACGTATTTGTGTTTAAGCGTAATGTGTGTTTGTGTGTGTTGTGTGTGTTTGTGTGTGTTTGTGTATATGACCACGTTTGTGTTTATGAGGACAGGTGTGCATGGTCAGTCTCATTATCCTCAGGTTTTGAACATGAACATCAATTCAATTAAGATTATATGTTATTGACACATAACATCCTAATAACATGGAAGCATTCATTAAATTTGTAGCCTCCTATATAATAGACTTTCTCAGTTATTGTAAATTAATTGATCCAGAGCTACATCCCGTCCTCAGGTTAGGTTCGTTAAAGCTGCGGCCGACCCTTAAGGGTGCATTCATAAGTTTTAAAGCATTGTGTATAAAAAATTGGTTTGTTCTCATTTATTTATCAGTATATTTTATATTCAAGCTCTTTGTATTGTTAGGTATTGGTTAGTTTAGGTGTTAGTATAATTATTTGTACAATGTACATCACCTACAACAATGTAAATGTTGGTGATTATTTGTTTTCGAAGTACGTGGGTGAAGCATGTATAGCAACCCGTCCTCGACTCAAGTCCATTACATCCAGCGGTCAACCCCACAGACGCATTCATAAATTTTAACATGCTGTTCATTCAAAACGGGAATTTTCTCAAGTATAAATTAATATTATAATATATTAGCATATTGTGTATATATAGGTATAGGATAGGTTAGGTTAGGTGTTTAGGTTCTGTTGGCGATTATTTGTATTTGTAGTACGTGGGTGAAGCATTTATAGCGTTGTGGTTCGAACAAAATTTGTCAGTGAAGCACTTGTTCCGGAAGTGTTCGAACGTCAGCAGTTGTGAGTCGTGTGTAAACCGCTTTTCATTCATAAACAGGGGGTTTGGCGGGTGAATGGAATCACTTTTGGATCTTTGTTTGGAGGACGGGCTGTGTATAGAGTTGTAATTCGAACAGAGGTCGTCCGCGAGGGACTGTTTGAGAAATTTTCGAGTGCCATCAGTTAAAATTTGTGTGTAAACCGTTTTTCATTCGTAAACAGGGGTTTTGGCTGCTGGCTTAACTAACATTTCACTATTGTTGATGAGGCCGGACTGGAACAGCGACTATCGTATTCCAGCGAGTCATCCAGACAGAGACCCAAACGTGATTCCATGCCCCCGCCAACCCCCTCTGTTTATGAACGAAAAACGGTTTACACACGACTCACAACTGATGACGTCCGAACACTTCCGGAACAAGTGCTTCACTCACGTTTTCTGTTCGAACCACAATTCTATAAGTGCTTCACCCACGAAGTTATAAATACAAATAATTACCAACAGAACCTAAACACCTAACCTAACCTACGCCAAACTATACATACAATTTTTATGTATAAGATTATTAATTTATATATGAGAACAAACCAATTTTTAATACACAGTATGTTAAAATTATTGAATGCGTGTGGGGAGGATGGCCGCTGCTTTAAACAGCCTGGTGTGAGAACGGGCTGCCTCAGACCAAGTCCATTCCATCCAGCAGTCGACCACAAGGACGCATTCATCAATTTTAACATGGTGTTCATTCAAAATAGGAATGTTCTCATTGATAAATTAATATTGGTATATATTAGCATACTGTGCAAATTTAGGCATTGGTTAGGTTAGGTGTTTAGGTTCTGTTGGCGATTATTTGTATTTGTAGTACGTGGGTGAAGCATTTACAGCGTTGTGGTTCGAACAAATGTCGTCAGTGAAGCACTTGTTCCGGAAGTGTTCGGACGACATCAGTTGTGAGTCGTGTGTAAACCGTTTTTCATTCATAAACAGGGCGTTTGGTGGGTGCATGGAATCACTTTTAGATGTTTGTTTGGAGGACGGGCTGGATGAGGACGGGTTATAAGAAAATGTTGAATTTTGCGATTCATAGTCTCGGTATTTCGAAAACGAAATTTGATACTGATAGAACCCAAGCGGAGGAAAATGTTTATATTTGCTTGTAGACTAAACTTAACATTCTTTCCCTCCTATTTACTAGCGTGTGTCGCCAAATACAACGATATATGCTCCTAAAATGTGTTCAATAAAGTAGACCTGTCAAATAGCCAGGAAGCCACAGGATATTTGCCCTGTCATCGGCAAACATAACGAGGAATAAATTCAGCTTGAACCTGAACCTCAGCGGTGTTGTGATAGTCGTGAATTCCCCCAGAGTCCTTCCTGGAAAGAACTCTCAGGAGATAACCTGGCCGGTTTGTGGGTTTATCTGTGAAATGTGTGTACAAGCCTGTGGTATTTTATCTCCCAAATGCAGGCGTGTTTTGAATATTTGGATATTTAGATTTTCTTTCAGTTAAACCATATCTCTGACGGGAGAAAATAATTTGATTCGAGTTGCATTTCTTGACGACTTTATATTTCTTTCTCCATGTTACTATATGGGGAAAATAAATCGGCTGAATCTCTTAAATGTAATACTTCAGAGGCCAATCTTGTCTTCGCAAACAAACTTGTTTATATTTCAATGATGTTTATGGTTTAACTATATTTCCTATGAAAATTTAATAGATTTATTATAAACAAAACAAAGGATTTTTGTTACATTATACTATATTTTGTAAGAAAAATTGTATAGCGATAAAATAATATAATTACTAAAAATATTCAATTTATTTTATGTTTATTTTTTAAAAATCATAAAAGAGATGGTGTTCTTAGGAATTCTAAAACTAAACATTCTAGTAATAACATTGTTTACGTTCATGGTTTCAGTGTTTCGTCCATACAGACAACTTTCAGTCTCTTAGCTGCTGCTTTGTAAGGGAAAACCCCCGAAAAAAGACCTCTGTAACCCTTTTTAGCAAAGATATTCCATCAAACTACTTCATCATGCTGAGGTCACGTGAGAATCACTCTCATGTATCACCACGTGAGAATCACTCATGTATCACCACGTGGGAATCACTCTCATGTATCACCACGTGGGAATCCTTCAGCGGTAAAGTGTTTTCTGATGGATGTTAGCTTGGGGACCATTCAAGCTTGATGTACACATGATACTCACGCGGCCCCAACATGATGAAGTGGTTTGTCGAAATATCTGTTCCCAAAATGGTCATAGAGAGCTGTCGGGAATTGGGTTAAGAGTCAGATCACTTCGAATTCTTTTGTACAGTGTTGTCTAACGGTATAGTACTGGACATGCCAGGATGGCTGACTAGGGTTCGAATTCTTCTGGGGAAAGAAAAAGAGTTTTCTAATGCATATATATATGTTGTATCTAGTAGCCAGAACGTCGTATTTGGCCAACTATGTAAGGCCCAATTTGCCTAATAGGCCAAGTTTCCCTGAATTTATATATTTTTCAATTTTTTTTCTTATGGAATGATAAATCTGTCCATTTCATTATGTATTAGTTAATTTGTTTAAATATGAGTTAAAACTAACGTAGATATATGACCGAACCTAACCAACCCTACCTAACCTATCTTAACCTAACCTAAACTAACGCAACTAAGTCAATAAATTATGGTCTTAATATAAAACAATAATATTTATTCAAATAAACTATTTGGAAAAAAATTATTGAAAATAAAGAAAATCACCCAGCCTATTAGGCAAATTGGGCCTTGCATAGTAGACCGAGAAGTGCGTTCTGGCTACTAGGTACGACATTATATATATATATATATGTCGTACCTAGTAGCCAGAACGCACTTCTCAGCCTACTATGCAAGGCTCGATTTGCCTAATAAGCCAAGTTTTCATGACTTAATTGTTTTTCGACAACCTAACCTACCTAACCTAACCTAACCTAACTTTTTCGGCTACCTAACCTAACCTAACCTATAAAGATGGGTTAGGTTAGGTTAGGTAGGGTTGGTTAGGTTCGGTCATATATCTACGTTTATTTTAACTCCAATAAAAAAAAAATGACCTCATACATAATGAAATGGGTAGCTTTATCATTTCATAAGAAATAAATTTGAGAAAATATATTAATTCAGGAAAACTTGGCTTATTAGGCAAATCGGGCTTTGCATAGTAGGCTGAGAAGTGCGTTCTGACTACTAGGTACGACATATATATATATATATATATATATATATATATATATATATATATATATATTATATATATATATATATTATATATATATATATATATATATATATATATATATATATATATATATATATATATATATATATATATAACTGAAAACTCACACCCCAGAAGTGACTCGAACCCATACTGCCAGAAGCACTGCCACTGATGTATAGAATCCCTTAACCACTCGACCAACACGACCGGACAAAAGAGGATGGTAGCCGAGGCTAATTCCCATCCCCCCGCTGGCACTTTTTTGGTAATCTTGGGCATGGTATTTTATCAAATCACCTCATTCTTTGGGGCACACATGAGGAACACAAATGCGAACAAGCCTGAACGGTCTCCAGGCATATATGCAACTGAAAACTACAAGCCGTTCAGGCTTGTTCGCTGGGTGTCCAGCACAAAGGGAACCTCAGTTGTGCAGACCTAACAATAGTAACAAACGCCCAGATGGAGTCACCCTGATACTATGGAGGGAAGGTAAACAGGTCGTGTGGGACTACACGTGTGCATCTACATTGGCTGATACCTGTCTACCTCACAGTACAGCTGAGGGAGGCGGGGCGGCCACCTTCAGGGAGACCCAGAAAACCAACAAGTACAGGGACCTATAATGTTGTTACAGGTTTGTGCCGATAGGCTCTGAGACTCTGGACGCCTGGGGTAAATGTGTATTAAAGTTCCTAAAGGAAGTGGGTGAGGAACTCATTGGATAAACTAGAGACTCGATAGCAGCCAATTTCCTGTTCCAGAGCCTCAGTGTCGCGATCCAGAGAGGAAATTCTTGCTGTATCTTGGGCACGCACCCAACCTCCGAAGATCTCAAGGAGGTCTTCGAACAGTGATTGTTGTGTGTGTGTTTTCTGTAAACTGTAGCAATGTAATAAAATAAAATTAATAAAAAAATCAATAATAAGGGTGGTAAAAGAAGAAAATATTAAAGTGTTCGGTGAGAATCCACAAGGTGTTCTCTGAATACTCTTTATTTTCTTCTTTGAGGCTATGGGTCCCTACAATTGCACCAGTGGTGCTACCCCTATTTATAATATCTCTATTATATATACATATACATTATAAATAGTTCCTTTCCATATATAAATGTGAATTTATATGTAGTCATGCATATAACATGAAGAGCTGGAGCGGACGAATAATTACACCTAACCAATGAACATTCGCGCCACATACCCCAAGTTTACCAACGCTAATAACCACCAGCATTGTCCCTCTCGCATCCATAATTATCTGAGAGATCGATCATTCATGTCATCCATTCGTTTCATTTGTATGTTAATTTAGCCGAGGCGCAGCGTGTGTCCCCGTGGTCAGAGATCTGCCTGGATATTGTCATCGTGTGAGCTGGTTGGTGGCGCCGGCGGCGGCAGGACGCTATTGGTCATTCAGCCTCTCTATTGTCATTCCTTTGGGTGAGGTTTAATGGGGCAATTCGGGCGGCCGTCATACTTGTGTTGGCTCCTAGGAGAGGAAAACTTTCTCAGGGGCATCGTTTTATGTTATCTGGTGTTCGATAACAAGTGCATTGAGATAACTGTGTACTGTTCCTTTCTCACTTGCATAAAGGAAGGGTTAATATTTTAATGGAGCTTTTGTAAGATACAAAATGCATGTGAAGATAACTGTGGATACTACAGTACAGGATTGCAGTTATCCTATTAATATGTTATAACGGGTACAGCCAAGGGATGAGCTACAGAGCTATCGTATATTTATTTCATACAAAGATATAGTATAGCTTTACTATATTGCTCAGTCACATATCATATATTACTTTTAAATACGTGCCTGTTGCAGCTGTCTTTTTCCTTCCAAGTAGCTACTTCACTTAATTACTTTCAGTCAGGCGGAGGTAACGAACAGGCAGCCCGACTCTCGGCTATTTTCAGATGTGTCAATGATCAATTGAAACATTCCGGCATATCAAAGGAGGAGTGTGATGCGCAGTGTTGATGATGATAGCGCGATAGCCACCGTCCCTTTTGTCCAGGATTGTGGTTGGGTGGACAGAAAGAAGTTCTGTCCACTGTTCTGTTAACTACCTGATAAGTATCAAACTGTCTTTAAATGAAAAATCCTACTTAACACTTCGTCTATTAAGCAGGTGCTTATTAGGAAGGAGAACAATCAGGAGAAAGCGCCAAGCCATTACGACTATATAGAACTGGGATGGGGTCAGGGTCAGGATTTGGGATGGGACGGCGGGAAAGAATAGTAGTATCACGTTCTATATGTATTTACCATAACAAGAAACAAGGACATAACAAGGACAGGTTGGCTCTATTGATGTCACCGTTGCAGCTGCCCTCTGAGCGGTGTTGACAGCTCTCCTGCCTACACGATCACCTCAATCGCTAATTACTGGCTAATTTGCGTTGCCTCCTCGTAATTACCTTAACTGCCCTAATGCTTGCTGCCGCTCTTCTTACAAGTAATGGTTTGCAGTTGTTGGACAATGGAATTATCTTAGATTTGTTGCCTTTTCTAGTAAGCGACCCACAACAGTTGAGTAATTCCTGGATACTTATTTTTACTGCTAGGTAAAAAAAAAAAAGTTATAGAGGGGGAGGGGAGGAGGGACTTTTCAAAATATATATTTCTGCTTGGGAATCGAACTCGGGTCCAGCCGGTTGTGAATCAACTGCACTAGTTGTTAAATTTCAGGTGCATAGATGTGGTTGCTGCTGCTTATGCTGCAGTTCCCATGCAGTTCCACTCCTGGCCTTCCCACGAAGCCTTCTCGCTAAGCGCTGTAATATAATTCGTCTGAGGTGTTAAGCTCCAATCTCTTTTATCCATTTCACGCACGATGATTGAAAATTAACTCGACACAGGTGAAATGGATTTAGAGATTATATCTAACTGCTACGAGGTGCGTAGATTGGAGGGAGTAACTTAAGAGGTGGCACCTGACAGCTGGGTGGACAGCGCTTTGGATTCGTAGTCCTGAGGTTCCGGGTTCGATCCCCGGTGGAGGCGGAGACAAATGGGCAAAACGTTTCTTTCATCCTGATGTCGCTGTTACTTAGCAGTAAATAGGTACCTGGGAGTTAGACAGCTGCTACGGACTGCTTCCTGAGGGTGAAGGCCTGGTCGAGGACCGGGCCGCGGAGACACTAAGCCCCCAAAATCATGTCAAGATAACCTCAAGATAAATCTAGATATTTAACCGCAATGAGTTAACTTAGCGATTCTACCCTCCTGATGATGTAATATGAACATTAAATTCGATTTCACATAAAGGAATAGCAGTGAGTTGAATCAGCAGGACACGTAAGGATTAAGGTAATTACGAGATAGTAAACGACTAAGTAAAGGGAATTAAAATATAATAAAGAGATAATGGAAGAGTTGTGTGTGTATTTATATAATAAATATTCTCTAAAATCCTTGAAAATGTTTTTTTACATAAAAAATGGGATTTGGGGGGTTTTGTGATTTAGGGCTTAATTTAGTGAGGATGAGAGCGGAGTGAGAGCATTAGAAGACAAATGGTGTAATAATGCGAGATATATGAACATTTAGAGATTATTGAAGTGATAATGAGAGACAAGAGGATTTAGGGATTAAATGAGTGGTAATTAGAGACGTTTGGGAAGAGGAGGGAAATGCAAGAGGAAAAGGGGGGAATGATATAGGTATGATAATACTTGGAATGGAAGTGGTGGCGGAGATAAAAAAAAAATCTTGCATGGAAAAGAATTGAACCTTAAGGAAAAGAATCTATTACCCAACAATGCCATATTATATATATATATATATATATATATATATATATATATATATATATATATATATATATATATATATATATGTCGTACCTAGTAGCCAGAACGCACTTCTCAGCCTACTATGCAAGACCCGATTTGCCTAATAAGCCAAGTTTTCATGAATTATTGATTTTTCGACTACCTAACCTATCTAACCTAACCTAACCTCACTTTTTTCGGCTACCTAACCTAACCTATAAAGATAGGTTAGGTTAGGTAGGGTTGGTTAGGTTCGGTCATATATCTACGTTAATTTTAACTCCAATAAAAAAAAATTGACCTCATGCATAATGAAATGGGCAGTTTTATCACTTCATAAGAAAAAAATTAGAGCAAATATATTAATTCAGGAAAACTTGGCTTATTAGGCAAATCGGGCCTTGCATAGTAGGCTGAGAAGTGCGTTCTGGCTACTACGTACGACATATATATATATATATATATATATATATATATATATATATATATATATATATATATATATATATACAAACAAGCCTGAAGGGTCCCCAGGCATATATGCAACCGAAAACTCACACCCCAGAAGTGACTCGAACCCATACTGCCAGGAGGGGTTATTATATATATATATATATATATATATATATATATATATATATATATATATATATATATATATATATATATATATATATATATATATAGTACGTGCTAGTGTTTACATTTATAAATTAGTTTACAGGAGACAAAGGCAACATTCCTCTCTAGCCCTGGAGAGTGTGGGGGGCGGTGACCCCCGAGGCAACCCACAGGCGCCATCCGTCACCGTCACCAGACGTACGAGGGTGAGAGAACCAGATTTTCCTGATGCCACAAGTACAGTAGTGGGTGAAAGAGGCACCAACGTGATTAATGACCCAAACATTGTCCGGGATAGCCCCCTCACACACACACACACACACACACACACACACACACACACACACACACACACACACACACACACAGGCTGTTTAACACAAGGGGCACACGCACTGGGGGACACAGGTGGAAACTGAGTGCCCAAATGAGCCACAGAGATATTAGAAAGAACTTTTTTAGTGTCAGAGTGGTTGACAAATGGAATGCATTAGGAAGCGATGTGGTGGAGGCTGACTCCATACACAGTTTCAAGTGTAGATATGATAGAGCCCAATAGGCTCAGGAACCTGTACGCCTGTTGATTGATGGTTGAGAGGCGGGACCAAAGAGCCAGAGCTCAACCCCCGCAAGCACAACTAGGTGAGTACAACTAGGTGAGTACAACTAGGTGAGTACATACACACACACACACACACTCACACACACACACTTCCAACATTTATACTTACGATGTTAAGCAAATGAGACTAATCAATACTAAGGAGGACTGAAAAACATAAAAAAATTAACATGACAATTTCCACACACGATCTTCGAAATGGCTACTAGAATTTAACACTGACAAATGCAAGGTTATGAAGATTTGACTTGGAGCAAGAAGACCTCAAATACAGCACTGGATGAAGGGAAGAACACTTGCAACAAATGGAAAGGATTAAGACTTAGGAGTGGACATAACTTGGGATCTAACAGCAGAGACACACATCAGCAGAATAACAACCACCTCAGCATGTGCCATATTGCTTAAACGTCCGAGTTATCCTTCAGAAACTTGGACAAAGATTCCGTCCGAGGGTTATATACAGCGTTTGAGAGACCCATCACTGCTGGCCATCCTCCTAAAATGAAAGTACTTAAAGTAAATGTTTGACGGAAAGTATCAATATTTAGTGATGGACCTCCCTAAAAAGTTGGCTTTTCGTCTAATAGAGCTTCGGGAAATATGATTTTTCCTCTCCCATCACCTTGCAATATTAGGTCTAGTACAAGCTACCTTATGCCTAATAT
This sequence comes from Procambarus clarkii, assembly GCF_040958095.1. NCBI lineage: Eukaryota > Metazoa > Arthropoda > Malacostraca > Decapoda > Cambaridae > Procambarus > Procambarus clarkii. The sequence goes on along the minus strand of NC_091151.1, from coordinate 42,460,366 downwards.
AATACATATATATGTGTGCTATTCTTGGCCTAGGAATAATTAAGCTTTAATTCAGTTATTTTTTTCCCGGATTCAGTGAAATTAATAATTCAGGAAGTGTTCTACTGGGGCTCCATCACTACATGTTGGTACTTTCGACCAGTTACTATATGAAATATTATTACAGAAAGCTGGGTTGCATTATAGAGTATGTTGGACCGGAATGGAACCCTGACCTAAAGACACTATAAACCGAACTTGTAAAGGTCCTAAAAAAGGCCACAAGGCTCCTTCCTGAGTTAAGGGGAAAGACTGGGGAATCTAGACCTCACTACACTGGAGGAATGGGGCAGACATGACAACGAAGTACAAGATACTAAATGGGTGGGGGCCTGGCAAAGTAGATATCGGACATAACTGGAAAGTGGAAACATAGACGAGTCTCGGAGATGATAGAAATAAACTTTTTTTTTAGTTTGAGTAGTAAATAAGTCGAACGGACTAGACGATGAAGTGGTCGAGGTCATTTCGATACACAGTTTCTAAATGACTTCGACAACTACGAAGTCATCTCGTTTAGGAAAAACGAGGGAAAGAAGTCACAGCTCTGAACTAATTTTTTTTTTTTTTTTTGAGATATATACAAGAGTTGTTACATTCTTGTACAGCCACTAGTACGCGTAGCGTTTCGGGCAGGTCCCTGGAATACGATCCCCTGCCGCGAAGAATCGTTTTTTCATCCAAGTACACATTTTACTGTTGCGTTAAACAGAGGCTACAGTTAAGGAATTGCGCCCAGTAGATCCTCCCCGGCCAGGATACGAACCCATGACATAGCGCTCGCGGAACGCCAGGCGAGTGTCTTACCACTACACCACGGAGACTGATTATGGTTATGAAAAGGTTTGAAATGGTTGAAAGGCGGCACTTAAGAGCAAATGCTCGACCATGTAAGCAAAACTAGGTAAAAATACACACACACACACACACACACACACACACACACACACACACACACACACACACACACACACACACACACACACACACACACACACACGTACACACACAAATGGAATGCATTAGGAAGTGATGTGGTGGAGGCTGACTCCATACACAGTTTCAAGTGTAGATATGATAGAGCCCAATAGGCTCAGGAATCTGTACACCTGTTGATTGATGGTTGAGAGGCGGGACCAAAGAGCCAGAGCTCAACCCCCGCGAACACAACTAGGTGAGTACAACTAGGTGAGTACACACACACACACACACACACACACACACACACACACACACACACACACACACACACACACAGGAAGTCAGAAAGCAGCATCAACCAGTAGACCAGCAGCCTGTGAAGTTCTTTGGGAAAGGGGGGAGAGAAGGGGAGGTATCCATTCATTTTTCACATTGCCAGCACGTCCGGCCAGAGTAATTGCTTGATTTATCTCCTGCTACTACTCGCTGCTGCTGCTGCTGCTGCTTCAGAGTTTCCCAGGCACCAGCGAGAAAGAATTTGACGCGACTGTGGTTAACTTTCTTCACCAATTTAACCTTCATCCGGAGTGTAAGTAGTGAGACTGGCGTTCTCCAGGAAGAGGTTTTCGTTTTTGTGGGGAAGGGGGAGTGGCGGGTCAGGTGCAAGGGGGAAAGTTTGGCTGATTATTGCCCCTTATACCAGAGAGAGGGAGGGAAGGAGGGACGGGTTTGGGAGGGAGGGAAGGAGGGACGGGTTTGGGAGGGAGGGAAGGAGAGAAGGAGAGTGGGCTGAAGGAAGTTGTGTGTGTTCTTATGTGAGTGATTATTATAATGTCTTAAATTGTAATTGTTCTAATTTTTTTCTTGTGTTTTTGTTTTACGAGTTTCACCTGGCCGACAAAAATAAATACCCCACAAAATCTTTTCCACATCTGGTTTAAAAATAATAAAAAAAATAAACCACTACTGTTCACCAAGCAGTAAATAGGTACCTGCGAGTTAGACAGCTGCTACGGGTTGCTTCCTGGAGATGTGTAACAAAAAGGGGGCCTGGTAGAGGACCAGGCCGCGGGGACGCTAAGCCCCCGAAATCATCTCAAGATAACCACATGAGACTTGAACGTTGCTTCTCTTCATCACAGAGTATGAGGGGCGCCGCACAACCGCCATTGACTGAAGCTCAATCTCTTACAGAACTGCTGCTGGTCAGCATTCCAACATTATTTCACTAAATGTAAGACACAAGGTCGGAATTGATAGGAGAAAACACCTTGTCGATCAAAGAGAAAAAATTAATCTGAGGAACAGACATTATCCTACTTTATCCTGACATTACGACAGTCTGACATACTACATACATTATCCTACTATCCTGCAAAGATAACCAATATAAGGAAAGTTCAGTTATAAGGGAACCAGCAGTCAGTTCCAGGACGTGCAGAGCAGGAATGGAGGCCGCATCTCGTCAAACACAACATAAAACTAGAGAATGTTAAGAGATATATGCCGTTTGACTGGTCCCAGAGCTGAAAGGTACAAAACTTACACGACAGAAACTGAAGAAAATAGGCATCTTCAATAAGAAAACAAAACCATGTTCACTGTATTCACAAAACTCAAGATAATGTATGGTAGACAAAGACGGCATATTCTTCATGCAGGGACCCAACCAAACGTAGGTGTAAACACCGATGTATTAAAAGTGTGTTCAGTAAGAGTTTCATAAATATAAAATGAAAAATAGAATTTCCTGAGGGTAGAAACCCATTGAGGGACATAAATGAATGTGTAACACAGCTTAAACGGGATGGGAACTTGTGTATCAGTAAACTGAAGGTTGAGACAGAGTCTTTAAAATAATTCTTAACCCCATGCATACATCATTCCCCCCCCCCCCCCCCCCCACACACACAGATATGTTCATATTTTCCAACACATGAACGTATATATACTATTGTGTGGAATACACATACTCGTGTTTATATATATATATATATATATATATATATATATATATATATATATATATATATATATATATTATTTCTATGCAAGCTGCCACAATGCTCCATTCAATACCAACGCAGTGTGTAAATAAACTCAGTTTGACACTTTACTCTGGTGATGTCGCGTTGTCTTCCCCCCCCCCCCCCCTCTCTCTCTCTCCCTCTCTCTGTCTGCCACCCGACCTCTTTCCCTCCTTCACTAGCTCATTTATTCCTTCCATTACTCCCCCATGCATTCATTTTTCTTTCCTTTCCTCATTTCATCTCACCTTTCTTCCTTTAATTGATTTGTCCTGCAGTCAATTGCTCTCTCTCTTTCACACTTCGTATCACTTTTTCTCTTCCTTCCGATTTTTTTTCTTTCTTTCCTCCTTTCTCCTACATTCTGTTCCTCCTCCTCTCCCGCCTCTCTCTCTTCTTTCCTCCCTTCCACCGGAGAGGGCTGGAAGAATAGATGTTCAGAACGCCCACGATGCTCTCTACCTCTTCAAAAGGTGTCTGGCCTTGACCAGGCTTACTATTACCTAAGGTGTATTGCGGAAGCTCAAAACTAACAGAGCGTGACAAGCCTTATGAAAAGCAACGACAATGCAATTGCTATCCTTGGTTGACCTCAAACAGGACCAAGCAACGCTTCCTGTTAGACTCGGTGGTACAGGTACCCGGAAGTCCGGATTCAATGCTCAATTCAGCATTGAGTACATTCTGACAGTATGTATACTGCTGAGTATGTCGTGTACTACTGAGGGCGAATTACTATAAAGGTTCCTACCAGATAACTATTACAGACATTTTTTGGGATTTATGATCCCAATTTCATTGTTGGATCCGATTATAGGGCCAAATTGAAAAAAAAACTCACTTGGATATCCCATTAGTAGAGAATATTTTCTCCCCAATCCTGTAGAAAGCTACCACTGGAAGTAACAACCGTTCCTAGCTATGCGAGCCCAACATGTTGGAAATTTTCCATTGGCTATTAAAGATTCCTCCCATGGTACCCAAATAAAATATTATGACGCTTGATATATGTGTTTACCACTGTCTTCATCTAAATGAAGCCAATCTCGTGGAATACTAATGCTAAATAAGTCAGCACAGGGGTGTCGAAAAATAAGAGATTTGTGCCAGTTGACTTCAGAGATTCATTGTTCATGGAGTAAATTCACACTTCTGTTCCCGAAAGTATTAAGACAGGAGCTAATTAGGCAAACCAGAAAACCTTGAGCAGTTTGCTGTTAGAACACTTACAGACACGGTCATCACCTCAGACAATTTTAAAGACAGTCTTAAAGAGTTTTAAAGAGCAACAATTACCATGTATCTTCTATGTTGTAACATTATATATAAATGAAAACTCATCCTCATGATGAGTTGACAGCTAATCGTTCCATACACCTTCGCATATCTAGTACCTTACCCACTACACCACACTGACTGTTAAAACAATTGGAAGTTAGACATTAGACCCAATTGCTAACAGCACTCGGTGGCCAACGGGCACAGTTAAAACACGAGTATCATTTATGTGACAAGACTTGTTGCACAACACGAGTGCGACAAGTTTATATATTATATTATATATATATATTATATATATATATATATATATATATATATATATATATATATATATATATATATATATATATATATATATATATTACACACACACATAATATTCTCAGGCATACGTTTTCCAGGAATGGTGTTGAGTGTTTCGTTGTTTCGTGGAGGTACTGTCTTTACCCTTACCACTGGTCACATACTCCTCAAACTCACTCCTTTCAGACAGCTCTCCTGAACGGTCCATTTCCTGGAAGTGGATGAGCGAGTCTGGAACGAGTGCTGGAAAAGATGTGGTGGTGGTGAAATTGTATGTGGATGAGGCAGTTGTGTCGAGGAGAAAA
>NC_091151.1:42427990-42450490 GCF_040958095.1 Procambarus clarkii | reverse complement strand
GGGAGCTGGGACCGTCACAGTCACGCCCTGCCACGGTCTGGACCAGTGCCGTGACACTTTAAGTATGAATATATTGATCAACATTTTACAGTTCACCTTCACGAAGAAAAGACTAAACTGGATGAGGATTACTTAATATTGGAATTTGAAGATAGTCTTCTTAGGCTTGTCCAACCACTTGGGCTGGACGGTAGAGCGACGGTCTCGCTTTTTACAGGTCGCCGTTCAATCTCCGACCGTCCAAGTAGTTGGGCACCATTCCTTTCCTCTCGTCCCAACCCAAATTCTTATCCTGACCGCTTCGTAGTGCTCTGTAATAGTAATGGTTTGGTTCTTACTCCTGATAGAAAAATTAAATGAAGAAAAGGAATATATAATTCACTCAACCTACCTGGATAAGGTTACCTTATACAGCAAGTCACGATAACTGAAGATAAATAACCCAACTCATGTGCGAAGACTGAATAATAGGATTAACTTATTATTTATGCTCTACGATAACTTTTCTATAACAGCAAATCTTGGAAAATAGGGTATACGTATTTCAACTAACTTATTTAAAATTATATTAGCTCATATCTGCATTTAAAGGTTTATCATTCAATAAGAAAAAACAAAAAATTAAAATATATAATTTCAGAGAAACTCGGCAATGTCGTAAATATATATATATATATATATATATATATATATATATATATATATATATACCACTGGTATATAGGGGTACCAGTGGTGGTACCCCTATATATATATATATATATATATATATATATATATATATATATATATATATATATATATATATATATATATATATATATTATATATATATATATATATACTACTGGTATATAGGGATACCAGTGGTGGTACTCCTATATATATATATATATATATATATATATATATATATATATATATATATATATATATATATATATATATATATATATATATAAATAAAGTTGAAAAAAATGTTAAATCTTGTGTTATCCTATTTAGAAAGGTCGTATAGAGCCAACTATACTGCCATCCCATATCCTTGTGACTGATGGTATACTTCCGCCAGCTCGTCTATTTTAGAATTGATGGATTTATAGTCAAATAGGCCGATCATACCCATTCATTAAATCTTTTACGGTTCCCCAATATTCAGAGTGTGAAAATGACCAGCGGCCACTTCGCTATTGTGGTTAATGTGTCCTCCCCTTGTTGACTGGGCGAGGGGGGGGGGGCAATGTTGCCATCACTAAAGGGGAGGTGGGGGTGCTGTTGCCATCACTATAGAGGAGGTGGTGGTGCTGTTGCCATCACTACAGGGGAGGTGGTGGGGGTGCTGTTGCCATCACTAAAGGGGAGGTGGGGGTGCTGTTGCCATCACTATAGAGGAGGTGGTGGTGCTGTTGCCATCACTACAGGGGAGGTGGTGGGGGTGCTGTTGCCATCACTAAAGGGGAGGTGGTGGGGGTGCTGTTGCCATCACTAAGGGGGAGGTGGTGGTGCTGTTGCCATCACTATAGGGGAGGTGGTGGGGGTGCTGTTGCCATCACTAAAGGGGGAGTTGGTGGTGGTGCTGTTGCCACCACTAAAGGGGAGGTGGTGGTGCTGTTGCCACCACTAAAGGGAAGGTGGTGGTGCTGTTGCCACCACTATAGGGGAGGTGGTGGTGCTGTTGCCATCACTATAGGGAAGGTGGTGGTGCTGTTGCCACCACTATAGGGGAGGTGGTGGTGCTGTTGCCACCACTAAAGGGGAGGTGGTGGTGCTGTTGCCACCACTAAAGGGAAGGTGGTGGTGCTGTTGCCACCACTATAGGGAAGGTGGTGGTGCTGTTGCCATCACTAAAGGGAAGGTGGTGGTGCTGTTGCCACCACTAAAGGGGAGGTGGTGGTGCTGTTGCCACCACTAAAGGGGAGGTGGTGGTGCTGTTGCCATCACTATAGGGGAGGTGGTGGTGCTGTTGCCACCACTAAAGGGGAGGTGGTGGTGCTGTTGCCACCACTAAAGGGAAGGTGGTGGTGCTGTTGCCATCACTATAGGGAAGGTGGTGGTGGTGTTGCCACCACTAAAGGGGAGGTGGTGGTGCTGTTGCCACCACTAAAGGGGAGGTGGTGGTGCTGTTGCCATCACTATAGGGAAGGTGGTGGTGCTGTTGCCACCACTAAAGGGGAGGTGGTGGTGCTGTTGCCACCACTAAAGGGGAGGTGGTGGTGCTGTTGCCATCACTATAGGGGAGGTGGTGGTGCTGTTGCCACCACTAAAGGGGAGGTGGTGGTGCTGTTGCCACCACTAAAGGGGAGGTGGTGATGCTGTTGCCACCACTAAAGGGGGAGTTGGTGGTGGTGCTGTTGCCATCACTAAGGGGGAGGTGGTGGTGCTGTTGCCATCACTATAGGGGAGGTGGTGGTGCTGTTGCCATCATTAAAGGGGAGGTGGTGGTGCTGTTGCCACCACTAAAGGGGAGGTGGTGGTGCTGTTGCCATCACTATAGGGAAGGTGGTGGTGCTGTTGCCATCACTATAGGGAAGGTGGTGGTGCTGTTGCCATCACTATAGGGAAGGTGGTGGTGCTGTTGCCAACACTAAAGGGGAGGTGGTGGTGCTGTTGCCACCACTAAAGGGGAGGTGGTGATGCTGTTGCCACCACTAAAGGGGAGGTGGTGGTGCTGTTGCCACCACTAAAGGGGAGGTGGTGATGCTGTTGCCATCACTATAGGGAAGGTGGTGGTGCTGTTGCCATCATTAAAGGGGAGGTGGTGGTGCTGTTGCCATCACTATAGGGAAGGTGGTGGTGCTGTTGCCATCATTAAAGGGGAGGTGGTGGTGCTGTTGCCACCACTAAAGGGGAGGTGGTGGTGCTGTTGCCATCTCTAAGGGGAAGGTGGTGGTGGTGCTGTTGCCACCACTAAAGGGGAGGTGGTGGTGCTGTTGCCACCACTAAAGGGGAGGTGGTGATGCTGTTGCCATCACTATAGGGAAGGTGGTGGTGCTGTTGCCATCACTATAGGGAAGGTGGTGGTGCTGTTGCCATCACTAAAGGGGAGGTGGTGGTGCTGTTGCCATCACTATAGGGAAGGTGGTGGTGCTGTTGCCACCACTAAAGGGGAGGTGGTGGTGCTGTTGCCATCTCTAAGGGGAAGGTGGTGGTGGTGCTGTTGCCACCACTAAAGGGGAGGTGGTGGTGCTGTTGCCACCACTAAAGGGAAGGTGGTGGTGCTGTTGCCACCACTAAAGGGGAGGTGGTGATGCTGTTGCCATCACTATAGGGAAGGTGGTGGTGCTGTTGCCATCATTAAAGGGGAGGTGGTGGTGCTGTTGCCACCACTAAAGGGGAGGTGGTGGTGCTGTTGCCACCACTAAAGGGGAGGTGGTGGTGCTGTTGCCATCTCTAAGGGGAAGGTGGTGGTGGTGCTGTTGCCACCACTAAAGGGGAGGTGGTGATGCTGTTGCCACCACTAAAGGGAAGGTGGTGGTGCTGTTGCCATCATTAAAGGGGAGGTGGTGGTGCTGTTGCCACCACTAAAGGGGAGGTGGTGGTGCTGTTGCCACCACTAAAGGGGAGGTGGTGGTGCTGTTGCCATCTCTAAGGGGAAGGTGGTGGTGGTGCTGTTGCCACCACTAAAGGGGAGGTGGTGGTGCTGTTGCCATCACTAAAGGGGGAGGTGCTATGTTGCCATCACTAAAGGGGGAGGTGCTATGTTGCCATCACTAAAGGGAGAGGTGCTGTTGCCATCACTATAGGGGGAGGTGCAAATGCTATGCTGCCACATACCAATGAGACGTGTTAAGCTTTCACCCCTAAGTATGATGTGGTGCCATATGGCTGCTGCCACGAGGGATGAGATATATTTGTTCTGAAGCAAAAGAGGGAAGCTGGTGTAAGACTGGCGCCACAGTGAGGCGTGATGGGTAGGATGCCATGATGGTGGCACTGCGAGGCATGAGGTGGAGGCATGTATATACCAGCACCTTAAGGGAATTTAGGTTGTAATGATGTACCTACCAGTTAGCGGAAATAGACTCATTCTGGTGCCACCACCAAAGAGGGAAGTCAGTGTAATAGGGGAGACTATTCCATAAAATACCGTCAGGTAATCTAACCGCGACCAATATTGTAAGAGGCAGTAATGTGTGTGTGTGTCAAGTATTATGGGAGAGAGGCGCATCTCTATGTGTAAAAATGTCCAGTTCATTTTTTCTCTCTCTCTCTCTCTCTCTCTCTCTCTCTCTCTCTCTCTCTCTCTCTCTCTCTCCAAAATTCCAAGTCTACTCCCTTTACTTTCTTCTCAAACTCCTCTTCTTCCGTCGTTTGTCTCTTCACGACCAGGCAATGTGCATTATACTGTGCTTAGCGAGATGCAAACAAAGGAAGACTGGGTGGCCACACGGGGTAAACACTGCCTGGTGGAGGAAGAGGGAAGGGGGGAAGGGTGGGTGGAGATGGGAGAGGTGGAGAGGAGAGGAAAGGAGTAGGAGAGACTGAGAAGTATGAAAAGATGGGAGGGATTATGGACACGAGAGGAGTGGAAGGGGGATGGGGAAGGAGTATAGTAGGGAATGTAAAGGAAGAGAGAAGGGGAGAGGGTGGTATGGAATCAGGAAGGGTGAGAAGATGGGAAAGAAAAAGGAGAGAGGAGAGGAGAATGAAGGAGAAAGGTTAGGGAGAGCAGAGTTGTCAGTGGTGGTTATTAAACGAGACGTAATTCTACTCTACGAAAGGAAGAGTCGTTCGCGAGTCAGTAACCACAGCTCAGCGGCACTGTTACCAATCTCCCGAAGCAATTTTGAGACAATGCTCTCCCAACATATGAGGGCATTTTGTCTTCCTTCTCCTGTTATCGTGTGGGCGTTATTACGGTTCCAGGATCGGACAGTATGCTGCTGGAGAACTTCAAGACCAGCTGTGTTCTTGCACTGAACATGGCTCTTGATCTTTGCCATAGAGAACACCAAGAATTATCTGCAAACTTTCTCCCAATAGGTCTGTCAGGCTCTGTTCTTCATCTAATAGTAAAAAAGATAATTCAGTTGGCGTCATCACATCACATGGGCGTAGCCCATTGTATTAAAATATCTACTTCAATGCAGATCTTCCTGAGGCTCAATGAATATGTTGATGATTGTATTCAGTCCTTTACAGATACATGAAGGGGAATCCCATTAGCTGTGAGGTTTGTAAATAGCAACTTTTTAGCAAAATAATCCTGGCTTAGGCAATGGAAGATTACCTTTGCAACTAAGAAAATTCAGACGATATTTTTATTAGAACCTAGCAATCAAAGCAGTTACATCAAGTTACATTTCGTATGCGCTTGACAGGAGTGGTTGCAAAACTGTTTTATGAAGCACAAATTCGGTCGCTTCGTAACTAAGCACCGCTAAGTTGAAGGGGTCTGCCACCCTTACTTTTCTTAATTTCTAGACTAAGTACAGAATCATAGATCCAAAATCTGTATACGCTCTAAAATAACGGATCCTCCTGTTAAGATAGTGCTCCTTGTAACTATGTCGACCATCGTACATATACTGACATAAAAGGCAATTAGATAGTAGAATTTGATACTATTCACTTTACAGAGTCCGAAAAAGGGAGAGATAAAACCATCTTAAATATTCCTAGGCCTAGTATAGCACATATATGTACTATATTAGGCCGCAGATAGGGTGCATTAGGCCTAGGAAGGTTAGGTTAGCCAATTTTCTTTCCAAAAAATAAAACAACCATATATATATATATATATATATATATATATATATATATATATATATATATATATATATATATATATATAAGTATATTTTGGTAGCTGCCTTTCTTCTGAACGTATGTTGTTGAATATGACCGAAAGGGTAAGATTAATGATTCTAACACGAATCTTCGCAATATTTATGTTTTTCTTCACTGTAGGGGGTAATTGAAAAAATAACGCCCCAAAGTTCATTTTCTCATTTTTTTATTTATGGTCTGACGCCTATAAGCGTTTCGCAAGGACTTCTCACATTTTCAAAGACAGGTTTACACATATCATATCATGCTTATGTTCGTTTCGGGTGAGGTGAGATGACAATTTTTTTTGGGTAAGGTGGCAAAAGCCAGAAAACGAATCAATGGGTATATATTATATATAAGAACATAAGAATGAAAGTAACTACAGAAGGCCTATTGGCCCATACTTTCTCTTGCTTGATGCCTGGTTGATGGGGTTCTGGGAGTTCTACTCCTCCTCCTCAAGCCCGGTCCGAGGCCATGCTTGATTTGTGAGAGTTTGGTCCACCAGGCTGTTGCTTGGAGCGGCCCGCAGGCCCACATACCCACCACAGCCCGGTTGGTCCGGCACTCCTTGGAGGAGACAATCTAGTTTCCTCTTGAAGATGTCCACGCTTGTTCCGATAATATTTCTTATGCTCGCTGGGAGGGTGTTGAACAGCTGAGGACCTCTGATACAGTGTTCTCTGATTGTGCCTATGGCACCTCTGCTCTTCACTGGTTCTATTCTGCTTTTTCTTCCATATCGTTCACTCCAGTATGTTGTTATTCTACTGTGTAGATTTGGTACTTGGCCTTCTAAGTACCTGCTTCTATGTTGGTTTGAGGTCTTCAAGTGGGTAGAATATAGTTATGTGTTATTTGGCTATTGACTGCTGATGTAGACTTTTTGAGGTGTAGGGCCTCGCTAATGTCGAGTCTCCGGCTATCGCTGTTTGTATCTATCGATGATTTCTGTGTTGCTTGTTAAGATTTCTCTGGTGATGGTCTGGTTGTGAGAGGAGATGATATGTTCCTCGATGGAGCCCTGTTGCTTGTGTATTGTTAATCGCCTAGAAAGAGACGTTGTAGTCTTGCCTATATACTGAGATTTATGGGGCTGACAGTCCCTAAGTGAGCATGTAAAGGTATAGACGACGTTGGTTTCTTTCAAGGTGTCTGTTTGGTGTCTGGAGAGTTTTTCATGAGTAGGTTGGCCGTTTTCTCGTTTTTGTAGTAAATTATATCATCTGTTTTTCGTCTGTAGCAATACCGTTCCTATTAATAATATCTTTCAGGACACTTTCCTCCGTTTTATGAGCCGTCAAAAAGAAGTTCCTGTAAAATAATCTAATAGGGGGTACAAGCGGACTGTATTGAGACCACTTGTACCAAATTGAGAACAAGTGTACTCAAGTTCGACATACTCAATAGTACCGATTTCTATTTTCTAATTTTCATTTACTTCAATACATGAACGATGGTCGACATCGTTACTATAAGTACTATTTAAACAGGAGGACGCGCTGTCTGAGGTCAGAGCACCAAGGCAGGCTTCGTAGACAGTTAGAAGGCCAGAACGACGCACTGACAGACAGACAGACAGACAGACAGACAGACAGACAGACAGACAGACAGACAGACAGACAGACAGACAGACAGACAGACAGAGAGAGAGAGAGAGAGAGAGAGAGAGAGAGAGAGACACAGAGAGACACAGAGAGACACAGAGAGACACAGAGAGACACAGAGAGACACAGATAGACACAGAGAGACACAGAGAGACACAGAGAGACACAGAGAGACACAGAGAGACACAGAGAGACACAGACAGACACAGACAGACACAGACAGACACAGACAGACACAGACAGACACAGACAGACACAGACAGACACAGACAGACACAGACAGACACAGACAGACACAGACAGACAGTAATATTCAAACTGAAAAGACAGATATACATTCAAAGAGACTGTACGTCACTTTCCCTTTCTCTCTCTCTCTGTCATTTCCTCTCTTCCTTGGGTCTGGCCATTTTACGTTAGGTAAACCCTCCATAAATCTGAAGTGTAAATCAAATATGCAGTTAGTGTGGAGACGTATTTACTCAGAATTCATAAACGTTCGGTGTGAACTCGCCTAATTATATATGCATCTAAGGGGCATATAATTCAGGTCCTTCAGGGCCGAGCGTCAAACTCCTAATCTCCCTGGATTTATATTTCATGCACAAGGGACGCCACCATGCAAGTTCAATTTTTTTTAATTACAATTTACTTGTTAAGTACGCCTTTTTTTGGACAAATAAGAACTCTTGGATTGTCGTGAGTGGGTACACTATGGTGACACTCACATAGTGTACGCTTGTTGTATGTTTTAAACCCGGTTTTTTTTTTTTGTGGAGTTTGTGTCTACTCTCTCCTCTCCCAACTCCATTTGCTCATTACCTTTGACGCCAAAAAGATACTCTCTTAACCATCCCTTTAGTTCATATCTGTGTGTCTAGTTCCTTCTAGTTGGTTTGTCAAGTTGTTTTATTAATTAAAAGGAACTGTACATTTTGAATGGTTACAACATGAAATTAAATAACTGAATTAAACATTAAATTACAGGTTACATACGGCATCAATTGTTAATTGCTAATTAAACTTAAAATGTGAATGATAAAAAATACGTGAATATTTCACATTATGAGAAATTCACATTATACACAAAAAGAAAGCCCAAGTATTAAGAGCACAGGTTAAAAAGTTTTGTAAACTGTCATAAACTCAAACTCGGCTGCTGTTCAAAGGCTCTCCTGCCTTTGAACTTACTTCAAGTTCAAAGGCAGTTCAAATTTTTGTTTAAGTTCAAATTATTCATATAATAATTTATATGAACTTACTTCATATAAATTATTTTGTTGGAGACAGGAAGCCTGTCAATTTATGCTTATGTAGGGACAAGAAGCCTGTCTCAATATATATACTTTAGGCTATATATCGAGGTCTTCTCCCACGGCCGATCTGCTCAGCAGACCCAGGATGCAATACCACAACAGTTGCCTAACTGCCGGGTACCTATTTACTGCTGGGTGAACAGAGCCATGAGGCGAAAGGAAGCTTGCCCAACCATTTCTGTCCCGCTCACGAATCGAACCAAGGATTCCCCGATTGTGAGCCATAATCAAACAAACCAACTGTATTAATAAACAGATCACTTAACCAAGATAAGATTTCCAGAAGTTTTTAGATTGCTGTCATCGGCACATTGTAACAGCTACGTCCTAAAAACGTTACAGCTACGTCCTAAAAAGTTACAGCTACGTCCTAAAAACGTTACAGATACGTCCTAAAAACGTTACAGCTGTCCTAAAAACGTTATAGCTACGTCCTAAAAATGTTACAGCTACGTCCTAAAATCGTCAGATGTCCAGTTGGTTGGTTTCCGTTCTTCCCTTGATAACTGGTATCATTATTTTGTCTTATGGACTTTCCATTCCTTTATACACGTCATTAAGTCTGAGGTAAATGAACAAATCCACAAGGGCCGTGATGAGGGTTCGAACCTACACACGGGACGTTCCTAGATGCGCTTTAGTCAACTGTGTTAAAAGAATGGTTATAAATGTGTATGGTTAAAAGAATTGCAACTTGGCGGGCTACAACCCTCACTAGGATCCCGAAGCTTCTCCGAGGCCTAATCGGGGTTTCCACACAATACCTCCCCCCATGCGCCCGCACCGTGGAGGCCTGGTCGACGACCGGGCCGCGGGGACGCTAAGCCCCGGAAGCACCTCTAGGTAACCTCAAGGTAGGTAACCCGAGCTCTGTCAACCAAATTATGCTTCAGAGAAGCTTCGGGAGGCTAGTGAGGGCAGTAGCACTCCAGGTTGTAGTTCTTTTAACCATGTTATGGCGCAGTTGACTAAGGCGCATCTGGGAACATCCCTGACGTAGGTTCGAATCCTCATCACGGCCCTTGTGGATTTGTTCATTTCATTTATCACGATACTGTGATTTGTATGTGCTCTGAGGTAAGTTAAATATCAGAGAAAAGCACTCGGCCGGAATAACTATATATCAACTGGAAAGGATATATATAGACGGGAAAGGAGCATGGATATCTTGAGGTTATCTTGAGATGATTTCGGGGCTTTAGTGTCCCCGCGGCCCGGTCCTCGACCAGGCCTCCACCCCCAGGAAGCAGCCCGTGACAGCTGACTAACTCCCAGGTACCTATTTACTGCTAGGTAACAGGGGCATTTAGGGTGAAAGAAACTTTGCCCATTTGTTTCTGCCTCGTGCGGGAATCGAACCTGCGCCACAGAATTGCGAGTCCTGCGCGCTATCCACCAGGCTACGAGGCCCCTTAAATATGGATATTAGGACGGAGTAGAGTGGATCTTAGAGGAGCAACACCTGAAGCGTTGCCTAAGCCCTGGAAACACAAACCGAAACTTGTCTCTATTTTCCGCTTGTTACAACTTGTAATAAAGTTGTTACATCTTGGCATAACGTGTTTATGACGTATTAGAACGTTGTTACAACTTGCTATATTGGTTGTTATAACTGGTTAGGAGGTGCTAAAACTTGTTCGAACGTTGTCGCAACGTCGTAGTTTCGGTGTGTGTTTGGCGGGAGTGGACCTTAGATCCGACAAGAAGAGAGGCGGTCGTTCGAGCGAATAGTCCAAGTGAATAGGCTGCACTAATTCTCCATATTTCTTCTTACAACCACAGTTAAAATATATTGCGAAGACAAGGGGGAGGGGGGCAAGTGAGAAATCGAATACCGAGAATGAAGCTAATGCTGTAAGCTGGATGAGTTAGTCTCCAATGAGAAGAGATCATGTTTCTCTTAATTTTGTCTTTAAGTGTTAGTTTAGACATGAGGCCAGGTAGCAGGCCGCAATGAGGGCGGAGCTGGATACCTTCAAGACGTCTTGAGCAGTACCTCCACACACAACACGTCGGCGTCAAGATCAACGCCACGTAGGTTCACTAGTTCAAAATCATACTCTGACACGCTGTGATATTGTCTAGAAGACTCGAACCACGAACCCACGTGTGTGAAACTGAAGCCCAGGTGAATAGATCAACTGTGAAATCAATGTACTTTCGATTAGATGTGAACTTGGTGGAGCTCACTTAGTATGACATTTGACCTGGCTCTCAGATCTCTCAAATGGAATTCTAAAATTGGTCTCATGCTCTTCAGATTATTTCAATGGAATGTCTTTGCCTAGCAATTTATGCTAAATAACTGGAAAATATGACACCAGTACTTAACAATATTTACAAAAGATTTGAATGGATTAAAAATACGGTCATATTAGGCACTCAATATTTTGTATATTTTATACATTTTTCAATTATACGTTTGGTAGATAACAAGAGGAACAATATGACAATCTTCTTTATTGAATACTTACTGTCAACGGTGGATCAACAAACGTAGAAAACAATAAATGTCTAAAAATAGATAACTTTGCTTCATCTATTTAAGTTAGAAATGTTCAGAAGATGTCACTGGCTACAGCATCTTTAACGATCAGGTGAGATCAATATATATATGGGGCATCTGGCCAATAACCGCTTCTCTTATTAAGAAACCGAATAAATAGGTTGGTGTTTTCACTACTTTCAAGTACTTAGGAATCTTTTATAAATAACTTGGAGAGATGCTGTGAGGATGAAATTATCAGTACTTAGCAAAAAAAACTCCCTAGCATCGTGGCTTGTCTAGTTTTGCTTGCATTTGCAAATAAACGATTTCTAGTTCATCAGCTTAAATTAATATGTTGTCTAATATTAATATTATATAAAATGTCTAAAATTAATATTACATTAAATCAATAGGTTGTATAATATTAATATTATATCAATAAGTTGTCTAACAATAATATTATATTAATATGTTGTCAAATAATCTGTTTAGTTTTGCCTTCTGAGCTAGTTATTAGAAGAAAATATAGTTATTACTAGAAAATATAGTTATTGATAGAAAATATATTAGAAGTATTATATTAGAAGTATTATTAGTATTATATTAGAAGTATGGGAGCCGGTCGGCCGAGCGGACAGCACGCTGGACTTGTGATCCTGTGGTCCTGGGTTCGATCCCAGGCGCCGGCGAGAAACAATGGGCAGAGTTTCTTTCACCCTATGCCCCTGTTACCTAGCAGTAAATAGGTACCTGGGTGTTAGTCAGCTGTCACGGGCTGCTTCCTGGGGGTGGAGGCCTGGTCGAGGACCGGGCCGTGGGGACACTAAAAGCCCTGAAATCATCTCAAGATAACCTCTAGTTATTAGAAGAAAATATCAACAACACAGAACACAACATCTATATCGAAAATATAGATGAGTTTTAAATTACCCAAAGAGGGAGAGAGGTACATGAATTTCACCTGGTGAAATACCTTAGGAAAGAGAACCTAAAAAATACAGTAATAGCAATAAATATTCTCGGCATTCCATGTTTAAAGTTTTGAGAGCGAGAGAGATGTTAAAGGAACTCTCACTGTCCCCAGTTTTCCGAGCAGAGGTTAAAGGGGCTATCACTGCTCCCAGCTTGAAGTCGCTTTTCAGCTTTCTCAAGCACTAGAGGGCCAACTATCCCAGATAGCGAACAGTAGGAGATGATAACAGGTTTCACTGACAGCTGCATCAGTATTATGTGTCCTATACATAGCACTGATGTAAAAAAAAGGCTGAATTCCCTCTTTGAAAACAATATCAATATTCTGAAGCCAAAAAGAATCATCTGTCATTCGTAATCTTTCAGTCCGAACTTTAAGGGTATTATGAGGTTCTCCCCAAGTCCTCAAAAAATATTCATGGCAACGCTCTATTAGCCACGTTTAATCTAACAAAAATATCCTTCTCTATTCCCTCACCCTTAAATGCTTGAGGATATTGTATCCTAATGCTTTGATCTACAGCAGCTAGATGTCCTCCGGGGCATCCTCAATGTATCATAGGGTTGGGACCAGAAAAGTCTCTCTGAATTCACTACCGTGATTTGTTCCAGCCAGAAATAACCCATATTTTTGCTCTCTCTCTTGGAATTTTCCTCTCCAGCCAAAAATAGCATAGTTATAATACTCGTGAACAAGCCATTCAAGACAGTTCTGAAACTCGTTACACTGAACTTTGGTTAGACAAAAATAACATGGATTTTTAGGGTAATATGAATATTATCAAGTTCAATGTTAACTTGAGTATAAACATATTTAGGTCAGCATAAATGATTTCATCACAGCTTAAAGAAGGAGGTTTTCACTACTGGTGTAGCGGCTTCTATGTGTGGGAGTGACCTGGGGCACAGTGCTGGGCACAGTGCCTGGCACAGTGCCTGCACAGTCGCCTCACGGCCGACTTGATACAATATAGATTCCGGGACAGGTCAAAAAGTCTCGTTTTATTACACATGATGCTTCTCTTCACCTAGATGAAAATAGATACCCGTGAGTTAGGGAACTGTTGTGGAGGTTGCATCTTGTTTAAGGTTAGTTATCGCTTAAGATAACCAAAAAGATAACCTAAATAAACCAAACAAGCTTCCCAATTCCGACAATGGGGAGCCATTAAAGCTGGCTTATACAGAAAGGTAATCATACAGGCTGTCGCCCATCTCTATTATCATTATTCCTTCTAATGTGTCTAGTTAAATCATCATCAATAAGAAAATTATAAATACGTGATCTTTATCCAACATCCCATGAGAGGAAGCCAAGGTCAGTATTAAACTCGTCACTGATAACAGGATTAGTTAAAATCCCAGTCACTTGAACGCATTGAACAAAATCAACAATGTAATCTGAGATGAAAACTTGACGTTTTAGGATCTAAGATAAAATTGATTAGCTTCACCAATTAGCTAACTTAAATATTTCCACTTGCACATCTCCCATCCACGTCTACTCATCTACTAACGCTGGTGAAACACACACACACACACACACACACACACACACACACACACACACACACACACACACACACACACACACACACACACACACACACACACACAAATTCTGCACAATTTGAGACAAGCAAAAATAGTTCACCTACGAATGGCCTTAAAACAGCATCAACTCGACAACATATATTGTAGTAGCAATGATCAATACCTCTGGTTATGTAATGACGACAGGGACCTCAAGAAAAGTAATACCGTCATCTTGGGTGTAGCAGCATAACCTGTTGTAACGATATAGTAACGGTGACATTTTCAATGGAGAGGCTCAGCCAAGAATCAAGCAGTAAACAGATTCTAAACCAGGCAGCTGGTGTATGTATGAGCCCTGTCACCTTATTTTCTGAATTTGGGAAAGACAGTTTGATGGTTTAATTTCCACAAAAATATGCTGTTTTTGTGGACTGAGCTGTTAAGCGTCACGAAATCATGATGGTTCTGTATTGAATTCTGTGCTTACTGTCCCCAAGTAATTATTGATATGTAGCTTGCTTATCGCGTGCATGTACTGCTGTAGGTAGCTTGTAACACATCCCCAGGATGCAGCCCGTATAGCTGCTCTTTAACTCCCAGGTACTTATTTACTGCTAGGTGAACAGGGGCATCAGGAGACAGATGCTCTGCCTATTTGTTTATGCCTTCACCGAACCCGGGCCCTTAGGACTTCGACCCCAGAGCGCTGTCCACTCGGCTGAATGTATTTTCTATTTGTATCTGCAGAATCGAGCTATTAGCTCTATGACCCCGCCTTTATAATAAATGTTATTTTTCTTCAATTATGTCTACTACATATATTTCTTTCAAACACACGCACACACACACACACAAAGGCAAGAGAGAGAGGGCTGGGCAGACTGCATATTTCTGGATTGCCAGAAAGCCTTTGACGCAGTACCACATAAGAGACTAGTGCACAAGCTGGAGATGCAGGCAGGAATGAAACGTAAGGTACTCCGCTGGATAAGGGAGTAACTCAGCAACAGATACAGCAAAGCATTGTGAGGAGTGAGGTATCAGAGTGACTAGGCGTCACCAGTGGAGTACCACAGGGATCAGTCCTTTGACTTATACTGTTTCTGATATATATTAAAGATCTCCCAGACGGAATAGACTCGCTCCTCTCAATGTTTGCTGATTATGCAAAAATTATGAGGAGGATCATGACAGGTAGATAGTATGAGGTTACAAGATGACCTAGACAAACTGAAGGAATTGTCCAACAAATGGCTATTAAAGTTCAACCCAAGTAAATGTATGGCAATGAAACTAAGCGGAGGAAATAGGAGGCCAGACAGAGAATACCGAATTGGAGATAAAGTTCTTCACGAAACAGTCAGAGAGAAAGATCTAGGAGTTGATATCACGCCAAACATGTCTCTTGAACTCCACGTCAAAAGAATAACATCGGCGGCGTATGTGAGGCTGGCTAACATCAGAACTGCTTTCAGAAACCTGTGCAAGGAAGCCTTCAGAACCTTATATACCACATATGTAAGTCCGATCCTGGAGTATGCGGCCCCAGCATGGAGCCCGTACCTTGTCAAGCACTAGATGAAGCTGGAAAAAGTTCAAAGGAATGCCACTAAGCTAGTCCCAGAACTAAGAGACATGAATTACGGGGAAACGCTGCGTGAACTGCACCTTACGTCGCTGGAAGAAAGACGAGCTCGGGGAGACATGATCACCACATACAAAATTCTCAGGGTAATTGACAGGGTAGACAAGGAAGGACTATTTAACACGGGTGGTACACAACAAGGGGACACAGGTGGAAGCTGAGTACCCAAATAAGCCACAGAGACATTAGAAAGAACTTTTTCAGTGTCAGAGTAGTTAGTAAATGGAATGCATTAGGCAGTGATGTGGTGGAGGCTGACTCCATACACAGTTTCAAATGTTGATATGACAGAGCCCAGTAGGCTCAGGAACCTGTACACCAGTTGATTGACGGTTCAGAGGCGGGACTAAGGAGCCAAACTCAACCCTTGCAAGCAAAACTAGGTAAGTACAACTAGGTAAGTACACCAGGAAGCAGTCCGTAGCCGCTGTCTAACTCCCAGGTACCTATTTACTGCTAGCTGAACAGGTGAATCAGGGTGAAAGAAACTCTGTCCATTTGTTTCCGCCTCGGCCGGGAATCGAACCCGGGCCCTTAGGACTACGACCCTAGAGCGCTGTCCACTCAGCCGCGAAGCATCTATACATGTGTGTTTTTGAGTGTACTCACCTAATTGTACTCACCTAATTATGCTTGCAGGGGCTGAGCTCTGGCTCTTTGGTCCCGCCTCTCAACTGTCAATCAACTGGTGTACAGGTTCCTGAGCCTATTGGGCTCTATCATATCTACACATGAAACTGTGTATAGAGTCAGCCTCCACCACGTCACTTCCTAATGCATTCAATTTGTCAACCACTCTGACACTAAAAAAAATTATTTCTAATATCTCTGTGGCTCATTTGGGCACTCAATTTCCACCTGTGTCCCCTAGTGCGTGTGCCCCTTGGGTTAAACAGCCTGTCTTTATCTACCCTGTCGATTCCTCTGAGAATCTTGTACATGGTGTACATGGTGAATCTTGTACGACCAGGAGGCCTGGTCGACGACCGGGCCGCGGGGACGCTAAGCCCCGGAAGCACCTCAAGGTAACCTCAAGGTAACCTCAAGGTATGGTTCCTGTCCGGCTCAGGCTCCCGTCCAGGGAGCCGGACGGCCGAGCGAACAGCACGCGGGACTTGTGATCCTGTGGTCCTGGGTTCGATCCCTGGCGCCGGCGAGAAACAATGGGCAGAGTTTCTTTCACCCTATGCCCCTGTTACCTAGCAGTAAAATAGGTACCTGTGTGTTAGTCAGCTGTCACGGGCTGCTTCCTGGGGGTGGAGGCCTGGTCTAGAACCGGGCCGCGGGGACACTAAAAGCCCCGAAATCATCTCAAGAAAAACCTCAAGATGGTAATTATGTCCCCCCTAACTCTTCTGTCTTCCAGCCACGTAAGGTTTAATTCCCGTAGTCTTTCCTCGTAGCTCATACCTCTCAGCCCGGGTACTAGTCTGGTGGCAAACCTTTGAACTTTTTCGAGTTTAGTCTATGCTTGACTAGATATAGACTCCATGCTGGAGCTGCATACTCCAGGACTGGTTTGACATAGGTGGTATAGAAAGCTCTGAATGATTCCTTACACAAGTGTCTAAATGCCGTTCATATGTTGGCCAACCTGGCATATGCCGCTGATGTTATCCTCTTGATATGGGCTGCAGGGGACAGGTCTGGCGTGATATCAACCCCCAGGTCTCTCTCTCTGACTCTTGAACAATCCCAAATGATACCTTGTATCTGGTCTCCTGCTCCTTACACCTATCTTCATTACATTACATTTGGGTTAAACTCCTATAACAAGCATTTGTTCAACCATTCCTTCATTCTGTCCAGGTCTTCTGAAGCCTCAAGCTGTCCTCTGTCTTAATCCTTCTCAAAATTTTGGCATCGTCAGCAAACATTGAGAGGAATGAGTCTATACCCTCCCGGAGATCATTTACGTATATCAGAAACAGGATAGGACCGAGTACAGAGCCCTGTAGGACTCCACTAGTGACTTCACGCCAATCTTAGGTCTCACCCCTCAATGTAACTCTCTGCTTCCTATTGCTTAGGTACTCCCGTATCCACTGGAGCACTTTACCAGTTACTCCTGCTTGTTTCTCCAGCTTATGTACCAGCCTCTTATGGGGTACTGTGTCAAAGGCTTTCCGACAATCCCAGAAAATACAGTCCGCCCAGCCTTCTCTTTCTTGCTTAATCTTTGTCACCTGGTCGTAGAATTCTATTAAGCCAGTCAGGCAAGATTTACCCTCCCTGACCCCATGTTGGCGATTTGTCACGAAGTCCCTTCTCTCCAGATGAGTTACCAAGTTTTTTCTCACGATCTTCTCCATAACCTTGCATGGTATACAAGTCAAGGACACTGGCCTGTAATTCAGTGCCTCTTGCCTGTCGCCCTTTTTGTATATTGGGACCACATTCGCCGTCTTCCATATTTCTGGTAGGTCTCCCATCTCCAGTGACCTACTATACACTATGGAGAGTGGCAAGAAAAGTGCCTCTGCACACTCTTTCAGTACTCATGGCGAGATCCCGTTTGGACCAACAGCCTTTCTAACATCCAGATCCAGCAGGTGTCTCTTGACCTCCTCTCTCGTAATTTCGAACCCTTCTAAGGCCGCCTAGTTTACTTCCCTTTCTTCTAGCACAGTGACCTCACCTTGTTCTATTGTGAAGACCTCCTGGAACCTCTTGTTGAGCTCTTCACACACCTCTCTGCCATTCTCTGTATACCTGTCCTCGCCTGTTCTAAGTTTCACTACCTGTTCTTTCACTGTTGTTTTCCTTCTGATGTGACTGTGGAGTAGCTTTTTTTCGGTCTTGGCTTTGTTTGCTATATCATTTTCATAATTTTTCTCTGCTTCTCTTCTCACCCTAACATACTCGTTCCTGGTTCTCTGGTATCTCTTGCTTTCTGCTTTCTGCTATTGCTATTTATTGCAATTTTCTGCTTTCTGGTGTTTTGTTATTCTGGAAGTTCCTCCACGCATTTTTCTTCAGTTCCCGTTGCATTTTCACTTTTCTACTTTTTAAAATTACTTTTTCAGTCCAATACTTGCCTTATTATACCATGGATTCTTCTTTTGCTTCTCGGATTTTTCCATTTGGGCCGGGATGAACCTGTTTATTGCCTCCTGACACTTTTGGGTGACATAGTCCATCATATCTTGTACAGACTTATCTCAGAGGTCTGTGTCCCAAGGTATTTTCCTTAGGAAACTTCTCATCTCCTCATAGTTCCCCTTTCGGTATGCCAGCGTTTTGTTGTGTGTGTGTGTGTGTGTGTGTGTGTGTGTGTGTGTGTGTGTGTGTGTGTGTGTGTGTGTGTGTGTGTGTGTGTGTGTGTGTGTGTGTGTGTGTACTCACCTAGTTGTACACACCTAGTTGTGTCTGCAGGATCGAGCATTGACTCTTGGATCCCGCCTTTCGAGCATCGGTTGTTTACAGCAATGACTCCTGTCCCATTTCCCTATCATACCTGGTTTTAAAATTATGAATAGTATTTGCTTCCACAACCTGTTCCTGAAGTCCATTCCATTTTCCCACTACTCTCACGCTAAAAGAAAACTTCCTAACATCTCTGTGACTCATCTGAGTTTCAAGCTTCCATCCATGTCCCCTCGTTCTGTTACTATTCCGTGTGAACATTTCGTCTATGCCCACTCTGTCAATCCCTCTGAGTATCTTATACGTTCCTATCATGTCCCCCCTCTCCCTTCTTCTTTCTAGTGTCGTAAGGCACAATTCCCTCAGGCGCTCCTCATACCCCATCCCTCGTAGCTCTGGGACGAGTCTCGTTGCAAACCTCTGAACCTTTTCCAGATTCATTATATGCTTCTTCAGATGGGGACTCCATGATGAGGCGGCATACTCTAAGACTGGCCTCACGTAGGCAGTGTAAAGCGCCCTAAATGCCTCCTTACTTAGGTTTCTGAATGATGTTCTAACTTTTGCCAGTGTAGAGTACGCTGCTGTCGTAATACTATTTATATGTGCCTCAGGAGATAGATTAGGTGTTACGTCCACCCCCAGGTCTCTTTCACGCGTCGTCACAGGTAGGATGTTCCCCTTCATTGTGTACTGTCCCTTTGGTCTCCTATCTCCTGGTCCCATTTCCATAACTTTACATTTGCTCGTGTTGAATTCCAGTAGCCATTTCTCTGACCATCTCTGCAACCTGTTGAGGTCCTTTTGGAGAATCCTGCAATCCTCATCTGTCATAATTCTTCTCATCAACTCTGCGTCATCCGCAAACATCGACATGTAGGACTCTACGCCTGTAAACATGTCGTTAACATATACAAGAAATAGAATTGGTCCCAGCACCGATCCTTGTGGTACTCCACTTGTTACTGTTCGCCAGTCCGACTTCTCGCCCCTTACCGTAACTCTTTGGCTCCTTCCTGTTAGGTAGTTCCTTTTCCATGCTAGGACCTTTCCCCCCACCCCCGCCTGCCTCTCGAGCTTGAACAGCAGTCTCATGTGCGGTACTGTATCAAAGGCTTTTTGGCAGTCCAGAAATATGCAGTCTGCCCAACCATCTCTGTCCTGTCTTATCCTCGTTATTTTATCATAGAATTACAGAAGGTTTGTTAGGTTTATTAATTCCAGAAGGTGTTTGTTTGTGTGTGTGTGTGTGTGTGTGTGTGTGTGTGTGTGTGTGTGTGTGTGTGTGTGTGTGTGTGTGTGTGTGTTTTGGAAGGGTTATGGTGAGGGGGAGAGGGGGAGGAGTTGTGGGGATGGACAGTGCAGGAGGGTGAGTGGAAGGGACTTGGGGTTGCTGGTGGTTGGGTCTATGGGTGGGGGGTTGTATGGTGTGTGTATTCACCTAGCTGTGCTTGCGGGGGTTGAGCTCTGTTCTTTCGGCCCACCTCTCAACTGTCAATCAACTGTTACTATTATTTTTTTCCACTCCCCCCCACAATACACACACCCCAGGAAACAGCCCGTGACACCTGACTAACTCCCAGGTACCTGTTTACTGCTAGGTAGCAGGAGCATTAGGGTGAATGAAACTCTGCCCTTTGTTTCTCGCCGGCGCCCAGAATCGAACCCGGGACCACAGGATCATGCGAGCAGCGTGCTGTCCGCTCAGCTATCGGCCCCCTGGAATTTGCTGGAATTTTTGTTTAAATGTATAGCTAATAATTTTGGCTAAAATCATTTAAAATGATGTGTGTGTGTGTGTGTGTGTGTGTGTGTGTGTGTGTGTGTGTGTGTGTGTGTGTGTGTGTGTGTGTGTGTGTGTGGTGTGTGTGTGTGTGTGTGTGTGTGGTGTGTGTGTGTGGTGTGTGTGTGTGTGTGTGTGTGTGGTGTGTGTGTGTGTGTGTGTGTGTGTGTGTGTAGCCACTTGCTCCTGTTTAAACAAACGCATGAATTTACCTCAGCAGAATTGCTGTGTTAGTTCTCACAACATCATTAACTCCATTGTACACATCTGGCTGCTAACTGGCATTCCTCAGCACATAAATATTCTCCCATATGTAAACGGTAACTAATTTAATAAACTCTCCATTAACACTTACGCCCCGACAAATATAATTCGGGGTCATTTTTCTGCCGACGAGTGCCAGGCGGGAGTGATAATTGAATAGGCAAAATAAAAAGAATTAAACTATTGCTGGAAATTTTTGTAAATGTATAGCTAATAATTTTGGCTAAAATAATTTAAAATCATTTGGCTTAAAATCATTTAAATAAAAAGACAATAAAAAAAGTAACGACAATAATCGAGTTAAATTTGAAAAAAACCAGGTAATTGGGAAATTAACTGAAATAGATAATTAGTAAAGGTGTAAGAAGAAGCAGGTAACAAGGGAAGGAGTGAG
Organism: Procambarus clarkii; assembly: GCF_040958095.1. NCBI lineage: Eukaryota > Metazoa > Arthropoda > Malacostraca > Decapoda > Cambaridae > Procambarus > Procambarus clarkii. The sequence continues at coordinate 42,429,347 of NC_091151.1, read as the reverse complement.
AGAGGGGAAACAGGTAACAAGGGAAGGAGTGAGAGAGGGGAAACAGGTAACAAGGGAAGGAGTGAGAGAGGGGAAACAGGTAACAAGGGAAGGGGTGAGAGGGGAAAACAGGTAACCAACAACAGGTAACAGGTAATCAGGCAAGCATGAGGAGGAGACAAGCAATCAGAGGAAGTGCAGGGAGAGACAGGTAATTAGGAGCGGCCTGAGGGGAAACGGGAAGGATCAGGCTAGCGACCAGACCACGAGGGGAAGGGAGACAAAAAATACAGGGAAAAAACTCACAAAAAAAAGGATGAAAAACTAAATTTAAATACAGTTATACAAAAAAATTCTAAAAAAATAGAGGAGACATAAAAACCAACACGAAGTGTAGAAATATAAATTGCATATAATAAAGAAGGGGAAACGAAAATACGAATAAAATACCGAACATTTCAAAACAAATTTCGGGGCAGTGGAACATTCGCAGAAAGAGGAAAAAGTTATATTTTGAAAGGAACAACATTTGGAGAAGTATTGCTTCGCGGGCTTAATCAGAGCGTATGTTTGTCTACTCACCTAGTTGTACTCATCTAGTTGTGCTTGCAAGGGTTGAGCTCTGGCCCTTGGGTCCCGCCTCTCAACTGTCAATCAACTGGTCTACAGATTCCTGAGACTACTGGGCTCTATCATATCTACATTTGAAACTGTGTATGGCGTCAGCCTCCACCACATCACTCCCTAATGCTCGATTGCATACCAGATTCAGTGGAGGGAGCTGCAAGTACCTTCATTTGGATCTTGGGTCGACTCGAGTAGACTGACCGTCGAAGCCTCGTGTAACGCTTCAAAATGCACTGTAACGTTCCCACTTGTACCATTCACTTTCCACTCTAATTGGACGTTAGTTAATGGCTACGTTGTTCTCCATTGTTCCTTACTGTAATCCGAGCCCAGTGCTACCTGTACAACATGGTGATTGACCACCAAATGCCATATGCACTAACTAGGAAACACTGACGCTACGGTTACAAGTACACACAAAACCTGGGTTATATCCAAAGCTAATTCCAGAGACGTTAAAACACTGCTACCACCTTCCCTATAAACCATTTAATTTAGCTTAGTGACTACAGGGCCAAGGACCGAGTCAATAAATACCAACAATGTGAATCCCCAATTATTGAAAGAAGAGAACTCATTTTCTTTATTTAAATCAGAATCAGACTTAAATCAGACAAAGAAAGAATATTGTAATTGATGAAGGTGCTTGGAAGGGACCACCTGAAACTATGGTTATGGTAAGCAAGTGCTCCTTTAGATTTTGCCTGTGAAGAGGCAGTCGGAGTGTTGACTGTGACCCCTGGAAAAGGAG
>NC_091151.1:42407990-42420490 GCF_040958095.1 Procambarus clarkii | reverse complement strand
GTGTGGTGGGAGGGCAGGGTGTGTGGTGGGAGGGCAGTGTGTGTGGTGGTGGGAGGGCAGTGTGTGTGGTGGTGGGAGGGCAGGGTGTGTGGTGGGAGGGCAGTGTGTGTGGTGGGAGGGCAGGGTGTGGTGGGAGGGCAGGGTGTGTGGTGGGAGGGCAGTGTGTGTGGTGGGAGGGCAGTGTGTGTGTGGTGGGAGGGCAGGGTGTGTGGTGGGAGGGCAGTGTATGTGGTGGGAGGGCAGTGTGTGTAGTGGGAGGGCAGTGTATGTGGTGGGAGGGCAGGGTGTGTGGTGGGAGGGCAGTGTGTGTGGTGGGAGGGCAGTGTATGTGGTGGGAGGGCAGTGTATGTGGTGGGAGGGCAGTGTGTGTGGTGGGAGGGCAGTGTGTGTGGTGGGAGGGTAGGGTGTGTGGTGGGAGGGCAGTGTGTGTGGTGGGAGGGCAGGGTGTGTGGTGGGAGGGCAGGGTGTGTGTGGTGGGAGGGCAGGGTGTGTGTGGTGGGAGGGCAGGGTGTGTGTGGTGGGAGGGCAGGGTGTGTGGTGGGAGGGTAGGGTGTGTGGCGGGATGGCAGGGTGTGTGTGGTGGGAGGGCAGGGTGTGTGTGGTGGGAGGGCAGGGTGTGTGTGGTGGGAGGGCAGGGTGTGTGGTGGTGGGAGGGCAGGGTGTGTGGTGGTGGGAGGGCAGTGTGTGTGGTGGTGGGAGGGCAGTGTGTGTGGTGGGAGGGCAGTGTGTGTGGTGGGAGGGCAGTGTGTGGTGGTGGGAGGGCAGTGTGTGGTGGTGGGAGGGGCAGTGTGTGGTGGTGGGAGGGCAGTGTGTGTGTGGTGGGAGGGCAGTGTGTGTGTGGTGGGAGGGTAGGGTGTGTGGTGGGAGGGCAGGGTGTGTGGTGGTGCGAGGGCAGGGTGTGTGGTGGTGGGAGGGCAGGTGTGTGTGGTGGGAGGGCAGGGTGTGTGGTGGGAGGGCAGTGTGTGTGTGGTGGGATGGCAGTATGTGTGGTGGGAGGGCAGTGTGTGGTGGTGGGAGGGCAGTGTGTGTGGTGGGAGGGCAGTGTGTGTGTGGTGGGAGGGCAGGGTGTGTGGTGGGAGGGCAGGGTGTGTGGTGGTGCGAGGGCAGGGTGTGTGGTGGTGGGAGGGCAGTATGTGTGGTGGGAGGGCAGTGTGTGTGGTCGGAGGGCAGTGTGTGTGGTGGGATGGCAGTGTGTGTGGTGGGATGGCAGTGTGTGTGGTGGGAGGGCAGTGTGTGTGGTGGGAGGGCAGGGTGTGTGGGGTGGGAGGGCAGTGTGTGTGGTGGGAGGGCAGGGTGTGTGGTGGGAGGGCAGGGTGTGTGGTGGTGGTGGGAGGGTAGGGTGTGTGGTGGGAGGGCAGGGTGTGTGGTGGGAGGGCAGGGTGTGTGGTGGTGGTGGGAGGGTAGGGTGTGTGGTGGGAGGGCAGGGTGTGTGGTGGGAGGGCAGGGTGTGTGGTGGTGGTGGGAGGGTAGGGTGTGTGGTGGGAGGGCAGGGTGTGTGGTGGGAGGGCAGGGTGTGTGGTGGTGGTGGGAGGGTAGGGTGTGTGGTGGGAGGGCAGGGTGTGTGGTGGTGGTGGGAGGGCAGGGTGTGTGTGGTGGGAGGGCAGGGTGTGTGTGGTGGGAGGGCAGGGTGTGTGGTGGGAGGGCAGGGTGTGTGGTGGTGGTGGGAGGGTAGGGTGTGTGGTGGGAGGGCAGGGTGTGTGGTGGTGGTGGGAGGGCAGGGTGTGTGTGGTGGGAGGGCAGGGTGTGTGTGCTAGGGAAGGGAAAGTGGAGGAAGAGTAGGCTGAGTAAAAGCTCTACACAGTGGAACGGAATAGAAGGCCGAGGAGTAAACAACTGTAGAATTGGAAAGCGATGGGAAGGACGGAATAGAAGAGGTGTGCAGTGATAGAGCTGAAAAGGTCGTGTACAGGCGGAGTGCTCTGAGCACGAGGAAATGGAATAGGAAAAGCAAATGAGAAATAGGTGAAATAGAAGCCCAGGTGATCCTCTGTCGCTTCCTGTAAGAGAGTGACAGACGTACATGCAAATATATTGACAGACACTCAGACACCAAACCAGACAGACAGACAGACAGACAGACAGACAGACAGACAGACAGACAGACAGACAGACAGACAGACAGACAGACAGACAGACAGACAGACAGACAGACGGACGGACAGACAGACGCACCAAGGAGCGGTTACGTGACCCAGGAAGAGAGGAGTGACCCACGACCCAATTCAGGAGAATCAAAGCCATCTTGTCAGCAGCAGGAGCCAAGTGCCAGTTCTCTAACGACTGCACTGCCCTCTCCCCTGGCACAAACGAGTAAAATTGGCAGACACAATAGGTGCAAACTGGAGGAATAGGTGGACCAGCGCTGGAGATGGCCTCATTCCCGCCTGCCCCAGGGAGGAGAGAGAGAGAGAGAGAGAGAGAGAGAGAGAGAGAGAGAGAGAGAGAGAGAGAGAGAGAGAGAGAGAGAGAGAGAGAGAGAGAGAGAGAGAGAGACTGGTCAAGGAGATTGACCGAGGTCAAGAATAAAGGAAAATTACCTGATCCACAAGACTAAGGAACAGATGGGTGTAAGATGTTACACTTGTTGTCTCATTCTTAACTTGAATACAATTTATCTCCCTTTAAATACAGTTTACCATGTAGTTGAAAATGCAACTTATTTAATTTTGTATATGATTTATTGCCACTTTAAGTGAAAATTATCTTTACCTTAAATACAAATACTTACTCAACTTAAATCAAATTTATTTTCAGTTTAAATACAATTAATCTTCCCTTAAATACATAACAAGGAGCTGTGTATGCTATTATGCTCGAGGCTTTCGTCATGGCCCAACAGAAACGCATTGACCTAAAAATTACCATTGTAACATTAAAAGCCCATTCAAACCCGCTTAACTTTCCGAGAAACTCTTAAAATTATTCCACTGGAGAGACTTCAAGGATTAAAATCGCATTACTGACAAAAGAAAACGGGTGCACCTTTGCAGAGACTTAGCTAATCAATCGCTTGTAATCGAGTCCTTTTGTGTCTCATAAATTAAAAGGCAATACGCTCCATTAAATATACTAGCCATGAAATTATAATAAGTTAAATAAGATGCACAAATAATAAAATGATAAAAAAGTACCTATACATTCTATAGAAAAAAAGGCAGAAAGAATAACATATTACTCTGAAACTTAGCAAACTCATAAAAACAATATATATATATATATATATATATATATATATATATATATATATATATATATATATATATATATATATATATATATATATATATATATATGCGAACAAGCCTGAATGGTCCCCAGGACAATATTTATATATATATATATATATATATATATATATATATATATATATATATATATATATATATATATATATATATATATATATATAAAATAAATAAATACAGGCATCATCCCAGATCGTAAAAACAGTCGTAACGAGATAAATAAATATATAAAGATGACATAAGATAACATACTAATCGTATAATATTACTTAGTATGATGATGATGGTATAATATAGTAGGAGATGATGCTAATGGAATCAAAATATAGCAGGAACACATAAAAAAGGCATTATACAGCAAGATAACACAATGAAGGCATAATACAGCAAGAAAACACACTGATGGCACATGTTAAGATAACATACTGATCGTATCATAATATAGCAGGACAGGATGCTGATAGCATTATAATATAGTAGGAGAGCATGCTGTTGTCATCATAATATAGCAAGATAACATACTGATACCATCATAATACAACAAGATAACATACTAATCCTGTCATAATATAACATCAAAGCATACTGACATTACGATAATATAGCAATAGAGCATATTCATGGAATTATATTATTCAACCAAAGGTGAGTGCTTGCATCATATTAAAATTCTGCTATCATAATTTCCGAAATGTATTGGTGATATCATATTCGTGCACCAGGTCATATTGCTGTTATGATTTAGCTTAGAAGCATACTAGTGGTATGATGATATGACTTCAAACAAGTCGAAATTGCATATTATTTCAGCAAAGCATGATTCTCGAGTATAACAGAGCAGTAAATCCTACTTATAATATATGATAAACGCGAATGATTCAGTTGTCAGATAATAAGGAAGATCTTCACATATCAGGGGAAATATTGATAACAAAGCATGAGGAACGGAGCAGAGGAAGCCAGCATAATTAACTTCTCATAATAGAGCAAGCCAGCAGAATTAAATTCTCACAACAGAGCACCATGGCCCACTGAAAAGACTTAAACACAGAGACCAACACAGCATAGTGACAGCCTCGGCACAGTAATGCTGGGTCTCACAATAGAGCAAAAGAGAACAGTTGCCTTAGAGTCAGGTCACTGTAGACCATGAAGTTGACAAAAACTTCACTGAGAGTCTTCCTTTGATGTGAACTAACGGTTAGCCATATTAAAGTTGCTATTCCCACGTTGTGGTGTTCTATAATAAAAAAAACTAGTTTATCAACACATGATAAATCATTAAAAATGAATATTAATGGTTTTAAAACACAGCAATCAGCATACTGACGATATAGAATAACAACAAAGGTTATTATAGAAATAATAATATAGCGAAGCAATAACTATCACAGAATATCAACATAGTACATTATATTATATATATATATATATATATATATATATATATATATATATATATATATATATATATATATATATATATATATATATATGTCGTACCTAGTAGCCAGAACGCTACTTCTCAGCCTACTATGCAAGACCCGAATTTGCCTAATAAGCCAAGTTTTCATGAATTAATTGTTTTTCGACAACCTAACCTTCCTAACCTAACCTAACCTAACTTTTTCGGCTACCTAACCTAACCTAACCTATTAAGATAGGTTAGGTAGGGTTGGTTAGGTTCGGTCATATATCTACGTTAATTTAACTCCAATAAAAAAAAATTGACCTCATACATAATGAAATGGGTAGCTTTATCATTTCATAAGAAAAAAAATTGAGAAAATATATTAATTCAGTAAAACTTGGCTTATTAGGCAAATCGGGCCTTGCATAGTAGGCTGAGAAGTGCGTTCTGGCTACTAGGTACGACATATATATATATATATATATATATATATATATATATATATATATATATATATTATATATATATATATATATATATATATATATATATAAATTATATATATATATATATATATATATATATATATATATATATATAAATTATATATATATATATATATATATATATATATATATATATATATTATATATATATATATATATATATATATTATATATATATATATATATATATATATATATATATATATATATATATATATTATATATATATATATATATTATATATATATATATATATATATATATTATATATATATATATATATATATATATATTATATATATATATATATATATATATATATATATATATATATATTATATATATATATATATATATATATTATATATATATATATATATATATAATATATATATATATATATATATATAATATATATATATATATATATAATATATATATATATATATATATATATATATATATATCACACAATAGTAGCACATCATATTAAAGACGTCCTAATACAATATGCTAGTTAGGTTATTTTCACGACAGTAAGCTAAACCTGAATGACTACGTAACACTTAGAAAGGACTTGAGGTTAAAGGCACTCAATTGTAACACTTCTCCATTACCTACTTCCTGCCAGAGGTAGCTTGCTTCATCTTTGCCGAAAAGGACATTTCTTCATATTGATGGCAGGATTTCCTTTGAGATAACACATGGCAGGTTTGCCTTATATAACAAAAAACTTATCAAGATATTTTTTTACAACCGAGTGTGTTACTAATGACAGTCAATGAGTACCTTGGAAAGTAGCAAGGAGGTATTTTTTAAGCCGAGAAACCATTGAAACCGGGTAGGGGGGGGGGGAGAGGAGGCACAAATGCAGGAGTTTCACTGGTTTTTTTTTTAGCAATTTAGTTACTTTAACAATCGAGCCTGCCCTCAGGCCGGGCTCGAGGAGTAGAAGAACTCACAGAATCCGCCCCAGGTACACTCCAGGTACGCCCCAGGTAGTGGGAACGAGGTAATATGTATAAAACAGGTCTTACTGTCGTGATGTACTGAGCCGTATCTATTACGTCAAAGCAATCTTCACTCCCAGACACGGGGGATTACGAACCGTTAAGTGTGATATGGTTTACATTGCCGTAGTCGGCGCATAACCTCATTGTTGTGACAGGTTTCGGCGCGCCGACACACGCGGTGAACTTCCGCAGCTTTAACTTAGTTTGATGGAGCCATTAACGAGCATCTCGCTAATTACTCTTCTTAACACCTCACCACTTATCCCTGCTGTTTTGATGACGAATAAGTGGGAGGAGATAGTTTTATACGTTAAAATACATCGCATTTTGACGTATAATTACCCTTAGGCCAACAAAACGTTTATTAAAAATGTTAGCGGCTCGCGAAATGGACATGATGTCTCGTTTTCTGTTCGTGGGGTTCTCGGCCAAGTTAAGTTCGGGAAATTTAACACAACAGTTTAATGACGTTGTGAACGCTGGAGAGAGCGGGCAGTGCCGTGAGTGGTGAGTTAAGTACACAAGGCAGCATTCCGGGACGTGTCGGTATATCCTCCTGAAGCATGTAAGCTGCCTTGACCTGCTGGTCGCTTCTCAGTGGGTCAGATGCCAGCTATAACGGCTGTCGCGCTCCAGGGTTCTTGGAAGTAGGACGTCGATCCACACAAACTTCAACAAGATCTGTAGAAACTCCTTGGGAGACGGTCACGCCTAAGTGTGAAGATGGTAGACAGAGGAATGGAAATCTTTCAGCCAGTGCAAATGTCCTATCCTAATATTTGTCCTCCTTCCAGGTATGCTTAGCAGTAGTAGGGATCCATCAGTTATAGGAGACTACGGAGTTTTGCTCTGGTTGCCTGTCTGGAGTGGCCTCTCCAGGGCACAAAGTCAGGGTAGGTTCATACGAAGAAGCTGTTACCCAAGCAGCAGGTCCCCCTCCCCCCCCCCCCCCTCTCCACGGCGCCGAAATTCTCAGATGGAAAGGCAAACGCTAATGTGATTGGTTCCAGCGCCGTCGCAGTACGCTTAGCACGTAGATAATATAACCAACTCACTGTAGTATAACATAGGGGCCCCTCAAAACGGAGATAAAAGGGCGACCTGAAACAGAACGTAACATTAAGATTTTCTTCCCAGAACTAAAAGTCTTTATTAAACTTACTGTAACTTACGGTACCTGTCGTTCCTAGTTTTCCTTTTCCTTGCTCGCCATGTAAGTACTCCTTAGTTACTTTCCTCGTCTTCTCAAAAGTAGTTACACGCTCACTTCGTTGTAGAAGATGGTCATCTCAAGTACCCAATTCCAAGAGTTTCTCCTCAAATAACTTTAGCGGTTCTCGTACCTTAATGACTCTGACAAGCTGTAATGGAGAGTACGCATTGAAGTCTTGTGTAGCATCTCTCGCCACAAATAATAACTGAACCGCAGTCCTTCCATTCATCTGATTGTCCTTTTTACAACGACCGAATCATTGCTCTCCGTGACTATAATGGAGTCGCTCTGAAACCCCTTCACTCACGGGGCGGAAAGGACAGGATAACTTGTGCTGTACTACCAGGCTGGAACACTTACTTATAAAGTTCGCGCCACGATTAGTTTGGACCACGATCATCCAAACGTTGTAGTGAAGAGGTTAAACCCTTCTTAAGGCGCGTCTGGCATCATCCCTGACGTATGTTCGAACCCTCATCACGGCCCTTGTGGATTTGTTCATTTGACGTATCACGCTATTGTGATTTCTGTGTGTACCTTCATTGCCATTCGTACACAAACATGCCTTAGACGTATTGGGTCTGGAAATCTAATAGTCTGGTCTAGTATCGTTAAAATATATTTAAAGTCCTTGTTTAATAGTGGGAAGAGATCCAATATAATCCACATTAACGTATGAGAAATGTTCTCTTACTGCATTAATTGCCTGAATTGGGGCGTTATTCATAAACTGATACGGAGTTTACCAGCGGGTCGACTCGCATGCATCACACTTTATACTGTAATAGATCACATCTTTTTTTGCATCTAGTTTTTAGTTTAGTTCATTTATTATATACCCAATACCCTTCCTGTGGGCATTAATGGAAATGGTTACAGAGGCAACTAATAGCCTCGATAACTAAACCCCAAAATCCCTTTAGCTAAGCAAATTACACAGTTTAATTCATATAAGTACTGCATCGACAATTGGGTCTAGAACGACTACAATTACAGTCTCTATGCGAAGTACCTTCAGTGTGCGGTGAGAGAGTTGCATAATTTGATTTGCCTATCATACACAATCCAGTGTGCAGCTGTGCAAAGATTGCGATCATCTACATTTACTACTTGCATTAAGCCAGTTGGGAATATTTGGCTAAAATTTCTGGTAGTAAATATTGTAGAGTTGTCTCTAAACTTACGATTCATTTCGCAGTCCATCACATAGAGTGACGGAACGTGTGCGAAAACTTTTTCTGACACTGTTTACATTAGGGCAGGTCTAAATCAGCAGGTAATGCAAATTTCTAGATACTTATAACTGAGTCTAAACCGAGCAGTAGATAGGAGTCTGCTGGTTTTATGGATAAAGATTTTCATGTATTATTGTCCTCAGGTTGCTGATAGGCAATCCATGGTTATATTCAACTTCTTTGAAGGCTGGTTCGTTATCTAACTCATTAGCTTTATCATGCCTTCAGAGGCCAACAAGCGATGGAATCCACATGAAATTAATTCTGTTACATCCTTAATAATTTTATTGTATTCGCATCTAGCTTCAGACACGAGCATGATTCAATTGTCTTAAGAGAGTTGGAAGTAATTAAGGATAAAGAATCACTTCCAATTAATTTGTCAAGTTTGGGGGACTTGTACAACTTTGAGTGCAAAAGGCATTTTACATTTTAAATAGTTTTGTGTGATGGGTAGAGGCCTAACTGATTTACACGAGCTCCTCACTCATAATGCAAGTTGAAGGCGTTGAACTTTGCCTAAAAACGAAGCTTGGGTTGATCTTTAATTTGCTTCTTGAGTAGCAAGGGAGGGATTACAATTTTAAAAGGGTAATCTTCCTATGATAAAAGAACGTGTCGTTGTTGTCTCTTTTGGTACAAATTGTAAACATGACTTGAGCTCTCTCAGTTTTCACAATACTTTTTCCTGTGCCACTTGTCAGAGTTTCTCTTTCCTCCGCTGATCCTGGGTACCTGTTGGCAAGCAGAACCTTTCCAATGGCCATGGTCTGTGTGAGAGACAGTCGGAGATCTCAGAAGTTGACTCTTAGGCGGTTTTGAATAAGACTTGGGGGGGGGGAGAGGGGGATTGCCTTTGAAAAACAGACTCCAGGGAATGGTTTATTGCGTACTTCATTCTTATTAGCACTTCTGACATACGGATCCAAGATGCATTTATCAAATCAGTACATGCTAAGTTCAGTTGAAAGTCATAACAAAACTTCAACTGCAATTAAATGATGAAACTTTGCCCAGACTGCGGTTATCAAACGGTTGTGACTTACTCCAGATGAATTCTAAACCAGTCTGTCTTTGCTTTCATTTCAAGGGCTTCTGCCCTTGTGCTTCGATAATTCCTACCACTCCTAGATAGCAGATGTCACATAGTGGAACCTTCTCCCTGGGAGTAATGAATAAATATCATGAGGAAGAACTATTAGATGATCCTGTATGATTGATACGCATTCGTTCCGACGACAATCCATATTATTTAAAGTTTTATCAGATTGCGCGAACAAGTTGGCCCACGTGTTCTTCGTCGAAGATGGAGATTTTGTGTCATTTACTTGGCACATCTGTGCCAGGTGGTGACGCTCCTACCTAGGGAAGGTATACCACAGGATGTGCGGCTTTAAATTTCATTTTTGTCCTTTGAGCACCTAATTCTTCTGTATTCTCTCTCTCCCCTGCAAGTGTTGCGTCCCGATGTTCTCTCTCTCCCCTGCAAGTGTTGCGTCCCGATGTTCTCTCTCTCCCCTGCAAGTGTTGCGTCCCGATGTTCTCTCTCCCCCCTGCAAGTGTTGCGTCCCGATGTTCTCTCTCTCCCCTGCAAGTGTTGCGTCTCGATGTTCTCTCTCTCCCCTGCAAGTGTTGCGTCCCGATGTTCTCTCTCCCCCCTGCAAGTGTTGCGTCCCGATGTTCTCTCTCCCCCCTGCAAGTGTTGCGTCCCTATGTTCTCTCTCCCCCCCTGCAAGTGTTGCGTCCCGATGTTCTCTCTCTCACCTGCAAGTGTTGCGTCCCGATGTTCTCTCTCTCCCCTGCAAGTGTTGCGTCCCGATGTTCTCTCTCTCCCCTGCAAGTGTTGCGTCCCGATGTTCTCTCTCCCCCCTGCAAGTGTTGCGTCCCGATGTTCTCTCTCTCCCCTGCAAGTGTTGCGTCCCGATGTTCTCTCTCCCCCCTGCAAGTGTTGCGTCCCGATGTTCTCTCTCCCCCCTGCAAGTGTTGCGTCCCGATGTTCTCTCTCCCCCCTGCAAGTGTTGCGTCCCGATGTTCTCTCTCCCCCCTGCAAGTGTTGCGTCCCGATGTTCTCTCTCCCCCCTGCAAGTGTTGCGTCCCGATGTTCTCTCTCCCCCTGCAAGTGTTGCGTCCCGATGTTCTCTCTCCCCCCTGCAAGTGTTGCGTCCCGATGTTCTCTCTCCCCCCTGCAAGTTTTGCGTCCCGATGTTCTCTCTCCCCCCTGCAAGTGTTGCGTCCCGATGTTCTCTCTCTCCCCTGCAAGTGTTGCGTCCCGATGTTCTCTCTCCCCCCTGCAAGTGTTGCGTCCCGATGTTCTCTCTCCCCCCTGCAAGTTTTGCGTCCCGATGTTCTCTCTCCCCCCTGCAAGTGTTGCGTCCCGATGTTCTCTCTCTCCCCTGCAAGTGTTGCGTCCCGATGTTCTCTCTCCCCCCTGCAAGTGTTGCGTCCCGATGTTCTCTCTCTCCCCTGCAAGTGTTGCGTCCCGATGTTCTCTCTCCCCCCTGCAAGTGTTGCGTCCCGATGTTCTCTCTCCCCCCTGCAAGTTTTGCGTCCCGATGTTCTCTCTCCCCCCTACAAGTGCTGCGTCCCGATGTTCTCTCTCCCCCCTGCAAGTTTTGCGTCCCGATGTTCTCTCTCCCCCCTGCAAGTGTTGCGTCCCTATCGTCTCTCTCCCCTGCAAGTGTTGCGTCCCTATCTTCTCCCTCACTTGCAAGCCGTGTTGTTTTTAAGTACTCTCTGAAGTATGCTTTGCTTTCTTATCTTTCTCTTTCGTATAAACCATTCTCTCTCTCTCTCTAATTCTGGCTTCCTTATCTTCAAATCCTTATCTGTCTCTGGTGCAAGCCTTGCTTTCTCTAACTCGAGATTCGCTATCTTTAATTCCTGTCTGTCTTCTGTAGCGAAGACAATGTCTGATGTAACGAGATGTTTTCAACCTGACTCGTCAAACACTTAGTCATCAAAAAGTTTTTTTATGGGTAAGTGTTTGACAAGTCGTCACACAACCAATTTTGGTTATGAAATTGCCTTTTAATCCCCTTTTAAGTAAACTGAGCCCTAACATAGCAGATACGTAACATACAATTGCTTTAAATAACCCAAATACAATTAGGGAAAGGATTAGTAAGAACAGTGTAGGAGAGGATAGTAAACCGAGAGGCGTTTATGTATTACCTGGTAGAGATTGTAATGAAGTCTATGTGTTGGGAAACAGGGCGAAACTGTAGATCAGAACTGAGGAGCATAAGACAGCGTGTAGAATTATGGCTGGTAACATTGCTGTAGCTAACCATAGTTGGGGAAAAGATCACAATGTTGATTTTAATAATGGCGAATCTATAAAAGTAATATTATTAGAACTAGAAGGGTAGTGGAAGGGGTTCTAATAATAACAATCAAAATACTTTCGTTGGTTACAAAAGCTTTGCTTTGGAGAATAGCTTTACTTGGAAAATGATTCCGAGTGAATTAAAATTAGATCTCAATAAATGGATGAATGAAAGCAGTCCCATTAGCCGCGTTCCTTGGAGGTATCGAGAGGGTTACGAGAGATAACATCCTAGTTGAACATCTCTATTAATAACAACTCCAGTTCCCAGAAGAGTAGGATTACAGAGAGAGAACACATGACCCTATTTCTGTAAAAGGCATTACCACAGGTACAACAGCAGTCGTGGAATAGAGGTGACATGGTCAGGCGGTCAAGAAGGATAAGAGGATTTTACCCAAGATAGCAGCCTTATTAGACCAACGTTGAGGTATAAGTCTTGTCCTACTCCCACACTCAGACCTTGACAAAGCACTCAAGAGAGTGCGAAAAACGTGGTGTAAATTCCTTACATAAATTTCACAAATGCACAAGTGTGGGTTTTTATCCAAT
>NC_091151.1:42385490-42402990 GCF_040958095.1 Procambarus clarkii | reverse complement strand
AGAGAAAGGCACATCCAGGTCAATATATGATACTTTATTGCGCAGTTTCTCAACAGGGGTTGTGAAACGGTTGCATTTTCAACCGTTTAAACCGTTGAACCCCCCCCCCCCAACTCTCCCCCACCTCTCACCCTCCCCCCCCCCCCCCACCCCTCCCTCGCCGTGACCTCCGCGAGAGGTCACGGGGGGGGGGGGGGAAGATGTAGTGTTCCATATGGATAAGAGATCTGTATTGATGATTCCGCATCAATGGTTGGCTCAAAAACAGGTTTTGTTTTCCTTGTAAAACAAAAATATTTTGTTGTCACAACATTCTGCTTTCTTCGCCGGGAAGTGCTGATTTCAAAATCTTTTGAAGTTGAATTGAAAATAGATTTATATGATGCCTCAAAAAATGGTCATGTTTATTAAACAATGACCAGTTCACTCCACAATGTTTACAAAAGCTGATTGAAAACGTGACAAAAGCACATCAATATCTTGGTTCACACAGAAATCCAGTGACTTAGTCGAGGAAGGGTTTAAACACGGTGTTCGAACTGAAAGATGAATTGCCGCAGTATTTCAAGAAAACAATTAGGCCAGATTTTGCCAACTACTTTGAAGATGATGAATGGTGGCGGAACCTGGCCTACGTGGCAGACATTTCTCATTACATGAATCAGTTGAACATGTCACTGCAAGGTCCGAGAGAAAAATATGTTGATTTAAGTGGCAAGATTCCTTGATTTAAAGGAAGGCTGAATCACTGGAAAAAAACATGTTTGAAAATGACATCTTGAAATGTTTCAACTACTGCTGAGGCTTAAGAATTAAGAAGATTATAAGATAATTTCAAGTCTTCCTGAAACCCATTTGGAAGAATTTATGAAATTTTAACATAATTTTTCCATCTTTTTTTCAGCACAAGTGTATGATTGGGTGAGAGATCCATACACTGAATTTCATGCCCATCCTCACAACTTCACTTTAAGAGATGAGGAAGAAGTTTGTTAGCTGTGACCTGATCTTTCAATTGAGATTCACTCACCTATCACTGGATAAATTCTGAATTTCTGTGAAATATGATTATCCTGCTGTTCATAGGAAGTCACTAAATATATTGCTACAGATTTCAACTTGTTGCATGTGTGATGGTTTTTTTTTTCTCATTTAGCCAATATCCAGAGCAAAAAACGGAAATCGTCTTTCAGTTTTATATGAAATCGTGTGTTTATTTATTTATTTATTTTTTTTGAGACATATACAAGAGTTGCGACATTCTTGTAGAGCCACTAGTACGCGTAGCGTTTCGGGCAAGTCCTTAATCCTATGGTCCCTGGAATACGATCCCCTGCCGCGAAGAATCGTTTTTTCATCCAAGTACACATTTTACTGTTGCGTTAAACAGAGGCTACAGTTAAGGAATTGCGCCCAGTAAATCCTCCCCGGCCAGGATACGAACCCATGACATAGCGCTCGCGGAACGCCAGGCGAGTGTCTTACCACTACACCACGGAGACTGCTATATAGTCCTTTATCTGATTGTGAATTAAGTGTGTGCGGGCCAAAACAACAGGTCAGGTTTAGCATTAGAGAAGGAAATATCATTACCTAAATTTCCTACAAAACATTTCCTACGAAATACAAAGTAGAGGGATGGTGGGGAGGATGAGGGGACAAGGGAGGGGGGTAATAGTGGGGGAGGACGAGGGGACAGGGGAGTTGGGGATGGTGGGGACGAGGGGAATGGAGAATGGTTGGGAGGGCAAAGGGATAGGGGAGAGGGAGATAGTAGGGAGGACGAGGGGACGGGGGAGTGAGGAATGGTTGGGAGACAGGGGACGGTTTGTGTGGCTCAGCAACGTGTGGCCGGATACAGCTAGTATATTATAATATATATATTATATATATATATATATATATATATATATATATATATATATATATATATATATATATATATATATATATATATATATATTATTTAGAATGACTGAATCTTCTGCTTCTCTTTGATTCGTGGATAGTGACGATTTGTGAATAGCTGACTCCTCTCCCATTTCAGGTTCGAGGTTTGGAAAATTAAATCAAACTTAATTTGATCACACAATATTTTGAACTCCGAGCACGCAAAATCTATCATTAATACACAAATTAAATAACTGTAATCTTGTAATAAAAGACAACAACTACTTTCTCTCAAGAATTTACAAAAACATTCCTCAACAATTATGAAAAACAAAGTAAACTTTATAGAACATTTTTAATTGTAAATATTTACCACCTAGTGTGAAATCAAAACAATTATATTTTTTTACAGAAACAGTATTATAATTTATGTAATTAGTGCAATTAACAGCGCAACGCTGTAATGCACGAGCGTTAACGACCTGGTATTGAAAATATACAGAAGTTATTGTTGTGATTCGTGACCTGGAACTAAGGTTTATACATGTACATAATACTCGTACATAAATTTTATGGGAATCGCGCTTTTGGGAGATTTGCAATGATTTGTTATGTATATGTAACCGGGTATATTGAATGCTTTCGAGGCTGTTATTGTCATTACAAGATGTTTATACTGTTAACTCTTGATGTTCTTATTGTTCGGACATGATGTTAATTTTAACCTTGAAAGTTATTTTTTTTATACATGTTATTATTGTTTGTATTTTAATGCCTTTGTTTACACATAATGTTTTTGTTTATACATGAAGAAGTTATTGCTTCCAAATAGTACGATTGTTTACACTTTATATTTTGGTTGTTTATACATGTTGTTTTTGTTGAAACGTGATATTATTCTTTACACTTCATTTGTTTTTTGTTTTTGTTTTTGCAGAGATATTTCTTCGTAGGCCCTAAGCCTCTGGCTGGCTCACTTAGTGTTACTCTTTTCTCGTTTCTTACTTAGGCCGTGTATGATTGTTTATGACTCGTATATTCTCTTCTGTAACATTATGCCCAGAATGTTTAACAACGTCTTCTGCTCTGTTCAGTCTTAGTTGAATTCTTGTTTGGTTTGCAACTTTGCGCTGTGTTAGATAATTTTGTAGTGGTCATGTCTCCACATTGCTGACATTTCCTCTCATCTTCTGGAGCCTATTCCTCATGCACATTGGTATGCAAGCCGGATGCAATGCTTTATTGTTTACTCCTGATAAAACTATTGTTTACAGTTGAAGGTGTTATTGCTTACACTTGATGCTGTTATGATTTATAATTGAATCTCTTGTTAACACTTGTTCTTATTACTTACACTTGAAGCTCTTATTGTTTTCACATTGTTTGCACTTAATGTTATGGCGTATCAAAGCATTATGATCCTTCACCGTTGTTTGTTTGTTTATTTCAGTGTGGTCTGTGACGGGGGTGGCGGGCCGCTCCAGTGACCTGCCCTGCTACCTCAACCCCCGCACCCCAGGGGACAGACCCAAGCTCATCCTCTGGTACAAGAGAGGCGGCCGGACGCCAGTCTTCAGGTGAGTACTCCCCGCCCTAAGCCAGGCAAGCCAGGCAAGTCAGGTCAATACCCGTGTGAGTGAAGAGTCCTAGTTATAGTATCGGTACCTATGCCCTGTCTTCATGCGAACAGACAACTTCATGTGGTCTTCAAGCACCACTCAGCTCTCCCGACACTTTTCAGTAGTCTGGTGAGCTCCCCGACACACTCCATTTGTCTGGTGAGCTCCCCGACACACTCCAGTTGTCTGGTGAGCTCCCCGACACACTCCAGTTGTCTGGTGAGCTTCCCGACACACTCCAGTTGTGAGGTTAGCCCCCCGACACACTCCAGTTGTCTGGTGAGCTCCCCCGACACACTCCAGTTGTCTGGTGAGCTCCCCGACACACTCCAGTTGTGAGGTTAGCCCCCCGACACACTCCAGTTGTCTGGTGAGCTCCCCGACACACTCCAGTTGTCTGGTGAGCTCCCCGACACACTCCAGTTGTCTGGTGAGCTCCCCGACACACTCCAGTTGTGAGGTTAGCCCCTGGTCCTATATAGTTGTTGAGGTGAGTCTCCTGCACTCACCAATCGTCACACTACACGGCCTGACTCGTGTGTCGGTTCCTACACGCCACACTCATGAGTTTAATATTTCATTAAGGCAATCTTTAAAAGGATAGAAGAAAAATAAATGTTTTCATAGACGTGTTAATATTCGAGGCATCTGAGAAAGATCTCGATACTCCCGATTCACAGAAAATATCTCTTACTAAAAGCAGCCTATCAGGCATTATTTGTATAATCTGCTTTCATAAATGTGAAGCCTAGGGTAACTTTTCTATATTCTTATAAGAATATAAGAAAGCTGCTGAGGTAGCTTCATATACACTTGTATATATGTTTAGGAGACTCGTGTGTGTGTGTGTGTGTGTGTGTGTGTATTATATATATATATATATATATATATATATATATATATATATATATATATATATATATATATATATATATATATATATATATATATAATGCTTAGACTCAGTACGAATTCTTTCAAATAAATATATTGGCTTTATATTAAGGAGCACTTCTACTGATGCAGCGACACTGATTCATGGAGCGTGTTAATATCTCTCTCTCTCTCTCCCGTCCTGTCCTCTGGTGCCTGCCCTTCCCGCCTGCCGGCCGCCACAGCCACGACGGCCGGGTACCACAGATGCGCTCCGACATCAAACAAAATGAAGGGACGCTGACGGTGAGTCGCGGGGCCGCCACCCTCACCCTCCACAACCTGACGGTGTCCCAGGCCGCCGTGTACGAGTGCAGGGTCGACTTCTTCAAGTCCCCGACCCACACCAACTTCGTCAATCTCACCATCATTGGTAAGTGGGGTAAGCGCATGGGGTCGATCGTCCATTGGGGTGTTTGGGTTGCAGCTGGTAGACCAGCGTCTTAATAGACCATACAAATACATACAACTGCTCAAACATTCACATGCATACATATATACATGCATGTATGTGAGAATATATACACACAAACACACACTCATAGATGTACTTTTAGGTGACTCAATACACACTTTATGTTGAACTTTTAAATGCAATGCCAGTGTGTTTGGATACCATCATTTATCAAAAGAAGTGCCGAGTCTTTCCAAGTCATTCATCACCTACAGCCTGCATTAAGGATTATTATGGAAGATTTTATTTTAATTAGATGAATAACCTTATGTAATGTCAGGTTTCATCTGTGTTTAAATGTATTGATTTAATCAAACAGAATGACACCTTGAAGAGCTCTCACGTCATACTTCCTTGCAACACTAAATTACTTCTCATTTATGGTGGTCCACTGTATGTGAGATACTTTGGTCTATGTGAGAAACTTTGGTCTACGTGAGACGCTTTTGACAATCCATTTTCTTGTAATTTCTGGAAATACAAAGCCAGTCAGATAGAGTCTACAGGAGCAAAGTTTATATTTACAAAACACTGCATAACGCATACCAGCTTGCCAACTGTGGCAGTACAAAAAGAAAGAATTAATTCAATTTGGTAGAAAATAAGAAGCCCTACCGTTTGTGCCAATCACCGACCGTCAAGGCGTCATACCACAGAAAGAAGAGTCACAAACAGTGGAACTCAACGTTTACTTTCAATGGATGAGTTATCATCTGAAAGGAAAACCACCACAAGTAACTCTTTTGTTATGTTATGATCTGGTATACAACCAGTACCTCCTGGTGCCCTGCCTCGCCTCAACTCGCAGTTGTTGTATGCTCTTATGTACAATATTAGTGTTTGAAAATACCCATAAACATCTATTGAAGGGAACTATCAGGAAAAAGCACCAAGCCATTACTATATGTATATATGTCGTACCTAGTAGCCAGAACGCACTTCTCAGCCTACTATGCAAGGCCCGATTTGCCTAATAAGCCAAGTTTTCCTTAATATATTTCCTCTAATTTTTTTCTTATGAAATGATAAAGCTACCCATTTCATTACATATGAGGTCAATTTTTTTTTATTGCAGTTAAAATTAACGTAGATATATGACCGAACCTAACCAACCCTACCTAACCTAACCTAACCTATCTTTATAGGTTAGGTTAGGTAGCCGAAAAAGTTAGGTTAGGTTAGGTTTGGTAGGTTAGGTAGTCGAAAAACAATTAATTCATGAAAACTTGGCTTATTAGGCAAATCGGGCCTTGCATAGTAGGCATAGAACTACGTTCTGGCTACTAGGTACGAATATTATATATATATATATATATATATATATATATATATATATATATATATATATATATATATATATATATACCAGCAAATGTTTTGAATGAGTGCGAGTGCTCTTTAATTCATCTACATAAAACCTCCATGAATACTAGACCATTTATCATGAATTATTTGAGAACGTTGGGAGTGCTTTGAAAAATTACACCTTCACGAGTTAGGGGTTAAAAATACACATATACGTGTTTGTACAGGAAGGTGGCATTTAACTACACACCAGTATCACTAACAAGCGTCCCCTGTAAAGTATTACAAATAATTATCAATTTAAGACTGGCTGCACACTTTGTAACCTGTCTTTGGTTTGTAAACAAACACCAACACGGGTTCAGGAAAGGGAAATCATGCCTAACAAACCTTATGGAATTCTACGGTGAAATAACAAGAATAAGGCAGGACAGGGAAGGTTGGGCAAACTGCATATTTCTGGACTGCCAAAAAGTCTTTGATACAGTACCGTACAGGAGACCGTTATTCAAACTTGGAAGACAGGAGGGAGTAAGCGGAAAAGCCCGAGCTTGGGTAAGGAGTTACTTAACAGGCAAGAGTCAACAGAGTAACGGTAAGCGAGCGAGAAGTCAGTCTGGCGAACGGAAACGAGTACCTCAAGGATCGGTGCTGGGACCAGTTCTATTTCATATATACGTAAACGACATGTCTACAGGAGTCGAGTCCTATACGTCGATGTTCGCTGCGGATAACGCGAAATTAATGAGACGAGTTGTGACAGTTGAGGATTGTAGGATCCTTTAAGATGACTTGAACAAGCTGCAGAGATGGTCAGAGAAATAGCTACTGGGAGAACGATATTGACTTACCACGTATACCACATATGTCAGACCAATCCTGGAATATACATCTCCAGCATGGAGTCCATATCTAGTCAAGCATAAGACTAAGCTGGAAAAGGTTCAAAGGTTTGCCGCCAGACTAGTACCCGAGCTGAGAGGTATGAGCTACGAGGAGAGACTAAGGGAATTAAACCTCACGTCGCTGGAAGACAGAAGAGTTAGGGGGATCATGATCACCACATACAAGATTCTCAAAGGAATTGATAGGGGTAGATAAAAACAGGCTATTTAACAAAAGGGGCACACGCACTAGGAGACACAGGTGGAAATTGAGTGCCCAAATGAGCCACAGAGATATTAGAAATAACTTTTAAGTGTCAGAGTGGTGACAAATGGAATGCATTAGGAAGTGATGTGGTGGAGGCTGACTCCATACACAGTTTCAAGTGTAGATATGATAGAGCCCAGTGGGCTCAGGAACCTGTTCACCAGTTAATTGACAGTTGAGAAGCGGGACCAAAGAGCCAGAGCTCAACCCCCGCAAGCACAAATAGGCGAGTACAAATATGCGAGTACACACAAACATCAACTAAACAAACGCACGCACCTGTTCAACACCCCTCAAATTTTATATGCAGCGAACAATGTTTTAATTAAGCTTACCGTGAGGGACAATTTCATTAACAACATTTCACCCTCACAAATAATTCCACTGCAACATTTGAGTATCAGCCCCCACGAGCGCCGCTACTAAATTAACCCCTTCATACAGCACGAGAGTGAGGGACCGATGCCTCGTGTCTACTCTCCGATATAATCAGCCGATATAAATGACTTCCTATTAAGAGGAATCAAAATGCAAATAATTGTTTAAAGTCTTCTATTCGTCTTGGAAGTTGATTTTACGACACAAAATATGAGGCAATGCTTTAAATTTACTAAATATTTATAGCTCGTAATTTGTGTTTTTTAAATTAAGCAATATATCCCTGCATTTTAAGTATCTAGTATCTAATATTGACCTAAGTTTTAATATCTAATATTTAAGTATCTAATATTGGCCAAAGTTTTAATATCTAATATTTAAGTATCTAATATTGGCCAAAGTTTTAATATCTAATATTTAAGTATCTAATATTGGCCTAAGTTTTAATATCTAATATTTAAGTATCTAATATTGGCAAAAGTTTTAATATCTAATATTTAAGTATCTAATATTGGCCAAAGTTTTAATATCTAATATTTAAGTATCTAATATTGGCCTAAGTGTTAATAATGAATTTAAGAAAAGCTTTCATCGAAGCCAAACTAGATGCTGAAATTTGAGTGTTTCTTCGGCATTTTCATACCATAAATTCTGTTCTCCGGTCATAATGAAACGGTGAATCAAAACACACATTTGTACAGACCTAACGTCTTAAAATGGTTGGTACAGCGACGACTTCGCATTTTGCATCTCGGCGTTCAATTCCCAAAGATTCAAAGGGTTGGCCCCCATTAGATAGCTTCTTAACGAGATCCCTGGCCTTGTGTCCCTCCCTAACTGCCACACAGCTGTAATTTATCTTTTAGGAAAATGAAACAGAGTCGGAGTCCAAGAGTAGTTCCTATTTTGTTTTGTTAGACATTAAAGAGGTCATTCATTGTTGCTCTGGAGATCTCTCTTTTTATATTATATATATATATATATATATATATATATATATATATATATATATATATATATATATATATATATATATATATACACACACACACATATATATATGCGTCAAGCTTGAATGGTCCCCAAGCTAGCATGCATCAGAAAACTCTTGACCCATGAAGGATTCGAACCCGGTCAGCCAGGACCTCCATTTCCCTTGGCGTGTCCAGTTCTATAACTTCGATATAAGCCTCACATGTACTGCATGTATAAACTGGCTCCCTGTCCCCCCAACACAATCAATTACAAATTACGAAAGTATATAAATAGCTATATACTTATAAAGTATATATGCTTGTGATCAATATATTCTTACAAAGCCATTAAGGTGCATAGTGTTTCGGGCAGGACCCGAAGCTAAATAAGAAGTGTTTATAATCAAAACAAGGAGGATTAGTCAATACTGAACGCACAAATACGTACATAGTAACAGAATTCTAATTCACCTAATTACTCCATCGTTATAAAGTGGCCATAAAAATAATCGTAATTTAAACAAGCCTCGCTGCAAATTTTAAAACAAGCGACTGTGAAAAGAAATGGCACAAAAAACTGTGAACGGGGATCAAAATACGTGTTGTTTGCATATGACGGATTCATATACCTGTCAGCCACTGAACAGGCATATGAATGATTGACAAGTATGGCCACAGCCAATGAGCTCATGGTATACAATGTTGCCACAGCCAATGAGCTCATGGTATACAATGTTGCCACAGCCAATGAGTTCATAGTATACAATGTTGCCACAGCCAATGAGCTCATGGTATACAATGTTGCCACAGCCAATGAGCTCATGGTATACAATGTTGCCACAGCCAATGAGTTCATAGTATACAATGTTGCCACAGCCAATGAGCTCATGGTATACAATGTTGCCACAGCCAATGAGTTCATAGTATACAATGTTGCCACAGCCAATGAGCTCATGGTATACAATGTTGCCACAGCCAATAATCTGTTAGAATGAAATATTATCACAACCAATGAACTACTGTATAGAATATTGCCAGAATCATTGTGTTGTTAGTATACAAAATGTATAGTGTCAATGAGCTATTAGTATATATATATATATATATATCTATATATCTATATATATATATATATATATATATATATATATATATATATATATATATATATATATATATATATATATATATTACTTACTATAGCCAGCGCGCTCAAACTTTTAAAACCTGCCTCATCCGGTGAATTATTAGCTTTCAAAATTGCCACAGGCAATGAGGTATTAGTTTTAAACATTGCAACTGCCAATGAGGTGTGAGTGCAAAATATGCCCAGAACCAATGAACTGTTAAGTTTAAATACTGCCTCGTCCAATGAGCTGTGAGTATTAAATACAGTACAATTATGAGGTTTTCATTACAAAATGTTACCATAAAAACCATTTGCCAAGTGCATATATTTCCTGTTTCATCATGCTGCAAAGTAATGGTTTTGTTATACCTCTCATAGAGCACTGATGATAAAATACCTTCTAAAATACATAATTCATGTAATTTAATGATTTCCGCATGTTCTACATAATAAAATACAAAATGCTGCAATAAAAATAGTCGAGTGAAATGGTAATAAATTGAATACGTGTGCAGGTAAAATGATCGGAACTTTTACATGGTGTTGAGGGAGAGCGTTCAGTTGGGTTGAGACGGTCGCTGTGTGAAGATTCAGTCTGAGCTGATATGCTGCGCTTGTGTGTGTGTGTGTGTGTGTGTGTGTGTGTGTGTGTGTGTGTGTGTGTGTGTGTGTGTGTATGAATGTATTTATGCGATGTCTGTCTCATCTCCGTCTGTCTGTCTCTCTCTCTCTCTCTCTCTCTCTCTCTCTCTCTCTCTCTCTCTCTCTCTCTCTCTCTCTCTCTCTCTCACACACACACACACACGCACTCTCTTAACCTGAAGCAAGCAAACCACCTTTGTTGAGTGCGGCTATGAACTTGGCATACTCTCTCGAGAGAGAGAGCAAAATTCAAAGGACATTTTTCATCAGGTTGACCCGGAATGTGGAAACCTAGAAACAGAGACGATGGAATTTGCATCTACGTCCTTCTATTATCTCCCTCCCTCCCTCTCTCTCTCTCTTTCTCTGGATCGAGGTGAGGTACAGAGTGAAGGACTGACAGAAAGAGGGCTCTTTGCCTCCAGTGAGCTGAGAATGAGGCAGGACAATGAGGGGTAAACGCCTTGTATGTGAAGGGAAGATGGGGTGCTTAAAGGATAGTTGGGTTCATTGTGTGGGTGGATTATGATGGTACAAGGAGGACTGGCTGCCATGAGTGTGGATGAAAATGGTACAATGAGCTCTGAGTTCCTTGTGTTTGGAGAAAGATGGTACAATGAGCACTGAGTTCCTTGTGTTTGGAGAAAGATGGTACAATGAGCACTGAGTTCCTTGTGTTTGGAGAAAGATGGTACAATGAGCACTGAGTTCCTTGTGTTTGGAGAAAGATGGTACAATGAGCACTGAGTTCCTTGTGTTTGGAGAAAGATGGTACAATGAGCACTGAGTTCCTTGTGTTTGGAGAAAGATGGTACAATGAGCACTGAGTTCCTTGTGTTTGGAGAAAGATGGTACAATGAGCACTGAGTTCCTTGTGTTTGGAGAAAGATGGTACAATGAGCACTGAGTTCCTTGTGTTTGGAGAAAGATGGTACAATGAGCACTGAGTTCCTTGTGTTTGGAGAAAGATGGTACAATGAGCACTGAGTTCCTTGTGTTTGGAGAAAGATGGTTGAGTTTCTGGTATGGAAAAAGATGGCTAAAGGAGGACTGGGTTCCTTGTGGGTGGAAAAATATGATACCAAGAAGATTGGGTTCCCTGTGTGTGGGTTACACATGAAGAATGTATAGAGCTGGTTAGCATGCAGTTCGTTCCGAGAGGACATAAAGAACACTGAAATATTTTACCTCACCCATTTCACTATGATTATTTAATTTACCTGAGGGCCACTATGTGAGTGGGACTAGAACCCGGCGGCTTGTCAGAGATCCCTCTCCCCACCCCACCTCCCAACCACTGTTCTGGAGACATATTTCCTTCTAGATATTGAAGTGATGTCATGGCATTTACAGTTTCGGCGAATAGGCAGTTTCACAGGTTTATAACCTCACGGGTGAAAAAGCATTTCCAATTTTCTCTCAATATTAAATTGAAAATTTAAAACACGAGCTGCTCCCTCAGTTAAACAACATTGTAAACAATATATATTAACATCCAATAATACAAGGTAAAACAGGCATTAATAGAACAAGATTAAAAGCCAAAAATACAAGCATTAATACCTAATAATACAACAAGATATAAAAGTCATGAATAAACAAGAAATACTCACAAATAAACAAGAAGTACCCAGAAATAAACAAGAAGTACCCAGAAATAAACAAGAAGTACCCAGAAATAAACAAGAAGTACCCAGAAATAAACAAGAAATACCCAGAAATAAACAAGAAGTACCCAGAAATAAACAAGAAGTACCCAGAAATAAACAAGAAGTACCCAGAAATAAACAAGAAGTACCCAGAAATAAACAAGAAGTACCCAGAAATAAACAAGAAGTACCCAGAAATAAACAAGAAGTACCCAGAAATAAACAAGAAGTACCCAGAAATAAACAAGAAGTACCCAGAAATAAGCAAGAAGTACCCAGAAATAAGCAAGAAGTACCCAGAAATAAGCAAGAAGTACCCAGAAATAAACAAGAAGTACCCAGAAATAAACAAGAAGTACCCAGAAATAAACAAGAAGTACCCAGAAATTACACAAGAATAATACAACATACGAAACAAACAATAAAGATCAATAAAAGCCACCTAGTATAAAGCAGTTCTCTCACACTGACCAATACAATCCTAGATTAAAATAGCAAATGAAATGAAATATATTGAACAATAAAGTCCAACGTATACCAGCCAATAAATAAAGGGGGTAAAAGGATGACTAATAAAACATAACGTAATGCAATAGAAGCTGGACGTATTGATCGAATTGGCATTCAACATGACATTCGTCAATACGACAGCAGGAAATAATGACTAATTAAACAATGGGTAATACTGACTGGTACACGACATAAATAATTTTGACCAATGAAAAACATTACATTCTGACCAATAAAGGTCACATGTAATACATATCAATAAAACCTCATGTAATTCTGACCAATAAAACTGCAGATATTATTGACCAATAAAATCTCAGGCAATTCTAACAAAACTGTAGAAAATATATTGACCAAGGTAATATCAGGTAATTCTGACCAATCGAACTGGAGCTATAAATCAACAATTAAAAAATAGATAAATATTGTCAAAGAAAAGGACAGGTATATACTAATAAAAAGAACGGGAAAACACTAATAATAGGACAGGTAAACACTAAAAAAAGACAGGAAAATATTAATAAAAGTCAAATAAATACAAATAAAAGGACAGGTAAATATTAATAAAAGGACAGGTAAATATTAATTAAAGGACAGATAAATATTAATAAAAGGACAGGTAAATATTAATAAAAGAACGGGAAAACACTAATAATAGGACAGGTAAACACTAAAAAAAGACAGGTAAATATTAATAAAAGTCAAATAAATACAAATAAAAGGACAGGTAAATATTAATTAAAGGACAGATAAATATTAATAAAAGGACAGGTAAATATTAATAAAAGGACAGGTAAATATTAATAAAAGGACAGGTAAATATTAATAAAAGGACAGGTAAATATTAATTAAAGGACAGATAAATATTAATAAAATGACAGGTAAATATTAATAAAGGGACAGGTAAATATTAATAAAAGGACAGATAAATATTAATAAAAGGACAGGTAAATATTAATAAAAGGACAGGTAAATTTTAATAAAGGACAGGTAGATATTAATAAAAGGACAGGTAAATATTAATAAAAGGACAGGTAAATATTAATAAAAGGACAGGTAAATATTAATAAAGAACAGGTAAATATGGTGCTGGAGAACATAGATTAATGTCAAGAGTTTCGGTGTGACAGAGCCAGCGAGCAGCCTGGAGGTGGTGGACAGTGAAGGTGACAACCCTGTCAACGGGATCCTCGGTCCGTACAGAGAAGGTGTCTCCATCACCTTCACCTGCACGGCTAGGGGAGGTAGGTGACCCCTCACTTTCACAGGTGAGGGATTTCTTTTGTCCGAGATCTTTCCAAGTGTACTCTTGTCTGTGAGTTCTCTTGTCTGTGTGCTCTCTTGTCTGTGTGCTCTCTTGTCTGTGTGCTCTCTTGCCTAACATCTAACATTCTTTCTACTCTTCATCCTCACTTTCATTCCTGTTGGTCGTTCTCCCTTCATTTTCCATCACTTAATGTTCATACTACTCTCATTATTTCTCCCTCATTCTTTCTTTGTCATTCTTTGTCTGTGTCTCACAGTCTGTGCCTGTCTCTCATTCTTCGTCTCTCTCATTCTGTGTGTGTCTCATTCTTTGTCTTTGTTTCTCATTCTTTGTCTTTGTCCCTCACCCTAAGGACCGTCTGAACGATAAACATAGTTGTGTACAAAATTAATAATCTCGAAAGTTCCTAAATCCTTAATCAACTCAAGTTAATTATAAATTATTCCAAATATCATCTCTCAAGATGTTTTAAATAACTGTGTATTTTAATCTCAAATATTTCTTCAAGTTCATACAGGTTTTAAAATAAAATGTATGTAAAAAATAAAATAAAAATTACATTCGTTATTCCATGCATATTTAAATAAATCAATACAATTCTAAAAGTTTCTCATGTTTCGTAATGAAGATCTAAGTGTTTCGTATCCTGCTTCTTCAGGGTCCCCGTCGCCAAACGTCACCTGGTGGAGGAGCAGCGAGCAGTTGAGTGCCACATGGCACCAGACGGGACCTGACCTGGTGTCCAATGACCTGAGAGTGGAGCGGCTGACCCGAGATTGGCACAACCAAACTGTGACCTGCCTGGCCGCCAACACCCACCTAGCCGGCCCGGTCACCATCTCTATCCTGATCCAGATGTTCTGTGAGTGGCCAGGAATGAGGGTGTTTATATAATGAGGGGGAGGGAGCATGCTGGGAGGGATGGGGTGGGAGGCAAGCATGCACAGAGAGGGATGGAACATTGAAATAGAAAGCAAACACAAAGAGAGAGAAAGGCAAGAAATATAAACAGAGGGAGTGAGAGAGAGAGCAGTAGGTTATACAACAGACGAAGGTTTAAATCTACAATAAAGAAGAACACAGATAATGAAGGTAATGACCGAATGGAAGTGGCAGCAGTATTCTCGGGTGCATTAATTTTAACAATCTTAGGAAAGCTAATGCACTAATTCCCTTAAATTGTTAAAATGTATCTCGACATTTGGTCAACAGTGACGTCCTCGGTGTGTGTATCACACACACACACACACACACACACACACACACACACACACACACACACACACACAAGGAAGAGAGAATTAACAAAATAAGAGGATGATAATCATTGTAATTACACCGAAGAGTCCCCCGTAGGGAGGTGTGACCGGCAGGTGCTACTTAAGTGTTCACTAATTCTTTCGGACCATCGTACAGCATCATGCGCTCTGAACCATCAAGCTATCCCTACGGTCCAAATGGTTAGGCTGCGTTCCTTCCCTCCGGCCTATCCCAGGTCCTCATATCACTTCCACGAGCTATAATTACCTAACCTTCAACCTTAAAAGGCTTCCATCAAAAAGCCGCAGATTGAGAGTATTGTATTTAGAGGCAAAACCACTTTTAAAACTTCTACTACTAATAAATATTTTTTCCTGATAATCCATGCCGTTAAGTATACTCTCAAGTGTCAGTACAATGAACTGGGTATACAACTTACAGTGTGTGTGTGTGTGTGTGTGTGTGTGTGTGTGTGTGTGTGTGTGTGTGTGTGTGTATGTGTGTGTGAGTGTGAGTGTGTGTGTGTGTGCTTTCCTTACAAGGAAGTGGTTAGAAATCTTGATGGCAATGATTCAAAACCGGAATTAGAAAAGTCATTGTTAACACTGATTTAGATACCAGGCCCTGACGCCACGGCCCTCCACACACTCTGGCGTGCCGGTAACAAGCCGGTTTAATTAGTAACACAAATATTGACAATGGAAGAAATAATTGTGTTCAAACTACACATAAAAGAGCGAGTTGGAATACAGAAAATAATTGTATAATAATATTCATATGTAACAATATTATCAGAGTCTTATGCACTCGTATTCTATAATACTTAATCTCTTACGCATCTCTTACGTCATCTCTTAGCCCATCTAACAAAACTCATCTCTTAACGTCAGGCCCAAAAAAAGGTAAAATTTACCTTAGAGAGTCAATTTTTCAACTTCCTCTCCAGTAAAGAAAAATGTAAGGAAAATAGAGAAGATTCGCGCTAGAGTCAATGGTCTCACCCTAAAGGTCACATTCAATAATATATGTCTACAGGAAAGACTGATACCAAAATATACTAATATTAGAACAATTAACAAAGTAGCAAAAAACAAAGCCTTCATGATTGTACTCGATTGATTGCACACACACACACACACACACACACACACACACACACACACACACACACACATGGAAGGAAATAGCTTTCGTAACACATCACCAGCATGGGTTCAGAGATGGTAAATTGTGCCTCAGAAGGGGGATAGAATTTTATGACCAAGCAACAAAAATTAGGCAAGAAAGAGAAGGGTGGGCAGGTTGCATTTTATGGGCAGTCAGAAAGCCTTTGACACAGTACCTCATAAAACGCTGATACAAAAGCTGGAGCAACAGGCAGGAGTAAAATGAAAGGTGCTCCAGTGGATAAGGGAGTATCTAAGCAACAGGAAACCGCGAGTAACTGTGAGGGAGGGAGACATCAGAGTGGCGAGATGTCACCAGCGGAGTTTCATAGGGCTCTGTACTTGGACCCATCCTGTTTTTAATATGTGAAAACGATCTTCCAGAAGGTATAGACTCATTCCTTTCAATGTTTTCTGATGATGACAAAATTATGAGAAGAATCAAGACAGATGAAGATAGACAGAGACTACAGGATGATCTGGACAAACTGGAGGAATGGTCTAGAAAATGGCTACTAAAATTCAACTCAGGAAAAGAGTAAGGTAATGAAATTAGGCGAAGGGAACAGAAGGCTGAACACAGGGTTCCATCTGGGAGATGAAATCCTGCAAGAGTTAGAGAGAAACATCTGGGGGTTAATATCACACCGAACCTGTCCCCAGAGGCCCACATCAAAAGGATATCATCAGCGGCATATGCTAGACTGGCCAACATAAGAACTGCCTTTCGAAACTTGTGTAAGGAATCGCTCAGGACCCTGTATAGCCCTTATGTCAGACCAATCCTGGAATATGCAGCTCCAGCCTGGAGTCCATACCGAGTTAAACACAAGACAAAGTTTGAGAAGATTCAGCGGTATGCCACCAGACTCGCCCCGGAACTGAGAGGTATGAGCTACGAGGAAAGGCTGAATGAAATGTACCTCACGTCCCTGGAAAACAGAAGAGTAAGGGGAGACATCATAACCACCTACAAAATTCTCAGGGGAATTGACTGGGTGGTCAAAGAGAAACTTTTCAGCACTGGTGGAACGCGAACAAGGGGACACCGATGGAAACTTATTTCCCAAATGAGCCACAGAGATATTAGAAAAAAAATTCAGTGTCAGAGTAGTTAAAGAATGGAATGCACTAGGAAGTGATGTGATGGAGGCTGACTCCATTCACAGTTT
>NC_091151.1:42375490-42382990 GCF_040958095.1 Procambarus clarkii | reverse complement strand
GTGAGAGGGGTCACCAGACCAGCCCAGAAGGAGGTGAGCATTACTAGAGGCCGCGTGCAAGCGTACTAGGGGAGTGTGTGTGTGGTGGGGGGGGGGTAGACAGGTGTTGATAGAGATGAAAGCATTTGATACAGAGGGAGATCAAGAGGGAAAAGACACTACAGGATGCCAAATAGAAGACAAGTGGGGATGAAGGGTCACATCCCCCTTCATCCCATATGGAGAGGAATCACCCCAGGGAGATAAATGGGAATAAAGAGAGGAGAGGAGGGGAGGGGTAAAAGAGTTAAATAGAGACACTAGAATAATGTACAAGAGTGAGAAAGTGCGAATTACATCAATGAAGTATCGCGACTGAACAAAACAATTAGAAATCATTAGAGTTAACATGTCAATACAAGAGGCCAGGAAAGGTAGGCCGCAAAGCCTACACTGTACGTTAGAGAAGGCAGGTCACCAAGCCAGCGCAGGTCGGACATGGCAGCCTGGGCCACACACCATATCATGACAGGGACATGGTAGCCTGGGCCACACACAAGATCGCCCGACTAACAAAACACACACACACACACACACACACACACACACACACACACACACACACACACACACACACACACACAACTAATGACCAAACACAGAGCAAATAAAAGTAAAGCTAGCCAGGCTGTGAGAAAGAGGGCGAGAGGGGTGCAGAGGAAACAACGTTGGATAAGAAAGAGAGAGAGAGAAGAGCGTGACGACAGAGAGAAAGGGGGAAGGGATAAAGAAAACATGTAGAGAAAGAAGACACACACATTAAACCAGAACCAATGAAATTAATCGCCCTCAAAAGAGCTCAGCGATGCTCAACAAGGATCCCACAAACATTGACACGATTGGTCAGTGGGAGAAAACGAATTATTGGTCATCGAAAACGAGAAGACACAAATAAACCATGCCCCCACAATTTTATGTCATGCCACTAGAGAAATATTATGGTACAATTCAAACAATTGGCGATAGACGATCCGGTTAAAATGAATATATCTATTGGGAATTTAAACCCAGAATGAATATTTCATCTCCAGCACGGCTGTAATAGGCCAATCTGAATGCATGAGTTTAAGAGTGTAAAGCAAATATGAAACATTGCGGTGCCCCATTGAGGAAACACCGCGCTGTTCTCTAGTGCAGCATTTCACGGTAAACTACGACAAAAGCATTGTTAAACGGGGCAACAAAGGCACAATCATTACGTTGGACGTGCTTGCCCATGGACAGATAACATAGTGCGGTTCTGTTGTGCTGAAAATTTCAGATTTTAAAGCTTATGCAAATAATTTTGTTTTATTGAAAAAAAGGATATTTTTATTTTTTGAAAATTACTAAAGTAAATTAGAAAGTTGCCTGCAGAAACTCAAAATTGTATAAAATGCTCTTAATTCTCTAAACATCGTTAAAAGACCTCATAATAATAATATTACTAATCACACATAATTTACATTAACGTGACATATATCTATGAAAAAATCCACTAGGACTAGAGGAGGTTGGCAGGAAACCTATGAACGCCACAAGTGGTGGTCTGAGGACGCGACTGGCATTGCCAGGGTCGTAGGTTCACGCCTATATAGTATATATATATATATATATATATATATATATATATATATATATATATATATATATATATATATATATATATATATATATACATATATATATATATACATATATATATATATACATATATATATACTGGCCGGGTACTAGCTGTACCCGGCCACGCGTTGCTGTGAGCCACATATGTGCGTTGAGCCACAGCAACCTTCCCCCGTCTCCTCGTCCTCCCAACCATTCTCCCCCTCCCCGTCCCTTTGTCCTCAACACCATCCCCTCACTCCACTGTCCCCTCGTCTTCCTAACCATTCCCCACTCCACCGTTCCCTCTTCCTCCTTACCATTTCTCCGTCCCATCGTCCTCCCCACCATCCTCCACTCCCCTGCCCCCCTTGTCCTCCCCACCATTCTCCATTCCCTTGTCCCCTCGTCCCGACCATCCCCAACTCCCCCGTCCCCCTCGTCCTCCCCATAATTACCCCCTCCCCTGTCCCCTCGTCCTCCGTACTATTCCGCACTCCTCTTCCGATGCATTCCCAAATGATCTGATGTTCCCATCACTGAAATATAAGAAAAACAGTTAAAAAACCAAATGAAAAACAATGACAAAATAAAAAAATAAACTATATTCACAAAATGAACGGTTTGGTAAACAATACAGCTCAATTCCACAGCAATGTCCCACAAAATAATTAAATCGAAATGAAAATATATAAAAATCTATGAAAATTCAATTTATCAATAATATTGGAAACATTGAAATGGAATCGTAACATATTTAGATTGATGTATGTTGTTCTCACGTGCAACAGATGGCGCTGTTGTTGTTTTTTTTTAAAAGCATGGTTTCGCCTGTCATATGTGTGGCATCTATACTTATACTCACGAAATGAACGGTATGGTAAACAACACAGCTCAATTGCAAAGCAATGTCACACAAAATAATTCAATAAAACTAAAAATATATAAAAATCTATGAAAATTTTATTTAACAATGCAATCAGAAACACTGAAATGGAATCGTAACATATTTAGTATAGCGTATGTTGCTATTACGTGCAACAGATGGTGCTGTTTAAAAAAAAAAATTTACCTGTCACAGGTGTGGCAGCTATAAAGTAGGTATTTAAAAACCCTCATGTATTCAAATGAAACGTTGTGTCAAAATTTCAAAGCAATCGGTAAAATATTAATATTAATATTTCACCACACACTTTCACCACAAGTGTGTATTTCAACACACACTTTCGGATATTAAAGTGTGTTGCTCTTACGTCCAACAGAGGGCACTGTTTTTCAAAAAAGCGAGTTTTATTCTTATCACAGGTGAGACATGAATATAGTAGGTATATAAAAACACGGGCCTATTAGAATGCAACGTTTTTTTTCAAAATTTCAAAGCAATCAATAAACAGGTTTCGAAGATTTCCCTCACATGAAAAAAAAAGTTAAAAAAAAAAGTTATTTCCCGTCACAGACGTGACATCTATATATTATGTATATAAAAACTTGCTCGGATGCAAATGGAATATTGTGCGAAAATTTCAAAGCAATCGGTGGAGAACTTTCGGAGATTTATATATATAAATCGTATATACTGGACATGCCAAGGGGTGAAGTACTGGACATGTTATAGTACTTTATAGTACTGGACATGCCAGGGGGTGAAGAGTATTCTGTTGCATGTTGGGGTGGGGCAAGTCAAGCTTATATTATATATATATATATATATATATATATATATATATATATATATATATAAGCTTGACTTGCCCCACCCCAACATGCAACAGAATACTCTTCACCCCTTGGCATGTCCAGTACTATAACCACTCAGCCACAGACTGTACAAAATTATTGAAAGTCGTCTGACATTTAACTCCAATACCCGACAGCACTCGTGACTATACTGGGCACAGATATTTCCTCAAATCACTTCAGCATGCTTGGGCCGTCATTTGTGCACCAAGCTTGAATGGTCCCCAAGCCAACAAATATCAGAAAACTCTAGGACATGCCAAAGGGCATGGAAGCACTGGCTGACCGGGTTCGAATCCTTCAGGGGGTCAAGAGTTTTAAATTATATACAAATTTAATTTATTTCCTTGGACTATCGGAGTCACTCTCCCATATGTACTAGTCGTCCGGATTAGTGCTACTGGATAAGTATCCATCGATATGTTTATCCTTTTTTAATTATCTGGAGGCTTTCCCACTCCCGCACAACCAATTATGTGTACTAACTCCACACAAAACAAATTATATGTACTCCAACAAAACCAATTATATGTTCTCACTTCAATAAATCCAATCATATGTTCTCACATCAACAAAACCAATTATATATATGAACAACAAATCTAATTATATGTACTCTCACACTTTCACAATTTCCTCAGAATTAAACTTGAGAAAAATATGATTCCAAAAATTGTCTCTACTAGATAATATTTTCTGGGGGTTTAATTGAAATAGTCTCTATAAGAAACGTACTACCACTTTTTTTATTTTGTTTATAGTATACTAGAAAGGGGTCCTAGAGGTGTACAATTCTGTCTGTCTGTCTATCTGTGTCTCCCCCCTCCTTCCCCATCCCCACATCCTCTTTATCATAAACATAAAGGTCTTTAATCCTCTTAAATTCTGATGAAAGTTAGGATTTTAAAGAATAAGAGAATTTAATTTATGCTTAGATCTTTTACTATTATATAAAGAATGTTTCTTAGCATTTTATTGATTTTTTTCGTTAATTTGTTGCACTTGCTAATACAATTCTAAAGTCCTTCATAACGTTATTTATTTGATGAGAAATTTGTATTGTAAACAGAAATATACATCTGCTTTTATGATCTAATATTCAAATGTTTTGTTCTTTTTCTCTCTCTTTGTGTGTGGGTGTGTGTGTGTGTGTGGGTGGGTGTGGGTGTATGTGTGTGTGTGTGTGTGTGTGTGTGTTTGTGTGGGGGTGTATGTGTGTATGTGTGTGTGTGTGTGTGTGTGTGTGTGTGTGTGTGTGTGTGTGTGTGTGTGTGTGTGTGTGTGTGTGTATGTGTGGGTGTGTGTGGGTGTGGGTATGCGTGTGTGTGCACGGGTGGGTGGGTGGGTGGGTGGGTGTGTGGGTGTGCGTGTGTGTGCATGTGTGTGTGCATGTGTGTGTGCATGTGTGTGTGTGTGTGTGTGTGTGTGTGCATGTGTGTGTGTGTGTGTGTGTGCATGTGTGTGTGTGTGTGTGTGTGCATGTGTGTGTGTGTGTGTGTGTGCATGTGTGTGTGTGTGTGTGCATGTGTGTGTGTGTGTGTGCATATGTGTGCATTGTGTGTGCGTGTGTGTGTGTGCATGTGTGTGTGCATGTGTGTGTGCATGCATGTGTGTGTGCGTGCATGTGTGCGTGCATGTGTGTATGTGTGCGCGCGCATGCGTGCGTCCAGAACTTGATGTACGGGGAGGTGACCAGCTCCACCCTAGTGACCAACCTCACGCGAGGTGACCACAACACCAAGGTCACCTGCAGGGCTGCCAACCCTGCCGTGCCAGACTCCCCCCTCGCCAACTCCACCTCCCTCATCGTCCACTGTAAGTCAGGCATGCCAACATTGCCCCATTGACACTGATAAACAATCACTAACAAAAAACGTATAGCGTTTAGCTTGCATCTAATGGTGAAATAATTCACTATTTAGTTATAAATTACTAAATTTGTTTCCCATTTTCTCATATATCCTCTTGCCCATTTTCTTCTTTTTTATATCCCTAACTTCTCCATTTCTGATAGACCCGCCGACGGTGTCTGCGTCGTTAGGAAGATCGCTTCGCCCGGAGCTCCTGAAGGAGGGCGATGATGTATACTTCACCTGTACCGTCGAGGCCAATCCCCCAGCATCCACCATTACTTGGTACCATGAGGTTGGTATCTGCCTACCACCCGCCTGCATCTTTTACTTGTCTAAAGGGCTGGTACCTCTTCCGTCTTGCTCATCTAATTCTCCTCCTCCTTCTCCTCCTCCTCCTCCCTCCCTTCGTCGTCATTTGATACTAGATGATTGGTATCTACTTTCCATCTCTCTCTGTCATCAGCAGCTACCATGAGGTACCAAATTTTGCTACCACCGAGAACACAAAGCTGGTATCATCCTCTCACCAGCCTCCACTATCACCAGGTACCTCAAGGCTGGTATCATCCTCTCACCAGCCTCCACTATCACCAGGTACCACAAGGCTGGTATCATCCCACCAACATTGGAAAAATCTCACGTCAATTCTCTATTACTGAACAGTCCTCTTAAGCTAGATATTAATGAATAGAAGTCAAAAGCGTTCTGACAAGCAGAAGACTAACACTTTTGTGTGAAAATTTAATAATATATATTGCCTTTTATAGAATATTTAGCATTTTTTTAATATATTTTACATAAATATCATGTAAATGCAGTAATTATTTTTCTAATGTTTTCTAATTAAACTTAAACTAAATAAAAAGCAACTGTACTCAATTCAAATTTTATGAGACCAAGTAACAAAATAAAAAAAATATATAATATATAAAATATATATATATATATATATATATATATATATATATATATATATATATATATATATATATATATATATATATATATATATATATATATATAAGTCTGCGTCGTTAGTTGCAAAGCTGCAACAAGTTGCAAAGCTGCAACTTTGCTAGAAGCTGCGACGACACCACATGACACTGCCCGACTTAGAGCTGTAGCAGCTCCCCATGCAGGTGATTTCCTATTAGCGACCCCAATGTCAGCAACCGGCACCCGTCTCACACCGCAGGCCCTCCGAATTGCCGTGGCTCTTCGCCTAGCTGCCCCAATCCACACCGAATACAGGTGTATTTGCGGCGAGGCAGAGGCCGACAGATATGGACGGCATGGCCTTCTTTGCCAAAGGACCGGAGGATGGCATGCAAGACACGGCGAGGTTAATGACATTATTAAGAGAAGCCTTACCACAGCCGGTTGTCCAGCAGAGAGAGAGCCCCGTTACCTAATGTCCCGCAACTCTGATGAGCCTGTCGGTCGCCCAGACGGAATTACGGTGAACCCCTGGAAGAATGGTAGACAGTTGGTGTGGGACTACACTTGCGTTTCAACTTTAGCCAATACCTATGTTGACTTCAGTGCTACACAAGCAGGAGGAGCTGCCAATCACCGGGAAGCGGCCAAGTCACGTAAATACAGAGACCTTGAGCACCACTACAATTTTGTCCCCATTGCCTCAGAGACGCTTGGTGCCTGGGGTAAAAGTGCTGCTAGCTTTTTAAAGGAGTTGGGGTCTAAGCTAATCGAAACAACTAGAGACCCCAGAGCTGCCAGTTTTCTTTTTCAGCGCCTTAGTGTGGCAATCCAGAGAGGAAATGCTCACTGCATCCATGGTTCGTGCCCGCCATCTGAGGAGCTGGAGGAGCTATTCAACTTATGACAAGCACCCTTGTACCCTGTATGTAATCAATATTGTAACTTTTTTTGTGTAATGACATTTTCAAATAAAGTTAGATAAATATACACACTTAACAAAAGAATAGGGGTGGTAGGAGAAGAAAATATCAAAGTGTTCAGTGAGGATCCAAAAGGTCTTCTCTGAGTACTCTTTATTTTCTTCTCTGAGGCTATGGGTCCCTACATTTGCACCAGAGGTGGTACCCCTTCTAGGTTAAAAATATATATATATATATATATATATATATATATATATATATATATATATATATATATATATATATATATATATATATGAATGCTAGGTGTTGAAGCTTCACCTATTTCAATATGGAAATTGAGGCTTTTTTCTCGACAATAAATCCGCAGTAGAGCATTTTTATTTGGTTATAAACAATATATGTGTTGGAGGGAAAATGTGAGAGGA
>NC_091151.1:42300490-42370490 GCF_040958095.1 Procambarus clarkii | reverse complement strand
GTTAGTGGTAAACTCTTCTTGGTGTTCTACATCCATAGGTGTGTTATCTTCCTGGTGATCTATGCCCCTAATATGTGCTGTTCTTGGGGGGGGGGTGGGAGAGAGTTTTGACAGGACATTTCAGGGTGATTGAATGATAAACGTCGAGTCTGTCATGGAGCTCAGCTAGAACATCTTAAAAGGCAAGTGGGACGACTGAATGTCTTCCTCAGTGGAAGTCAGATGAACGTCGCTCGATCCCAAGTCCACGAGAAGCATGCACAATCAATACGGATTAGTCGTGTGCCTTCGTTGCCATCCCTTGCAACATGGAAGCAAATACCATTAATCAGGATATATTTCTCGCCTTATAGATAAAACAGACACAAACTCTGCTTATGTTTAAATAAATCGTTCTACCTCGAGCCACAATTAACAGTAGCACAGTATCACTCAACAAATAGTTCCTTTGTACAACGATTGTGATATTTCTGTGTGAGTTTGAATTGATATGATATACTGTTTTAATGTACATAAATTGTGAATTTTTGCGAGAGTTTACTGTTTATGTAAAATACATTTATAATACAAGTACATTTTGTGAAGAGACGTGCATGTATCTTAATGTTGTAATGCGGATAAGAAACAAACAAAGGGCTTGAAACAACAAGAAACAAACTTTAATATTAAATTTAATATTTATTTTTCTTATAAACTAGAAATATTTATTTATAAAATAAATCTTGCTGATAAAATAAATTCTAGTACTTGGAAATATTAGAAATATGTTTCCACTGCATGGCAGTTCACTTTAATAAAGTTAATGTGTTATATAAGGGGCCAGCACAACAGAATCAGCCCCAAATACTAAACTCTTCG
This sequence comes from Procambarus clarkii, assembly GCF_040958095.1. Taxonomy (NCBI): domain Eukaryota; kingdom Metazoa; phylum Arthropoda; class Malacostraca; order Decapoda; family Cambaridae; genus Procambarus; species Procambarus clarkii. The sequence goes on along the minus strand of NC_091151.1, from coordinate 42,369,632 downwards.
ACAGGAAATTCTTTTCAATGGCCAACATAATGGAGGAAAATACCTAAAAGGCATCATTTACATAAACCGGGGCCCATTATCGTCACTAACCAGAAGTACAGCTCACTTTATTCATCAAGATTAAGAAGACTGCAAACTTTCTCATGAAAAAACTCACCCGACACCAAACGAAATGAGTTTGGAGAAAAGAAAATCGTCTATATCTTTAAATTTTTACTTGAGGACTGACAGCCACAACGATCTCAATGTATTGACAAGACGAGACCATCACCATCAATGTAACATCAAAAGATTACAGCATTGGCATATCTCACTCACGTCCTATCACTTGGGCTGGACGGTTAGAGCGACGGTCTCGCTTCATGCTGGTCGGCGTTCAACCCCCGACCGTCCAAGTGGTTGGGCATCATTCCGTCCCCTCGTCCCATCACAAATCATTATCCTGACCCCTTCCAAGTGCTATATAGTCGTAATGGCTTGGTGCTTTCTCCCTGATAGTTCACTTCCCTTCACTCTCATCCATCTATCAACAGCCAGCTTAGACTTGGCTGTTGATATTCTGCCAAATTTACATAGAGAGAATATACAGTGAGAGAATATACTCTATATTCAGAGTATATTCTGCCATCCAGAGCCCATGACAGAACTGACACCAAACTCCAACATAACACTTGTAACCGACATTGACCAAGTAACTCCACATCTCATCCTGCCTGGTGGTGTATAGAATGTCAAACCTACTATTAAGCATTAACTTTATTTCTCATTAGTTGTCGATGAGAGCTTCAATGAAGCGTATTTTTTTGCGACTCAAATCAGGTTCATTAACATTGCAAAATTAACTCTGAAGAATTATTTTTAAACGTTGTTCTCAAACAATGAACATTAGTTCGAGTAAATTTCATTAGGAGATGTACATAGCTGACCACTTGATGGGAGGCGTCATAGCAGTTCTTCGTTTGGGACTGGTTAGATTGGTTATTGTTTGTTGTTAACCAAGACCCTATGTTACTCTACCATGTTCCCCGTTAACCGTCTTCAATTTGGAGCTGTGTGTGAGAGCACGGTTGTTGCAAACAACACCCAGCTTGTACCTATATAGTTTATGTGTGTAAAACAACATATATTCCAGTTTGAGGTCCGGGGGCATTCCATTTACAATGGTTTTTCAAGCAGACATAATTCCATTTATGCTACCCCTCCAACCTGTCCTCGTAAAAATAACGTCGCTTTTGGCCGTTTACCAGTATGGCCGAAAGTGGACACCCCCTCTGCGTTTTTTTTTATTTAACAAAGACCTGATCCACCTACGAATAAACCCCAATACCATTCATCTCTTCCTTTCTAATGAGTTTTTCGTAAGAAACTATGAACTTAAGGCTTCGCTGAAGTTAAGGTAAAGAATATCGCAATAGTGTCTCTAGTAACAGCCCGTCCTCCAAACAAAGATCCAAAAGTGATTCCATTCACCCGCCAAACCCCCTGTTTATGAATGAAAAGCGGTTTACACACGACTCACAACTACTGACGTTCGAACATATCCGGAACAAGTGCTTCACTGACGAATTTTGTTCGAATCACAACGCTATAAATGCTTCACCCACGTACTACAAATACAAATAATCGCCAACAGAACCTAAACACCTAACCTAACCTATCCTATGCCTATATATACACAATATGTTAATATATTATAATATTAATTTATACTTGAGAAAATTCTCGTTTTGAATGAACAGCATATTAAAATTTATGAATGCGTCTGTGGGGTCGACCGCTGAATGTAATGGACTTGAGTCGAGGACGGGTTGCTAGTAACCCGAGAAGCTCTTTGTTTAATCATGATGTGAATTTATCAAGAATCTATGGTTTTAACGACTATAAACGGATTGCTGTTACGATTACCGACTTAACGTCTTTTCCTTGAAAACTATCTTTAGGTAATTTGTTAATAGTTCCATGCAAGTGATTCCTACTCTGGTTCATCTTGCAACCAACCGAATAATATGCCAGATATAGTCTCTAACCACTTGGGCTGGAGGGTAGAGCGACGGTGTTGCTTCATGCAGGTCGGCGTTCAATCCCCGACTATCCAAGTGGATGGGCAAAGTTCCTTTTCCCCCCCCCCCCCCGTTTTATCCTTATCCTGACCCCCTCCAAGTGCTATATAGTTGTAATGGCGTGGCACTTCCCCTGATAATTCCCTCCCTATCCTCTTTTTTTCACTTTTGTATTCATTAAATACTCGGAAAATTGTATCGTCTGGTCATGGGGAGTTATTGGGATTTATTACAAAATCAAGTTCTGTATTCCTAATTGGTTGACAAGGCACAGATAATTAAGTGCTCCTGATTCATTTGCTATAACTATTAACCCTAGAAAGAAATGTTTGATATAATTATCGTCTTGGAGAATCGGTTACATGCAAGATATAGTTCATGAAGAAACAAGTTCCAGAGACATAGGAGAAAGTTACATGCACTTGGTAAATCTTTAAACAAAATTGTATAAAAAAAATGGGGGAACTAAAAAAATTAATTAAGAATGTTTTCAGTGCTTTAAGTGAGATTGTTGTGTGTGTCTACCTATTTGTACTCACCTACTTGTGCCTGCATGATCGAGCTCTAGCTCATAGACCCTGCTTTTCTAGCCGTTGGTTGTCTAATGTTGACATTTCAACTCCTAACTAATTTCCCCAAAAAATATTTGCTTTTATATAGTTATGAATGAAGAGAGCCTCTACAACCTGCTCCTTTAGGTAATTCCATTTACTCACTACTCACACGCTGAATGAAAACTTTCTAACATCTCTAAACATATCTGTGTGTGTGTACTCACCCACCTAGTTGTACTCGCCTAGTTGTGCTTGCAGGAGTTGATCTCTGGCTCTTTTGTCCCGGCTCTCAACTGTCAGTCAACAGGTGTACAGATTCCTGAGCCTACTGGGCTCTACCAATAGTGTCAATACATTTGAAACTGTGTATGGAGTCAGCCTCCACCACATCACTGCCTAATGCATTCCATCTGTTAATTACTCTGACACTGAAATAGTTCTTTCTAACGTCCCTGTGGCTCATTTGGGTACTCAGTTTCCACCTGTGTCCCCTTGTTCGCGTACTGCCTGTGTTAAACAGTTTATCTTTATCTGGACTGCCAATTCCTCTGAGAATTTTGTAGGTAGTGATCATATCTCACCTTACTCTTCTGTCTTTTAGTGTCGTGAGGTGCATTTTACGCAGCCTTTCCTCGTGCCTCTTAGTTCTGGAACTAGCCTAGTAGCATACCTTTGAACTTTTTCCAGCTTCATCTTGAGCTTAAATTAACAAGGTACGGGCTCCATGCTTGTGCCGCATACTCCAGAATTCCTCTTACATAGTTCCTGAAGGCAGTTCTGATGTTAACAAGCCTTACATACGCCGCTGATGTTATTCTTTTGATGTGAGCTTCAGGAGACAGTTTTAGCATGATATCACTCCTAGATCTTTCTCTTTCTGTCCGTTTCATGGAGGACTTCATCTCCCATTCGGTGTGTGTGTTTGAACATTATTTTATGTTCGTTATATTTGTATCTACGTTGTGGGAAGGTGTTTATGTATAATTGATATTCCATGTAGCACTCTAATAATCACGATTACTACAAAAATGCAATACAACACAATACAGTGTAATACAAAAAGTGTATAACTATTACGTTGACTTTTACACCAATAATTACCTTCCTCTCCCATCTCCCCAACGTCCCCAGACAAGCCGGTGTGTCAGATCTCTCCAACGACGTACTTCATATACGACAAGCCCATCAACGTTACCTGCTCCGTCTCTTCCTTTCCCCCCGTGCGTTCCATCCTGTGGCAGTGGAACAGCAGCAGTGAAGTTATCAGCACAGAGGTGACGAACGAGGAGGAACAGCAACGCACCTGGGCCCAGCTCACCGTTGAGCCCATTCAGACGAGGGAGGATCGAACCCTGACCTGCTGGGCTGTAAACGAGATGGGCAAACAGGCAACTCCTTGCGGCTTCGCTGTCAAAGTCGCCCGTGAGTGGATTGATTGAAAGTTGTCAGGTTGATGAGGATTGTTGGCCAAGGAGGATGCTTGACTGAAGATCGTGATTAGATTAAAGACGTCAAGGAATAGATAATAAACTGATTAAAGACGTCATGGAATAGATAATAAACTGATTAAATACTTCTGCGACTAGATTGTCTCTGGTTAAGGAAACTAGCGAATGAATGGTAATTATTTAAAAACATCGGTCAGTATAATTATAATATTAAATAACCGGTAAAAAAACAAGGAATAAATGATAAATGGTTGAGTGCGAGTGAATGGATGAACGACGAGTAGGTCAGTGTAGGTGAATGTTAATTTATTTATAACATATGCCTAGACAGAGGCATCAGTGGATAAGGTCGGGTAGGGTGTTGTGGTGTTGTGAGCTGTCTCAGTGGTGTTGTGAGCTGTCTCAGTGGTGTTGTGAGCTGTCTCAGTGGTGTTGTGAGCTGTCTCAGTGGTGTTGTGAGCTGTCTCAGTGGTGTTGTGAGCTGTCTCAGTGGTATTGTGAGCTGTCTCAGTGGTGTTGTGAGCTGTCTCAGTGGTGTTGTGAGCTGTCTCAGTGGTGTTGTGAGCTGTCTCAGTGGTGTTGTGAGCTGTCTCAGTGGTGTTGTGAGCTGTCTCAGTGGTGTTGTGAGCTGTCTCAGTGGTGTTGTGAGCTGTCTCAGTGGTGTTGTGAGCTGTCTCAGTGGTGTTGTGAGCTGTCTCAGTGGTGTTGTGAGCTGTCTCAGTGGTGTTGTGAGCTGTCTCAGTGGTGTTGTGAGCTGTCTCAGTGGTGTTGTGAGCTGTCTCAGTGGTGTTGTGAGCTGTCTCAGTGGTGTTGTGAGCTGTCTCAGTGGTGTTGTGAGCTGTCTCAGTGGTGTTGTGAGCTGTCTCAGTGGTGTTGTGAGCTGTCTCAGTGGTGTTGTGAGCTGTCAATATGACAGTCATTAGAGATTACAGGGGTCCTGACTGGGCAACCCGTTCTCGCAAATTTAATAAGTCAATATTGACTTATTAAATATGTGCATAGGTGACATACTTAACATAATAGTTTCCCTTGAAAGGCTTCATAGAAAACACCGACCTTACCTAACCTACTTAGTATGTTAAGGATAAGCATCTTATTGCTTCGTAATTACAATTATTACCTAACGTATACCTATAATAGGTTAAGTAACAATTGTAATTACGAAGCTATAAGATGCTTATTTTAACATGCTAAGTAGGTTAGGTAAGGTCGGTGTTTTCTATGAAGCTTTTCAAGTGAAACTATTATGTTTAGTATGTCACCTATGCACGCAACTAATAAGTCAATATTGACTTATTAAATTTGCGAGAACGGGTTGGACTGGGGTGGTGTTTGTGGTGTTAGAGAAATTTAACACTAGAGAACATTTATAAGAGAACACAAATATCAGAGAACACGAGGGTCTAACAAGAGTTGTGAGTCGCATTTCAAAGAACATGAATAATGGAGAACGGGAATAGTCGAGTACATGAATTCTGGAGAATATGGGCACCGAAGAACATGAATAATCGAGAACATGAATACCAGAACATTGAACACTAGAGAACATGGACACTAGTGAACATGTACCTTACAGAATACGAGGGATCTAACAAGAGGGTGTGAGGATGTTACACAAAACATGAACACTAGAGAAGCATGAACATCAAAGAACATAGAAACTTGATAACATGGACACAAGTGAACATGAACCCAATAGAACAAGAACACTAGAGAACCTGAAATATAGAGAACACGAGTCAAATTACGAGGTTTTGGGATGATATAGAGAACACGAACATTTGAGAGCCCTGTTCACAGAGAACACAGGGCTCTAACAACAACAGTGTGTGTGTGTGTGTGTGTGTGTGTGTGTGTGTGTACTCACCTAGTTGTACTCACCTAGTTGTGTTTGCGGGGGTTGAGCTCTGGCTCTTTGGTCCCGCCTCTCAACCGTCAATCAACAGGTGTACAGATTCCTGAGCCTACTGGGCTCTATCATATCTACAGATATGATGTGTGTGTGTGTGTGTGTGTGTGTGTGTGTGTGTGTGTGTGTGTGTGTGTGTGTGTGTGTGTCCGTCCACAGAGAACACAGGGCCCTAACAACAGTGTGTGTGTGTGTGTGTGTGTGTGTGTGTGTGTCCACAGAGAACACAGGGCCCTAACAACAGTGTGTGTGTGTGTGTGTGTGTGTGTGTGTGTGTGTGTGTGTGTGTCCACAGAGAACACAGGGCCCTAACAACAGTGTGTGTGTGAGTGTGTGTGTGTGTGTGTGTGTGTGTGTGTGTGTGTGTGTGTGTGTGTGTGTGTGTGTGTCCACAGAGAACACAGGGCCCTAACAACAGTGTGTGTGTGTGTGTGTGTGTGTGTGTGTGTGTGTGTGTGTGTGTGTGTGTGTGTGAGTGTGTGTGTGTGTGTGTGTGTGTGTGTGTGTGTGTCCACAGAGAACACAGGGCCCTAACAACAGTGTGTGTGTGTGTGTGTGGTGTGTGTGTGTGTGTGTGTGTGTGTGTGTGTGTGTGTGTGTGTGTGTGTGTGTGTGTGTCCACAGAGAACACAGGGCCCTAACAACAGTGTGTGTGTGTGTGTGTGTGTGTGTGTGTGTGTGTGTGTCCACAGAGAACACAGGGCCCTAACAACAGTGTGTGTGTGTGTGAGTGTGGTGTGTGTGTGTGTGTGTGTGTGTGTGTGTGTGTGTGTGTGTGTGTGTGTGTGTGTGTGTGTGTGTCCACAGAGAACACAGGGCCCTAACAACAGTGTGTGTGTGTGTGTCTGTGTGTGTGTGTGTGTGTGTGTGTGTGTGTGTGTGTGTGTGTGTGTGTGTGTGTGTGTGTGTGTGTCCACAGAGAACACAGGGCCCTAACAACAGTGTGTGTGTGAGTGTGTGTGTGTGTGTGTGTGTGTGTGTGTGTGTGTGTGTCCACAGAGAACACAGGGCCCTAACAACAGTGTGTGTGTGAGTGTGTGTGTGTGTGTGTGTGTGTGTGTGTGTGGTGTGTGTGTGTGGTGTGTGTGTGTGTCCACAGAGAACACAGGGCCCTAACAACAGTGTGTGTGTGTGTGTGTGTGTGTGTGTGTGTGTGTGTGTGTGTGTGTGTGTGTGTGTGTGTGTGTGTGTGTGTGTGTGTGTGTGTGGTGTGTGTGTGGTGTGTGTGTGGTGTGTGTGTGTGTGTGTGTGTGTGTGTGTGTGTGTGTGTGTGTGTGTGTGTGTGTGTGTGTCCACAGAGAACACAGGGCCCTAACAACAGAGTGTGTGTGTGTGTGTGTGTGTGTGTGTGTGGTGTGTGTGTGGTGTGTGTGTGTGTGGTGTGTGTGTGTGGTGTGTGTGTGTGTCCACAGAGAACACAGGGCCCTAACAACAGTGTGTGTGTGTGTGTGTGGTGTGTGTCCACAGAGAACACAGGGCCCTAACAACAGTGTGTGTGTGTGGTGTGTGTGTGTGTGTGTGTGTGTGTGTGTGTGTGTGTGTGTGTGTGTGTGTGTGTGTGTGTGTGTGTGTGTCCACAGAGAACACAGGGCCCTAACAACAGTGTGTGTGTGTGTGTGTGTGTGTGTGTGTGTGTGTGTGTGTGTGTGTGTGTGTGTGTGTGCCCACAGAGAACACAGGGCCCTAACAACAGTGTGTGTGTGTGTGTGTGTGTGTGTGTGTGTGTGTGTGTGTGTGTGTGTGTGTGTGTGTGGACACAGAGAACACAGTGCCCTAACAACAGTGTGGTGTCTGTGTTACAGAGATGCCGCTTCCACTATCATCATGCAGACTTGCCAACATCACAGACTCCTCCCTCAGTCTCTCCTGCCAGAGGCCAGACGTCGCCGCCGCCGGCACCACACTCTACAGAGCCGAGGTGAGTCTTCACAAGCTCTACAGAGTTAAGGTGAGTCTTTCTAGGTCTCAATAGAGCCATTTTGAGTCGTTCCACTGCTTTACGGAGCCGCAATGAATCATTCCAAGACACTAAAGTGGCGAGAACCGTCTTCCCTGGGCTCTACAAGGCCTAGATGAGTCTCCTCAGGACTCTACAGAAATTGATAAATTATATTATATAAGACTAAATAGGGCCCAGGCGGGAGGGTTCCTCCCAGGGGGCTCTTCCCAGGCCTCTACAGAGCCGACTGGGTTTTCTCAGGGATCTACAGAGTTAAAATGGGGCTTCTCGAAGCAATACAGAGCTGAACAGGGTCACATTAGAGCTCTATAATTGGGATTAGTGTTCCATTGGTACAACATTGATAGGACAGGCCGCCAATGGTGCATATTTGTAGAGAGACTAAACAACGATTGTACAAAGGGGTGAGTCTTGGTGGGTATACAAGAAAAAATGGTCTTGTATACAACCTATGAAACTTCTCCTTACCTAACCAGGTGTATTACTTCTCTCTCATTCACTGCCAGGTGTACTACACCCTCTACGCCACTGACAGCTCTGCTACACTCTTCCAATACCTGCTGTTTACACATTCTCCTCAACTGCCATGTGTACTTCATCTGAATATTCACTTACATTACTTCCAACCACTTGGAAGTAATGCCTGAGATATATATATATATATATATATATATATATATATATATATATATATATATATATATATATATATATATATATATATAAGTAATGCCTGATATAATTGTGTATATTGACTAATACTGTGCCAGGAATAATAAAAATCAATAACATACATTATGTATGTTATCAATAACATACTGATAACACCCGGCGGTAGAGCGACAGTCTCGTTTCGTGCAGATCGGCGTTCGATCCTTGACCGTCCAAATGGTTGGACACCATTCCTTTCCCCCCCGTCCCATCCCAAAACCTTATCCTGACCCCTTCCAAGTGCTATATAGTCGTAATATCTTGACGCTTTCCCCTGAAAATTCCCCTCACTTACATTTCTCTTTTGTCAGGGATGATATATCTGTTCCATCGCTTCCTTTCCATTTCAGGTGTACTACTGTCCCTTTCATGAAAGGTGTAATATATTAGCTCTGTCTATGTATATTACACCTTGTCTCTCTCGTGGTAGGTGTACCGTACTCTGCTTCACTAAACAATAAACAAACACTATCCTCTAATATCCAGATTAATCGAAAGTACACTTCCTGCTAAAGGAAATTATGAGGAGAAAGTGCTAATTCAGCATGAACAAGCCGTACGTGGGCGTATTATGAGGGCAGGGATATGAGGACAAGGAGCTGGGATATGAGGACAAGAAGCTGGGATATGAGGACAAGGAGCTGGGATATGAGGACAAGGAGCTGGGATATGAGGACAAGGAGCTGGGATATGAGGACAAGAAGCTGGGATATGAGGACAAGGAGCTGGGATATGAAGACAAGGAGCTGGGATATGAGGACAAGAAGCTGGGATATGAGGACAAGGAGCTGGGATATGAGGACAAGGAGCTGGGATATGAGGACAAGAAGCTGGGATATGAGGACAAGGAGCTGGGATATTAGGAGTGGATGAAGAAACCTCATGTCAGGCACACTATTTTCTCTTATCTATCTGGTGTACAACCCTTTTTCATGGTAGGCATTGCACTATATTTGATCTTCCTGTTAGGTGCACTCTGACCTATCCTGTCACCTATAAGACAATATATTTATAGTAAGGTATACTGAAAATTAATGCTCTATACCTTCCATAACCTCCAAGGCTTCCCCCACTGCCAGTTACACTATAGTATTTTCCTGGAATGTGAACTGCATCCACTTTTATTCAAAATTAGACTTCTACACTTTTCCCTGTATCAAGAAAGGTAGAATACACATTCCTCCTTTCATTCTAGATATACTAATTATTCCACTTAAACTTTTTAGCTATAATGCACCTATTACTTTCCCGCATAGTTGTACTTCACCCGCGATTTCCCTCGCCAGGTGTACTTCGAGAATCGAACACTCTTCGCCAACGTGACGTCCCACCGTCCCAACTTCAACGTGAGTCGCCTGGACGCTGAAACAAGTTACCAGATCAAGGTGTATGTTACCCACGGCCCCGTCACCTCCCAGCCTGTAGTGGTGTCTGCCTACACCTCCAGGACCTCCAGGACTGCTACAGGTACGTTACACTCCCTCCCAGCCTGTAGTGGTGTCTGCCTACACCTCCAGGACCTCCAGGACAGCTACAGGCACGTTACACTCCCTCCCAGCCTGTAGTGGTGTCTGCCTACACCTCCAGGACCTCCAGGACAGCTACAGGTGTGTTACACTCCCTCCCAGCCTGTAGTGGTGTCTGCCTACACCTCCAGGACCTCCAGGACAGCTTCAGGTACGTTACACTCCCTCCCAGCGTGTAGTGGTGTCTGCCTACACCTCCAGGACCTCCAGGACAGCTACAGGTACGTTACACTCCCTCGCAGCCTGTAGTGGTGTCTACCTACACCTCCAGGACCTCCAGGACAGCTACAGGTGTGTTACACTCCCTCCCAGCCTGTAGTGGTGTCTGCCTACACCTCCAGGACCTCCAGGACAGCTTCAGGTACGTTACACTCCCTCCCAGCGTGTAGTGGTGTCTGCCTACACCTCCAGGACCTCCAGGACAGCTACAGGTACGTTACACTCCCTCGCAGCCTGTAGTGGTGTCTACCTACACCTCCAGGACCTCCAGGACAGCTACAGGTGTGTTACACTCCCTCCCAGCCTGTAGTGGTGTCTGCCTACACCTCCAGGACCTCCAGGACAGCTTCAGGTACGTTACACTCCCTCCCAGCCTGTAGTGGTGTCTACCTACACCTCCAGGACCTCCAGGAATGTTATTCACCCGTCCCTATGCACTTCAGCCACTCCAGAACTCTTAGCTTAGAATCATTTCAAGGCAAATAAACGTACCAAACACTCCATCATTCCGCCTGTCAATAAAACATGATCTTCCCGGCACAGTCGCTACGTACCTCAAGGATTTAAGAGTGTCTTGCACAGTTAATGAGATAATATATTTTCTCAAGGTGTTAATGGGCTCTGACCTGAAATCATTTCTTTAACACAGTTTTCCTCAAAGCCTCAGAGCCCTTGAAATCAGACAGGGTCACCAGTCTCTGCTATAAGGTTACTTAAATGTTGCACTCGTAGGATACATCACCTGTTAATATAAGGTAACTGGTCGAGTTGTAATATAGAGAGTTATATATATTTTTTATTTTGTGTGACATATTAGTCAGAAGATTTACGGGCTATTCATGCCCGTGCTACCTCTTGGGTGGCTTAATCTCTATCAAACAATCAGAGATGATTCTTAGCAACCTTTAATTATAGTTACAAATTGCCTAGGTTGCTCTGAAAAAAGTTATGTCCATTACTAGGCAAATAAGTAAATCAATTATTTAGGAAAAGGTCAAAGCTTTATCTTCTTACTGTCTTAGTGATTTCTCCTCACCTCTAAGTTACTTTATCTCTAAGTAACCCTGTAATATGGACACAGACCCAGCTAAGATTGCACACTAACCAAAGAGCCAAAGCTCAACCCCCGCAAGCACAAATAGGTGAGTACACTCTCGGTTGTTCTCCTAACTGCAATAAACTTACAGAAGATCGACCTGCTATCTTAACACGCAGATATAAATAATAACCAATAATGGAAGAGTCTCAATTATATCCCTTCGTTAAATTATTTAACAGATAATAATTATCACTATACCTAATATAATTGTGTCAATTGACTAATACTGTGCCAAGAATAATACAAATGAATAATATACTGATAAAAGTATAATAAACAAATGCTAAATCAGTAAAAAACAATAATGTACTTAACAAGACATAATGACAGCCTCAAAGTTGGTGAATGAGTCGTACAATCGTTTGTATTACTCATGTATATTACGTTGGTCACACACACACACATACACACACACACACACACACACACACACACACACACACACACACACACACACAGGAGGAGGTCCGGAGGTTCGGGAGGTCCGGAGCTAATGTACCCGAGCTGAGAGGTATGAGCTACGAGGAGAGACTACGGGAATTAAACCTCACTTCGCTGGAAGACAGAAGAGTTAGGGGGGACATGATCACCACATTCAAGATTCTGAAGGGGAGTGATAGGGTAGATAAAGACAGTCTATTTAACACAAGGGGAACACGCACAAGGGGACACAGGTGGAAACTGAGTGCCCAAATGAGCCACAGAGATATTAGAAAGAACTTTTTTAGTGTCAGAGTGGTTGACAAATGGAATGCATTAGGAAGTGATGTGGTGGAGGCTGACTCCATACACAGTTTCAAGTGTAGATATGACAGAGCCCGATAGGCTCATGAATCTGTACGCCTGTTGATTGACGGTTGAGAGGCGGGACCAAAGAGCCAGAGCTCAACCCCCGCAAACACAACTAGGTGAGTACAACTAGGTGAGTACACACACACACACACACACAACACACACACACACACACACACACACACACACTACTAAGAGTAATTATGTAATCAATGCTATTTAATGCTCACTTCGTAACGAAATCAATAAAAAGAAAACCTCAACACTAAAACACCAGTTCAGGCATTAAGCGCTTCCCGATCCCTAAAGAAAACGTTGCATTTTGTTTCCGTTAGGAAGAAAAGGCGATACTCTATTTTTTTTTATTTTTTTTTTTACCGAGTGACAAACCGAGAGGTCGGACCGCAAAATGAGACATTAACACCAATCCTCATAAACAAATCCACAAGGGCGGTGACGAGGATTCGAACCTGCGTCTGGGAGCATCCCAGACACTGCCTTAATCGACTGAGCAAGTGCAGTGTCTGGGATGCTCCCGGACGCAGATTCGAATTCTCGTCACGGCCCTTGTTGATTTGTTCATTTGATGCATCACGTTAGTGTGATCTCTGTGTGTACCAATCCTCATATTTCTTCAGATTCGCGAGGAGGCAGCACGTCAGTGGGCAAGGTGCTGGGCGGGCTCCTGCTGCTGCTGCTGGTGCTGGTGGCCGGCGTGTGGCTCAGACACTACTGCCGCAAGGCTAACACCAGGAGAAAACACGACCCCCGGCTCCCCTCAGATGAGAGCAACCCAGATGTGGTCCCCAACACCGTAGGTGAGTGCTGGCGGGGGAGTGGTGAGAGAGAGTGGGGGGGAGAGAGAGAGAGAGGGGGGGGAGAGAAAGAGAGAGAGAGAGAGAGAGAGAGAGAGAGAGAGAGAGAGAGGGGGGAGAGAAAGAGAGAGAGAGAGAGAGAGAGAGAGAGAGAGAGAGAGAGAGAGAGAGAGAGAGAGAGAGAGAGAGAGAGAGAGAGAGAGAGAGAGAGGAGAGAGAGAGAGGAGAGAGAGAGAGGAGAGAGAGAGAGAGAGAGAGAGAGAGAGAGAGAGAGAGAGAGAGAGAGAGAGAGAGAGAGAGAGAGAGAGAGAGAGAGAGAGAGAGAGAGAGAGAGAAATACAGAGACAGAGGGAGAGATACAGAGACAGAGGGAGAGATACAGAGACAGAAGAAGAGATACAGAGACAGAGGGAGAGAGACAGAGACAGACAGACAGACAGCAGGAGAGACAGACAGACAATAAAATAAGTGGTGTGTTATGTCACCTGCGTGAAGGGATCAGCGCGCACAAACTTTGACAAGAGAGGCGCAGAACTCCCAGTTCTCAACCACTTGAAGGCCAATCAAATTGCCCACAACTCCTTCACTTGGCCGCCCATTTATTACCAGAGCAGCAGTGTCTGGCCGGCTGTAACTCTTGCTGAACCATGTAATAATTCCCTTGTGCAACAGTAAATCTTCAAATTTTCTTGGGTAGAAAAATTATTTGAGTTTGGTTAGGCATGAACAGAACTGCCTCACGGAGGCAAATATGTCTTCCTGCCGTTGCATGAATTAATTTTTGTGCAGCAACTAGTAGCCATTGGTTTTTGTTTTTTTCATCCCATCCCTTTGAAAAATTAGTATTATGGACTACCAAAACTTGACCTTTTTTCAACTTTTAATTTCCTAGTGTCAGGGGGTTGATGAAGTTGGGAGTGGTTTCTTTATACCTAGAACGAAGCTTGGTTATTAGAACCAACCTGATATTAGCTTACCGTCGAACAGAGACCCCCAACTACCCCCTGACAGAACAAACAACCGACCTCAGAAGCCACACTCCCGCTACCGTCGGTCGACCACCAATGGACGCTGGAGGGCTTGTAGGTATTTGGGAGATCACCCTGGTTCTGGGTGTCTGGTGAACCAGCGTCTGGTTCTGGGAGAGGGGTTCAGCGTCACCTTCATTTAGGGGTGCGGCTCACACTGCCGAGTTGTCGTGTGTACACACCCCGTCTTGAGCCGCCGTGACTCCCCGCACTCTCAGTACTGTGGGATGATCCCTCAATCCCCTTTAGTTAGTTATAGTCCACTATCACCCAAGTTGTAGCCGTGTCTCTCTCTCACTAGCCAGGAAGCCTCACCAGGACTAGAGCAAAAGCCAGCTAACAAACATAATATTTAATACAAAAATACATACAATATACATATACAAGAACAACAATTAAACAATGTAACCTCTTAGGTTGCTACCAACTGATAACTCTCCTATATCGCCTTATGTCTCCAACCTATAATTGTATCAGGCTGCTACTTCAGCTTCGGCTTAAAACCTTCTGCTCCCTTCACTGCTTTAGACAGCAATACATGGCTCAATAAAAATATTCCCATATTTCCTACTCTACAAAATGCATCACTCTCTCACCTTGCACTGCGCCTTTCATGCCAAAACGCAATCAAACACTCCCTTAAACATCAAGGTAAACATAGTCCTTTGTTCCATTACTCGAGGTCCCCCCTACTACAATCATCATCTGGGTCCTCAAAATATTCTATAAGATATTCCTGCAGTTCCTCCAATCATCTGCACATGAAGTCCTCCTTAAAGGTCAGTGAAGCTCTATCCAAACGCTTCCCACGAACGACGTGTAGCTCCCTACACTACTCCAAGGTTCACTATGTTTCTGGGGCTCTACTACTTGACTTGAAGTCCTGCACCACCTTGCAGTTCAGCTCCCACTATGAGTTACAGCTCACACTCGGAGTTCAACATACACTTCTCCTCTGGTATGAAGTTCTCTCACTAACTTCTCCCAGACAAACCGTTGTAGTTCTCCAACCCAAACGTTGTAGTTGTGCTACACAAACGTTGCAGTTCTCCCACACGAACGTTGCAGTTCTCCCACACGAACGTTGCAGTTCTCCAACACAAATGTCATCCACTGACATTTGGCGAGGGCGGATGCATCGCCGCTCCCTCCAGCATGTTCTCTTTTCTCTGCCCTCTTATTCTAGTTCACTGGCTCAATAAAATATATGTACTATATACATAATCACTTGCCATGATCGCTGGGCACACGATCAAGCACAGTCAAGCACTGTAACAACTGTTATATTAGCTTAACGCAGAATTTGCATCTCAAGAACACTCAGCTGCGGCTCCCAGTTGTCGTCCTCTAAGACATCCAACTAGGTCTCTTTAAAACTGCCTCACAGCTCTTCTGCTCCTGACTTGAGTACATTAAGTCCTCCAACAGGCTTCACACATAAATGCCAGCCTGGTTCCTTTCTCTTGAAGGAGCACACAGGGGTTCCTCCTCCTCTTCCAGGAGCTCAACACAGCACAACCCTCTCTCACGACTTCTGTGACTCAAGTAAGGTCATGACACCCTGCTAGCTCCCTGTCATGTCACCAAAGCATCGACATCTCATTTCATATCACTTATATATATATATTATAATATATATATATATATATATATATATATATATATATATATATATATACAATATATATATATATATATATATATATATATATATATATATATATATATATATATACAATATATATATATATATATATATACTATATATATATATATATATATATATATATATATATATATATATATATATATATATATATATATATATATATATATATATATACACAATATATATATATACTATATATATATATATATATATATATATATATATATATATATATATATATATATATATATATATATATACAATATATATATATATATATATATATATATATATATATATATATATATATATATATATATATATATACACATATATACATACATATATCTTTCCTTTGACCTTCCCATCAGGTCCGGTAGGCGGAATAACTCTGAGACAGGTAGACTCGTTCCTCAGGCTACCTGGGGTCATAACGCTAGTGACCGAAAAAAATAATGACCAAAATCCTTATTTTACCAGTCTAAAAAAAAACAGTTAAATGACAGAGAGAACAGCAGCGGCTGTCTTGTTAAAACTTCAGGGATTCAATAGTATCCGGTGAGCTGGAGGGGCGAGTTATGGAAACTGGAAGAAAGGTAAAGTTGGAAATGATGGTAAAGAACGTAGGAGAGCTGAGAGAAGAGTCAAACGAGTGAACGCAGAAAATGAAAAGAAATGACAGCTAAAATGGAAAATTGAAAAAAATGGGAGAAAAGATCAAGACACCAAGGGAGAACAAGATAGTAGGAGCTTAGAGAAAATGAAGGTGTTAGGTGAGAGAGGGGGTTAGTAGAGGGTGTTATGAAAGGACTTGATAAGAGGGAGAAAGTACCTGATAAGTGGGAGAAAGGACTTGATAAGAGGAAGAAAGTACGTGATAAGTGGGAGAAAGGACTTGATAGGAGGAAGAAAGTACCTGATAAGTGGGAGAAAGGACTTGATAAGAGGAAGAAAGTACCTGAAAAGTGGGAGAAAGGACTTGATAAGGGAAAGGACTTGATAAGAGAGAGAAAAGACTTCATAAGAGAGAGAGAGGGCCTGACAAGTGGGAGAAAGGACTTAATAAGAGAGAGAGGAAGGACTTGATAAGTGGGATGATACGAGTGAGGAAAGTCATCAGCACTTGGAAAAACATGAGTCTACATGTTATCTGTTTGGGTAAGGAGAGTCCCGTCATGTTATCTATTGGGATAAGGAGAGTCCCGTCTATGTTCCCTGATACAATACAACTGATGGTGGCCGTAGAGTCATATGACCAAATATTTTGCCCTCTGCAAATTGTGTCATTTGTTGTCATTAATCAAGTTTCTAAGTTATTTATGTAGATTATAAGTAAAATTGGGCCGAGTTTTGATCCGTTTGGACCCCAACTTTGTGTTCATGCAGATGGATGACTCTCCGTTTAGAGTTACTCTTTGTTTGCTGTAGACAAGAAAGCTTGGGGGAGACAGAACAGAGAGAGACAGTGTTTAGCGGAAGAGAAAAGGCAAGAAAGAAGAGAACCAGGAAAAGGAGAGGGGTAAGGGCTGTGGGAGGAGAATGGCCTAGACAGGAACAGGAAGACGGAAGGAACAGGGAATGATTAATAAAAGGAAGACAGGTTAGCTGGTATAACAAGACAGGGAAGGAGTGTGTGGAGGAGAATTATGAAGGGAGGAATCGAGGGGAGAGAAAGAGAGGGAACAGGAATTAAGGAAGCAAAGTGCTCACGGGGAAGGGAGGCGGGATGGGAATTTATGGATGTAGCAGGGCAAAACCTACAAGTAAAACCATATAGGCAAAATGCAAATTGACAAAGTGTCAAGTTTATTCACTATTTTTATATTTCATAAACTTAGCAATTCGAAACATTATAAACCATTTGTAATTTTATAAAAATGATAATTCTCAACAACTGACTTTATAAATTGTAGCTCTATAACTTGGTGATAAATGTAAATAGATACTGAGTCTAAAGTATCAATATCAGTGGGAAAACTCAGATGAGTATCGCAATGGTGACTCCCAGATGAATATCTCAATGGTGACTCCCAGATGAGTATTTCAATGGTGGCTCTTAGATGAGTATCTCAATGAGTCTCAAATGTATATTTCAAATATTTATCTTTCATAATTATCTCTCGGCTTTATTGGCTCCTTTTACCATAAGTAACTTTCAGAAGCATCTTAAACACACATACCTCATATTTGTATCTTTTTCCCGATTATCTCTGAGTATCTATAACGAGTGTTTCTGTCACGTATCTGTAATAATTACATCTCACGTGTATGTATCATATATATGTGATGTCTCACATGTATCTTTGACATGTACTTTGAAACAGAAGACACCTTCGACTTGCTGGCTGCCGGAGCTGCCAAATCTGAGCTGCCCATCTTGACCCCTGTGTATGATGCTGTAGGAGTCTCGCTGCAGGAAGGGGTGGCTAGGGTGAGTACCTGTGTGGCTAGGGTGAGTACCTGTGTGGTTAGGGTGAGTGCCTGTGTGGAAAGGGTGAGTACCTGTGTGGCTAGGATGAGTGCCTGTCTGGCTAGGGTGAGTACCTGTCTGGCTAGGGTGAGTGCCTGTGTGGTTAGGGTGAGTACCTGTGTGGCTTGGGTGAGTGCATGTGTGGCTAGGGTGAGTGCCTGTGTGGCTAGGGTGAGTGCCTGTGTGGCTAGGGTGAGTGCCTGTGTGGTTAGGGTGAGTGCCTGTGTGACTAGGTTGAGTGCCTGTGTGGCTAGATTGAGTGCCTGTGTGGCTAGGGTGAGTGCCTGTGTGGCTAGGGTGAGTGCCTGTGTGGCTAGGTTGAGTGCCTGTGTGGCTAGGTTGAGTGCCTGTGTGGCTAGGTTGAGTGCCTGTCTGGCTAGGGTGAGTGCCTGTGTGGTTAGGGTGAGTGCCTGTGTGACTAGGTTGAGTGCCTGTGTGACTAGATTGAGTGCCTGTGTGGCTAGGGTTAGTGCCTGTGTGGCTAGGGTGAGTGCCTGTGTGGCTAGGGTGAGTGCCTGTGTGGCTAGGTTGAGTGCCTGTGTGGCTAGGTTGAGTGCCTGTGTGGCTAGGTTGAGTGCCTGTGTGGCTAGGTTGAGTGCCTGTGTGGCTAGGGTGAGTGCCTGTGTGGCTAGGGTGAGTGCCTGTGTGGCTAGGTTGAGTGCCTGTGGGGCTAGGTTGAGTGCCTGTGTGGCTAGGGTGAGTGCCTGTGTGGCTAGGTTGAGTGCCTGTGTGGCTAGGGTGAGTGCCTGTGTGGCTAGGTTGAGTGCCTGTGTGGTTAGGGTGAGTGCCTGTGTGACTAGGTTGAGTGCCTGTGTGGCTAGATTGAGTGCCTGTGTGGCTAGGGTGAGTGCCTGTGTGGCTAGGTTGAGTGCCTGTGTGGCTAGGTTGAGTGCCTGTGTGGCTAGGTTGAGTGCCTGTATGGCTAGGTTGAGTGCCTGTGTGGCTAGGGTGAGTGCCTGTGTGGCTAGGTTGAGTGCCTGTGGGGCTAGGTTGAGTGCCTGTGGGGCTAGGTTAAGTGCCTGTGGGGCTAGGTTGAGTGCCTGTGTGGCTAGGGTGAGTGCCTGTGTGGCTAGGGTGAGTGCCTGTGTGGCTAGGGTGAGTGCCTGTGTGGCTAGGGTGAGTGCCTGTGTGGCTAGGGTGAGTACCTGTGTGGCTAGGGTGAGTACCATTTTGGCTGGGGAAAATACATGGGTGGCTAAGGTGGGTATGTGTGGCCAGGTTTAATACCGTCGTGGATAGTATTCAAACTATTTCTATTTTGGAAGGTGGACGGCCTCTAATTTACTGACTTGCACAGGAGACGGCTATTGGCATAGCCGGATTCGACAGGGAATTGACAGAGCCAGACGCATTTACTGTGCTTCCAAAGGAACAGCTTCAGCATCCCGTCCGTTAGAGGATTACGTTGTTTCGACATCCCGTCCCTTCTTTCATAACATACTGTTCTGACCTCACGTCGGTGCTGCCCATCCCGGCCATTTTGAGAGGGGATGGTACAACCTACAGTCATTTTAGCCAGCTTGATCAGCCATCTCCTCTCCACCTTAGGTCGTGACCTCCTCTCTCCCCTTACCCTTCCACTAGCACTCCTGCTGTTGTTGTTGTTGTATAATATTCGCTACCTGGAACAAAATGTTCTAAGTAGCACGGGCTATGGAGAGCCCGTTGTCGCACTCCAGCGAGCGCAAAGTCCTAACCAGGCACCCTCCCCCTACACCCACTCCCTCCGCAATGTCTGCACTGTGCTATATGGGGTGACCCGCAGTTTCCATCAATATCCAGCTTACCGCCCGTCCTATATATGGCCAAGACAGGGGCCTTATCATTCAGCCTGTCTGAAACTAGTTATAACATATCATGCCGGATCAAGGTTGCTATAAGCATCATCCAGACAGAGCCTATACTCTCCATTATTCCTTCTTCCTCGGGATCACTAACCAGCCTTCAACTCTTCAAGGTTTAGCCTCGACGAGATACATGTCACCTGTGCTGCTTCCTAAGAGATATCTCGCCTCACAACCCATAACTCTGCGGTATTTTCAACCCGCGTTTCAGTTATACAATTTTTGTATCAATATTTCATTCATTCATGCATTTATCCATCTCTTTATTAGCAGAAGTGGTTCGTAAAGGAGAGCAAGGGAGAGTGAGAGAGAGTGATGGAGAGGTAATTACCCACTCAGGAAGGGGAGTCAGATGGTTGATTTAATGAGACGCACCAGCCACACACCTCCCTCCTTGAGACTGGCAAATATAATTAACCCTCACAGACGTCCCAATTAACCCGCAGGGTCTTCACTACTGCTATCAGTTTCTAGTTAAACTCTGTTATATATCTATAGAAATATCCGAACCGATCCTACTGACCCAAGATAAATTGTCACAGCTTACTCTCAACTGCATATGATTTCGCCCATCTTCAACATTATATAATATATCGCTATCTGTTAATAATATACAAACATTAATTATTTAACTCGACTACATAAGTTATATACATGCAAAGAGGAAATGTTTAAGGCCCACACTACTTTCTTCGGGCATATTATTAAACATTATTTCTCCAGAGAACGAATAATGTTTAATTATTTTATTAATTTATTTTTTATTATTTTTTATTTATTATTTAATTAATTTAATTTAATTATTAATTATTAATAAATTATTAATAAATTATTAATCATTTTTAATAATTAATTATTAAATGATGACCAACCCTTCATAACGGTCCAGGACGGACCGAAACGTTATCGTTTCTTCACTTTCTGATATGTGCTTCGGTCATCATTATTTGGTAACTGATTTATTATCAAAAGCTGCAATAGTTATAATATTCCAGGATCACCTAATAATACTCTCTAGCATACGATTCGTATGATAGTTCAATACTTAATTACATTAACTCCTGAAACGCCTGATAGGCAGCTCCTTATCCATACTCTCACAAACAGCCATTAGGAATCACTAGCAAATAGATCGAGGAATTTTATTTCTTATAAGAAATAATAATACTCTATTACACCCATATTATTAAACATTTCAGTATATTATTTGTTTAGCAGCTATTGATATATTATTAATTCAATAATTGCACGAACATAACCTATCCTACCCCTAATCTAACAGCCCTACATTTCTCCTTACCTATCCCAAGATATCTTACCATATCCTAACCAGGGAAGCCGGTCTGCCGAGCGGACAGCACGCTGGACTTGTGATCCTGTGGTCCTTGGTTCGATCCCAGGAGCCGGCGAGAAACACTGGGCAGAGTTTCTTTCACCCTATGCCC
This sequence comes from Procambarus clarkii, assembly GCF_040958095.1. NCBI lineage: Eukaryota > Metazoa > Arthropoda > Malacostraca > Decapoda > Cambaridae > Procambarus > Procambarus clarkii. The sequence continues at coordinate 42,348,083 of NC_091151.1, read as the reverse complement.
CTGTTACCTATCAGTAAAATAGGTACCTGGGAGTTAGTTAGCTGTCACGGGCTGCTTCCTGGGGGTGGAGGCCTGGTCGAGGATCGGGCCGTGGGGACACTAAAAATCCCCGAAATCATCTCAAGATAACCTCAAGATAACCTCAAGATAACCAACCTATCCTATCCTTACCTTTCTCATCCTACCCTAACTTAACCTATCCTATCCTAACCAAACCCAACTTAACCTATCCTATCTTAATTTCACCTATTATATCCAAAACCTAAACCTAACCAAACTTGATCCATTCAAGTCTGAATAACCTAATCTATCCCACACTATTCTAGCTTAACCTAACCTAGCCCAACCTAACGTATTATATCCAAGTCTTAACCTAATACACGCTAGCCTAGCTTTTGCTATATCAGGCTAGTTACATCTACTTGCTACAGCTCCCGCATTACTCCAAATGGCTTCACTGTATCGAAACACAGCAGAAACAAAAGCTCAAATAAGTCCCATCCCTCCCAGCCTATCAATCCTGTTTGCATTCACGACTAAGTTATTGTTAAAACGAGGTTTTTGTCTGCAATATTTTCATTCATTAATTGTTCAAGTTAATCGTTTTCCATATAATCAAAGGAGACAGAAAGAGAGAGGTTCTCATCTAGCGTTTTAGGGACGCTGAACATTCTCTTTTCTCACATAAGAGACAAGTAACCGTCACATTCCAAGACTGTGAATGAGCTCATTCACTCACTCATTCATTCGTGGTGATCGCTCTCGTCGAACACCACGATAATTGACCACGAAGTCATCACCAACGGTAAAGACTATGATAAGGTTGATGTAGCATCAGTCTGGTCAATCAATACGCCCCTTTAATCAATATTTTAGCTAAGGGGTGGAAAAGACCTCAGAGAAGTAATTTATTAGAAAATATAACAATTTCTACCTTTTAGACGTAAATATAGTTACACTGGACAAAGATTGAGATAAACATCTTAACATAACAAAGAGTGAAATGGGGAGCCATTAGGTCTCAAACTTAGCTCTGCTTTAGGTCGGGGTTGAGTTGTCGGTGAAACTATACTTTCTGTGACATGTTTTGGGATGAAAAAGTATAATTCCAGTATAGACTGGAATATGATGGACAACAAAAATTAGAAATTAAGAAGATGCAATTTGCTATGTTAGATGTTGATAGATTTTGAAGACGAATAGACATATGGCTCTGAAAAGTAAAAGTTTGACAACATATTTCGTATACACATACCCACTGTTTCTTAAATGATATGAGCATGAGATGTATGCCGTGGGTTAAATAATAATTGACGAAAGATATGCTTTTGAGAGAAATGCGTGGATATATGTGCACTTGCCAATGATGCATCAAAAAATGCAAAAAAAATACATAAACATATCTTTATTGGTAAAACTGATATAACATTATTAACATTGTGTCGGGTTAAATATGGAATTGATGAAACTGTGATTTTAGGAAGAGTATATTCACATGTCTTTATTCATAAAAATATGATGCTTAAAAGAAAATAAATACTTTGTATTGTTAACCTGCCAACATAATAACATCGAAAACGTACCGTTAATGCATTCAAGAAATATGTTGACATGCTTTTAAAAACTGATATAAAAAGTTATGTCTCGGAAATATTTGTTACAGGAAAAGTTGTGTTACAGAAAGTGCCAAAGATTTAAAGTTAAAAAAAAATTTAATGTCGAAAGAAATTTTATAGTTTGAAAGTTTTGTAAACACTTCTCAAAAAAATGGTACTGATTCAGCTGACTGTTACAGCATAAGAACAAATTCAGAAGCCTTGTGTGGCAAAAACACTGGGCCACTGACAACACATTCCCCCTCTACAAGATATCTAGGCAAAAGCCATGAGACAAACTGGATCTTGAAGGTAACTATCAGTTATACCACCTAGGACAGTGCAGACAGTTGTGGACGGCGTTGGTGGGTAGAGGGGCAACCGGGTGACTATCCTTAACAGGGCCAACTAGATGGGCAGGGGAGTGTCACAACCTAAGGTGGATAGGAGATGGCTGATCAAACTGGCTTCAACTGACTGTGGGTAGGGGGTAGTGCCGTCGTCCCCTATTAAAACGATCGTTATTAACAAAACGAATTTAATGTTAAAACGGAGGTGATGCTCATAGGGACGTGATTCTGGAGCCATCCCCTTAGGGAGCATAGTAAATGCGTCTGGCTCCGCTCGTCCCCTATCAAAGCCGGCTGTACCAATATCCGCCTCCCCGGCCTAAGGGACGTCTCGTTGGCAAAATCCAATAGGGGACGGTCGTAGCCCCAGATTATTCAACTTAGGGTGAGCTACTTTGGTGCTAGGGAGAGTATCCCTGTGGCTAGGATAAACAAATCTGTGTAGCTACGGTGAGTACCTATATAGTTTGGGTAAGTTTCAGTATGGATAAGGTGAGTACCTTTGTGCTTAGGGTGAGAATCTCTGTGGGTAGAGTACCTGAATAACTAGGTACGTGTGTGCCTAGGGTGAGCACCTCTGTGGCTAGGATGAGTACATATGTGGTTACGGTCAGTGCTTGTGTGATACAGTGTGTCTAGGGTGGCTAACTGTGCTGCTAGTGTGAGTTCCTGTCTTACTAGGGTGAGTACCTACGTGTTAGTAAAAGTACTGGTATTCTACTGCAGTCTTTAAGTAATTCGTGTTTTTAACACAAATATTTTATCCTAACAATAACATAAATTATACTTACATTAACACAAATATTAATATCAACTGTATAACAAAAATCTGCTCAAATTTCCGATTTGCTCCCTAAAATAAGTCTTCAACCAATGTTCTCTGTACTTGTTCACAAGAGGAAATAAGTTATTTGAAGTATGTATAATGACAAAATTCTGTTAAGTTCTGATGCTGCTCATCTGATATTGCTGTTCATTTACTCGTGCAGAAATCCCTGGCGTCAGCAGAGGTGTATCCGGACGCAAGACTACAATCCAAAGATTCTGAGAACTATCAGGCTTTAAGACTCCAACACAACGACCACCTAGAGGGCTATCCGGGGGTCCGTGCTGTGAATAAAGACTCCAAGAGTTATCCAGGAGTCCGTCTTACGTACTCAGACCCCGAGGATGACCAGGGGTTGCGGCCCCTAAGCAGAGGCTCCGAGGAATATCTTGACATAAGGACTCAGCACCAAGACTCTTCCGATGAATACCCAACGAGAAGACTTCATAACCAAGAGTCTTCTCCCGAAGAGTATCCTGGGAAGAGGCGTCAACATCAAGATGATAACCCCGAAGAATGCCAAGAGAAGAGACTTCGGCACGAAGACCTTTCTCCGGAGGAATATCCGGGGAGAAGGTTTCAGCGTCAAAATTCCCCCGAAGAATACCCACGAATAAGTCTTCAGCACCAGGACCCCTCCGAAGAGTACCTAGGAAGGGGCCTACAGCATCTTAGGTCGTCCGAAGAATTCTCGGCAAGGAGACTTCACCACCACGACCCGACGGACGATTACCACAGCAGGAGATTTCAACACCAAGATTCTCCAGAGGAATATCCGGGGAGTCATCATCATCACCATCATCATCATGACCCCTCTGATGAGTGCCCGGATAAGAGGCTTCAACAAGAAGACTCCGAAGATTATACGAAAGCAAGGACTGACTTCCACTGTCCGGTGGACCAACTGATGCAGGCCACCGAGACGGTGGTCTGAGAGCCCCGCGCCAACACGTAGAGATGGTGAGTCGTTCCCAATGGAGTAGCACAAGGCTCTGTCCTGCAACCTCTGCCCTTTTTCCTGTACTAATAAATATATATATATATATATATATATATATATATATATATATATATATATATATATATATATATTATATAATATATATATATATATATATATATATATATATATATATAATATATATATATAAATATATATATATATATATATATATATATATATATATATATATATATATATATATATATATATAATATATATATATATATATGACTTAGATTTAGGTAGGCACCAACACAACAAAATATTTAACTGACGGTGACATTAAAATTCAGATGATATCGGACCTGGACGACTTGAACAGACATTAAATGTGCAGATGATAGGCAGATGCAGTTACATGATCTCAGAAGTGCAGTTTCAGAGCGGAGAAATGATAACATGGCTACCAGGCACCAGCTGAATAGCGCTGAAAATGGCGACATCTGAATGTGAGAAAGATACTGGGTAATTATAAGAGTATGGAACAAAGGGCCATTTAGTGAATAGATTTTCGTCCCATATAAAGCAAATACGAAATTTGGTTTCTAGAAGAGTTAGTGATACAATTTCTAATGTTATAATTCAGTTTATTTTGGTTCAATTAAGATTATTTTGGTCAGTATTGGGCATCGAACTACATAATGAACATAAGTTTTCTTGAACGTGTTCAAAAAAAGAAAGGATTTATATATATACAAATAGATGAAAAGATTCAGCTAGAATATATTAATTGTTAAATATAATATAAAATTAATACGAAATATGATGTATAGTGAAATACACTTGATCTCGAAAAAAAACTGTAAAAATTGATTTGGAAAAGAAGTAGTGATTTTTTGCAACAGGATCTAAAAGTGGTACAGTGGTACAGCACTGAGCTTTGTGGCGTGGTGGTACAGCACTCAGCTTTGTGGTGTGGTGGTACAGTGGTACAGCACTCAGCTTCATAGAGTGGTGGTACAGTGGTACAGCACTCAGCTTCGTGGCGTGGTGGTACAGTGGTACAGCACTCAGTTTTGTGGTGTGGTGGTACAGCACTCAGTTTTGTGGTGTGGTGGTACAGCACTCAGTTTTGTGGTGTGGTGGTACAGCACTCAGCTTTGTGGTGTGGTAATACAGTGATACAGCACTCAGCTTCATGGAGTGGTGGTACAGTGGTACAGCACTCAGCTTTGTGGCGTGGTGGTACAGCACTCAGCTTTGTGGCGTGGTGGTACAGTGGTACAACACTCAGCTTCATGGAGTGGTGGTACAGTGGTACAGCACTCAGCTTTGTGGTGTGGTGGTACATTGGTACAGCACTCAGCTTCGTGGTGTGGTGGTACAGTGGTACAGCACTCAGCTCTGTGGTGTTGTGGTACAGTGGTACAAAACTCAGCTTTGCATCACGCGGGCGGAAGTTCGAGCCCTAGCAAAGGCGTTTGGAATTTTCGAGTATATAAAATGCATGCAATATACCATTCAGGGTTATAACTTGATTATATATATATATATATATATATATATATATATATATATATATATATATATATATATATATATATATATATATATATATATCAAGAGTATATATTCTTGTTAAGTTTCTCACTTTTTTATTCTAATATACATTAATGCTTCATAAAGTTCATGTCGATGATTATAAGTCTATTACTTTTTATTAATACAAAACAATGTGCGTACTGTTTTTTACCAATATTAGTTACTGTATTTCCAAATATATTTATGTATTGATTCAACATCATCTTAAAACTATATACAACACATGGCAATGTTAATATGTCCAAAGAGCTTCTCTAATCTCACTAGCTCTCATTTTTTCTCAAAACCTTTCATTTTATCACGAAAACTTTCACATTCACTCAAAAGACTCACCTCATCTCCCTTTTCATCTCCCTTTTCATCTCCCAATTCTCTCTCATTTTCTTTCCATTGCTCTAATTGTCTCTCAAAGAATACAAATTACTCTCTAAATCTCCTTTGTCTCTGAAGCTTTCATTTTATTTTTAGATCTTGCACTTCTTGGTTTGTTGGCAAGCCTAATCCGTATCACCCTCTGGAGGCTTAGTAAGCCTCCAGAGGGCTTACGAAGGTGTCAACAACTGATTACTGACACACCAGTAAGAATGATTTGATACTGAACATATCCCAGGACTAAAATAGACTCTCAGTGTATGTTAACCGAGAAGCAAGGTATACACTCCTCAGTGTATATATACAACAAGAAACGGGGTTACACCTCTCAATTCATACACATCTTGCATTCATTTCTTTCCATTGTTCTCATTTTTAACAAAACCTACTTTTTTGTTTTTTTGCCATTCCATAACCTTTATAATAACGCCATGCTTTGAATTTTATGTTATTACAAATAGTCAGGCACGTTTAATAAATATATTTATTTTCATCTGGAACATATTTGAAGCAGAACTGCAATAGCTATAGATCAAAATATGTAATGCCAAATCGTCAGAAAAGTTAAAGGCAATGTTGACAGAGAGTAATGGGGAAGGAAAAGGGGGGCGAGGGGAGGGGGGGAGGTAACACAGGTCCACTTCAATTGGATCCCGTAGTGGATATCACAGGCGAAACAAAGGGGTCAGCTTTAAGTGAAATAACGTAAGGGTGGAGAATAGTTACCAAAGTCCAGATCTCAGTCATGAGATCTCTATTGCTTACCGCAAACTTAAATAACTCTGATTCCGGAGCAAACAGCAGCATGGATACATTTCCCAATGACCCTAAAATAAACAAACACACCCAGACACACACGTGTATGTGTATGTGTGTGGGGGGGCCTACAGGGGGCCTGGTAGCCTGGTGGATAGCGCGCAGGACTCGTAATTCTGTGGCGCGGGTTGGATTCCAGCACCAGGCAGAAACAAATGGGCTAAGTTTCTTTCAAGCTGAATGTCCCTGTTACCTAGCAGTAAATAGGTACCTGGGAGCTAGTCAGGTGATTAACAGTTGAGCGGCGGTGCCGAAAGAGCGAAAGCTCAACCCCCGCCTACACAACTAGATGAATACAACTAGGTGAATACACACACAAAGAGAGAGAGAGAGAGAGAGAGAGAGAGAGAGAGAGAGAGAGAGAGAGAGAGAGAGAGAGAGAGAGAGAGAGAGAGAGGGAGAGAGAGAGGGAGAGAGAGAGAGGGAGAGAGAGAGGGGGGGAGAGAGAGGGGGGAGAGAGAGAAGGGGAGAGAGAGGGGGGGAGAGAGGGGAGAGAGAGAGGGGGGAGAGAGAGAGGGGGGAGAGAGGGGGGGAGAGAGAGGGGGGAGAGAGAGAGGGGGAGAGAGAGAGGGGGAGAGAGAGGGGGGGAGAGAGAGAGGGGGGAGAGAGAGAGGGGGGGAGAGAGAGAGGGGGGGAGAGAGAGAGGGGGGGAGAGAGAGAGGGGGGGAGAGAGAGAGAGGGGGGGAGAGAGAGAGGGGGGGGAGAGAGAGAGGGGGAGAGAGAGAGGGGGGAGAGAGAGAGGGGGGAGAGAGAGAGGGGGGAGAGAGAGATACAGAATAGAACTATCAGGGGAAAACGCCAAGTCATTATGACTATATAGCACTTGGAAGGGGTCAGGATAATGATTTGAGATGGGACGGGGGTAAAGAATGGTGCCCAACCACTTGGAAGGTCGGGGATTGAACGCCCACCTGCAGGTAGCGACCTTTAATTCGGTCAACCTTACAGGATGACCGAATTAAACAGAATCGTAACTTCTTATCCAAGGAAAAGAAATATAAAACACAAGATATCATACAATGTTAAAATTGCTAAATTAAAGTGTGGAAACAACCTAAGAGTCATAATTAACACGAAGTAATGCCTTGATGTTAGAAATAAAGGCACAAGGGTTATAGGATTAACATGCAGGTTTAGTAACAAAAGCTCTAAAGAATTTACTTGGGGCCATTGTAAATACTTGAAGTCCTCACGTGTGCGACCCAACCCGTAATCCAGTCCGTCCTCATAAACAGAGGACAAAGTCCATTCCATGCACCCGACAAACCCCCTGTTTATAAATGAAAAACGGTTTACACACGACTCCCAACTGATGACGTTCAAACACTTCCGGAACAAGTGCTACACTGACTAATTTTGTTCGAACCACAACGTTGTAAATGCTTCACCCACGTACTACAAATACAAATAATCGCCAACAGAACCTAAACACTTAACCTATGCCTATATATGAACAATATGCTAATATTGTAATATTAATTTATATTTGAGAAAATTCCCGTTTTGAATGAACAGCATGTTAAAATTTATGAAAGTGTGTGTGGGGTCGACCGCTGGATGGAATGGACTTGGTCTGAGGACGGGATGAGTAATAGGGTTGAGAAATGGGATACAAATTGGCGCTTAGTTCACTAAAACAAGTTACCAATTAACACCATTGAAACAATCATTCGAAGGCTTTACAGATAAGTTCGACCAAACTTGAGAGAAAGCGACTTTGCTTACAGAGCAGCTAGCTCTATCGGGCTTGTAGAGCAGCTGGCTATCAGGCTTGTGGAACAGCTGGATCAATCAGGCTAGTAGAGCAGCTGGCTCGTAGGGGCTAATAGAGCTTTCATTTATTATATTAATTTATGTGTTATTATATCTCCTACACATTTATAAATTTACCTACAACATTTTTTTTATTATTATTGCAAGATTGTATTTTTTTTACATATAGGATTTTTAAATCGAAGATTATCATTTCCTCTGCAAGGCTCTCACTTTTATTTTAACTCTGAAATTTTCTCCAGAAATCTCAAAGTTTTCTTCAATACTGTTGTTCTCTCTCCTATTATTCCATATTTTTTACATTTTTCTTTTTTTCAAAAGTTCTATTTTTAAAACCATTGCATCGATTTTAGCTTCTAGGCATTTATTTACTATCCAATGTTCTGATTTTGAATTAATATCTTGGGATTAATAAAAATGATAAATTTTGTTTGAATTAAATTCAACATTTTAAATTTTTATAGGGCAAAGGTTTTGTTTACATGACTCACGTCTCATTGCTTCTCATTTATATATTAAATATATAATGTCGTACCTAGTAGCCAGAATGCACTTCTCGGCCTACTATGCAAGGCCTGATTTGCCTAATAGGCCGAGTAATTTTCTTTATTTTCAATAAATTGTTTCCAATTAGTTCATAGGAATTATTATAATAATATTATATTACGACAATAATTTATTGACTTAGTTGTGTTAGTTTAGGTTAGGTTAGGTTCGGTCATATATCTATGTTAATTTTTTTTTAATTTGAGTTAAAACTAACTTATACATAATGAAATGGACAGATTTATCATTTCATAACTAAATTAGAAAAATATATAAATTCAGGATAACTTGGCCTATTATGCAAAATCGGGTCTTGCATAGTAGGCCGAGTACGACGTTCTGGCTACTAGGTACAACATATATATATATATATATATATATATATATATATATATATATATATATATATATAAATATATATATATATATATATATATATATATATATATATATATATATATATATATATATATATATATATATATATATATATATATGTCGTACCTAATAGCCAGAACGCACTTCTCAGCCTACTATTCAAGGCCCGATTTGCCTAATAAGCCAAGTTTTCAGGAATTATTGTTTTTTCGTCTACCTAACCTACCTAACCTAACCTAACCTAGCTTTTTTTGGCTACCTAACCTAACCTTACCTATATATATAGGTTAGGTTAGGTTAGGTAGGGTTGGTTAGGTTCGGTCATATATCTACGTTAATTTTAACTCCAATAAAAAAAAATTGACCTCATACATAGAGAAAAGGGCTGCTTTATCATTTCATAAGAAAAAAATTATAGTAAATATATTAATTCAGGAAAACTTGGCTTATTAGGCAAATCGGGCCTTGAATAGTAGGCTGAGAAGTGAGTTCTGGCTACTAGGTACGACATATATATATATATATATATATATATATATATATATATATATATATATATATATATAAATATATATAAATATATATATATATATATATATATATATATATATATATATATATATATATATATATATATATATATATATGCGGAAAATCCACAGAGAAATATGAAATGAGGTGAACGTTTCGGCTTGTTAAAGCCTTTGTCAACACCAGACTGACAAAATGATCAGTGTTTTGTGATCGTCAATTGCATATATATATATATATGAATGAAAACTCACACCCCAGAAGTGACTCGAACCCATACTCCCAGAAGCAACGCAACTGGTAACTACAGGGCGCCTTAATCCGCTTGACCATCACGGCCGTCAAAAGGAAGTGATAGCCGAGGCTATTTGAGCCACTTCCCCGACGGCAACTCGGATGGTAATCTTGGGCATAGCATTTCACCAAATCACCTCATTCTTTGGGGCACACGTGAGGAACACAAATGCGAACAAGCCTGAATGGTCCCCAGGACTATATGCGAATGAAAACTCACACCCCAGAAGTGACTCGAACCCATACTCCCAGAAGCAACGCAACTGGTAACTACAGGGCGCCTTAATCCGCTTGACCATCACGGCCGTCAAAAGGAAGTGATAGCCGAGGCTATTTGAGCCACTTCCCCGACGGCAACTCGGATGGTAATCTTGGGCATAGCATTTCACCAAATCACCTCATTCTTTGGGGCACACGTTATATATAAATTATATATAAAATTATATATAATTATATATAATAAATTATTATTATAATTATTATATAAATTATATATAATTATATATATATATATATATATATATATATATATATAATTATATATATATAATTACCATCCGAGTTGCCGTCGGGGAAGTGGCTCAAATAGCCTCGGCTATCACTTCCTTTTGACGGCCGTGATGGTCAAGCGGATTAAGGCGCCCTGTAGTTACCAGTTGCGTTGCTTCTGGGAGTATGGGTTCGAGTCACTTCTGGGGTGTGAGTTTTCATTCGCATATAGTCCTGGGGACCATTCAGGCTTGTTCGCATTTGTGTTCCTCACGTGTGCCCCAAAGAATGAGGTGATTTGGTGAAATGCTATGCCCAAGATTACCATCCGAGTTGCCGTCGGGGAAGTGGCTCAAATAGCCTCGGCTATCACTTCCTTTTGACGGCCGTGATGGTCAAGCGTATTAAGGCGCCCTGTAGTTACCAGTTGCGTTGCTTCTGGGAGTATGGGTTCGAGTCACTTCTGGGGTGTGAGTTTTCATTCGCATATAGTCCTGGGGACCATTCAGGCTTGTTCGCATATATATATATATATATATATATATATATATATATATATATATATATATATATATATATATATATAGATAGATAGATAGATAGATGGAGAAACTATTTCGTTTCTCCATCTTCTGGTGTGGGGTTTGGTCACCATATCTTCAGCCACGTTATTGTAACTCATCGTCTGCTTACATATACTTATTCATCAAGCAACAAGGCTGAGGAAATTAGTCAAAATATCAAGCTCTCTAAAATATTATCACGTAGAAATTCTCACTTTTGCTGGGTTAACTAGCACTGAAAAATGTCAACATCCATTAGTTTACAGATTATTTCTCAAACATACAATAGTTCTTTATACAAATGTTTGATATATTTTGGCAGATTAGAACCGCTTTCTCAGTGTTTTCCCACTTATTTCTAACATTCTCTCGCACTTTAATAAATCGTATGGCACTCTCTTATTTTCAAAATTAGTTCTTTCAGTTTAATTCAATTCCCTCTCTATTACAGGCTCCAGACCGGCCAGTGTTCTCTTCTACACGTTCATCATGGTGTTCTTGCCCTCCAAACTGTGTTCTGTAATGGCTACTGTCATTGGTTGGAATAAAGTATATATATATATATATAAATATAAATATATACATATATTTTCATTGTTGTTTTTATTTTTTATCCTAATGAAGGAGGAGAGAGAATACTGAACTATTTGCTCACTTGTGTCTCCGTCTCTAAGTAAATATATATATATTTTTAAGATGTAATTCACCATATTGGGGTACAACCCGTCCTCACACTAGGCTGGTTAAAGCAGCGGCCGTCCTCCCTAGACGCATTCATCAATTTTAACAAGCTGTGTATTAAATATTGTTTGTTCTCATATATAAATTAATATTATTATACATGAAAATTCTATGTATAGTTACGCGTAGGTTAGGTTAGGTGTTTAGGTTCTGTTGACGATTATTTTTAGTTGTAGTACGTGGGTGAAGCATTTACAGAGTTGTGGTTCGAACAAAATTAGTCAGTGAAACACTTGTTTCGGAAGTGTTCGAACGAAATCAGTTGAGAGTCGTGTGTAAACCGTTTTTCATTCATAAACACCCGGGGGTTTGGCGGGTGGATGGAATCGCTTTGTTTGCAGGACGCATGGGTCTTTATTTGGAGGACGGACTGGACAAATCATCCCGTCCTCCAAACAACGACTAAAAAGAAATTCCATGCACCCGCCAAACCCCCGGGTGTTTATGAATGAAAAACGGTTTACACACGACTCTCAACTGATTTCGTTCGAACACTTCCGAAACAAGTGTTTCACTGACTAATTTTGTTCGAACCACAACGCTGTAAATGCTTCACCCACGTACTACAATTAAAAATAATCGTCAACAGAACCTAAACACCTAACCTAACCTACGCGTAACTATACATAGAATTTTCATGTATAATAATATTAATTTATATATGAGAACAAACAATATTTAATACACAGCTTGTTAAAATTGATGAATGCGTGTAGGGAGGACGGCCGCCGCTTTTACCAGCCTAGAGTGAGGACGGGTTGCAGTCGTGTGTAAACCATTTTTCGTGCATTAACAAGGGGTTTGCAGGCTGGATTAACGAGCATTTGGGCTTTGTTGAACAGTACGGGCTGCATGTTTGAGGGCCGAAGTTTTAACAAGTCTGACTTGATAACGGGCTACTCCCACCCTGGTCCAGGAAGTGGAAGGGAACTATCAGGAGAAAGCGCCAAGCCATTACTAGTATGAAGTACTTGAAAGGGGTATGGATTTAGGATGGGACGGGGGAAAGGAATAGTGCCCAACCACTTGGACGGTCGGGGATTGAATTCCGACCTGCATGAAAGGAGATTGTGGCTCTACCGTCCACCCCAAGTGGTTAGGCGACGAAAATCATTCTGGGGCAATGGAGATACTTGAAATCGCGTTCTGATGAATCCCAGACACCTGTCCTAACCGACTTGGCCATGATGGTACAAACGTCGACCAGCCTGGAACTTAACTTAACTCACTGGGAGGATCTGGAGGCCCAAAACCAGAGCCCAGCCAAATCTAGTACAAATCTTAAATAACCTTGAGCTTTTTACCCAAAACAATAAGAATTTTCGTGATGAACAATCACCAATCGCTTTACGTACACTCTGCCCCTAGTCCTGTCTGAAGCTCATATGACCAATCCGCTATATTTGTTAAATGGGAAGGCTGTTTGCAAGGTCTAACTAACCCCCCTAGAACCGGACCAGGGATTACGTCCTGAGAACTACCAGTGGTCTAAGACTCCAACTCGAGGAACACCTAGAGAGGGCTATCCAGGAAAGCCCTCTAGGTGGTCCTTGTTGAGAATTACATGAACATGTCCACAACAGGAATCAAAATATACGCTATAACACACAACACATACACGGAGTCTTGCCTTGAATAACTTGCGTGGGACTTGCGAGGCATCTTGTCTCCGGTGAGGAATGTCTTGGGGTTATAACGAGGCGTTACGTTACCCCCTGTTACACCACACCAGTCACGTGTTTTATGTTCCCTAAACAAGCCAGTTATGGGAAATATATAGACCTGCTACTAACACTCTACAAGTAAGGTGCGAGCCCGTGTGTTACTGGATAAGATATGAGAAACACACAGAACAGTCTTGTTAACTTTATAATTTGTTAAATTTAAACTTGTTAATTTTATCACACACAGAGATCACACTAACGTGATGTTAGTTCTGGGATGAAGTTCAGTAGAACTTCGGTTTCAACCCTTTTACCCTGTCATAGCTCAGTCGATTAAGGCAGTGTCTGGGATGCTCCTGGACGCAGGTTCAAATCCTCGTCACGGCCCTTGTGGATTTGTTCGTTTGTTAACTTTATCTTTAGAAAAAGAAGAAACTGCAATATATTTACTAATACTATGGAAGTAAAAGCATAGATTAGTGAGCTTAAAAACCATGTGTCATTAATGCTGTAACTTGTTGCGAAGCGTCACCATAACATCCAGAACAGTTTGGTGTGTGTGAAACAGCTCAACCGGTAAAAGATGATCGTGCAATGATAAAATTAATACATCACACTCAACGTTTGTATTAAGCGACAAACACAGTATTTGTGAGTAGCTGTGGAAGTAGTGAATTAGTAACCAAATTAGCAGAGGTATACGCACCAGTCCCCGTGAAATCCCGTTCCTAGTAACGTTGACGTAAGTTTACATAAGTTTACTTCAGTTCTACTTAAGTTAAAGTTTACTTAAGTTTAAGTTTACTTAATCCTAAAGGAGTAACCTAACCGTAATTATTATTAATTCGAGACTGGCCAGTCCCAGTGAAGGGGGGTGCCAGTCCCCCGTGAAGGGGGGGGGCGCCAGTCCCCCGTGAAGGGGGGGCGCCAGTCCCCTGTGAAGGGGGGCGTTAGTCTCCCGTGAAGGGGGCGCCAAGCCCCATAAAGGGGGGCGCCAAGCCGTGTCGTCTAATCTCTAATACACTAAAGAGCTCTAATTTACCAGTGTCATTCTGATTATTTCTCAGCACGCAATCAGGGCGCTAAGTATTGATATCTAGTCTCAGATAAGCCACTAGAACGGTAAATAATTTGGGCGACTCTCAACACACTATATTGTGTAACGCAATCATTTACTTGTGTGAAATTCAAAGAGCAAGATTTTAGTAATAATAAACAACTAGATTTCACACATCCCATACACCCACAGCTTGATGGATCATCAGGTAATAAACACATAGATTAGAGAACACTAGAAGAGCAGGAGATAATGCATGCTGTGCATGCTCACAGTCTGTCCTGTGCATGCTCACAGTTTGTCCTGTGCATGCTCAGGCAGCCTATCCTGTGCATGCTCAGGCAGCCTGTCCTGTGCATGCTCAGGCAGCCTGTCCTGTGCATGCTCAGGCAGCCTGTCCTGTGCATGCTCAGGCAACCTGTCCTCCTGTGCATGCTCAGGCAATCTGTCCTCCTGTGCATGCTCAGACAGCCTGTCCTGTGCATGCTCAGGCAACCTGTCCTCCTGTGCATGCTCAGGCAACCTGTCCTCCTGTGCATGCTCAGGCAACCTGTCCTCCTGTGCATGCTCAGGCAGCCTGTCCTCCTGTGCATGCTCAGGCAGCCTGTCCTCCTGTGCATGCTCACGCAGCCTCTCCTTATATCCCTTCTAAGTGCCAGAAAGTCTTATTGGCTAAGCAATTTCTCCTCATAATTTCCTTCCTGAAGGATAATTGATCAATCTCTCGTTGTTAATCTCATGTTCAGTGAAAGGGAAAATCAATTATAATTGTCGATGGTTCGTACAGTGACTGGGGTAGAGAGGCAACGAGTAGTGGCAACAGCGCGTTGTGGCAACTACGCTGCGTGTGGGAGCTTAAACTAACTAAATAACGCAGCACCAATCTCCAGCTTCTGTATAAAAAAAAGGTACACGTTATCCGGAATTTATCATAGTTTCCCAATGAGCCATGTTGTGGCTCAAGTTAGTGTGTGGGGAAGCGGCGTCTTGTTGGGTCTCTCCCAGCTGTTTGGGGTCACCTTCGCTGTCCTCAGTGTCATTCTTGTGTGTGCCTTCGTCACCTTAGGTACTTCGACAGCTGTTTAGTGGCCTATTAGAGCCATAGTGGCGTTTTTCTCACGTAGTACAACTTGTTGACTATGGCGCCATAGTTCGTGTGACGAGAGCGTTTACGAAGACGTATTGGGGAACACGCGCAACAGTTGATGAGGCCTCAGGAAACAGGGGGTTCTACGTCTAAGTTACAGCCCCGCTCCAATAGTCCACTATGGGCTCACCATAGCCCGTGCTACTTGGAACGTTTTGTTTCCAGCTGCTGAATCTTAAACAACAACAAAAACAACAACAGGGTTCTATCCCAGAGAAAGGAGAGTGCTCTCGTTGCAGACACGTGTTGCGCTAATGACGTGACTGTGGAGTAGTGAAGATGAAATCTGAGTCCTGTTGAAGACATTCCCACCCAATTTACCCCCCAGGTAAATAGTCTGTTAAGATATCTATTTAAATAAGATAGGAAGTTAGTCTGTCTGTCTTTTGCCTGTTCGAGGGGGGAGTGGGGGGGGGGAAGCGAGACTAAACTTTGCAGGGTGACTGGTCTTCCTCCGGAGATGGTCATAGACGGGTCAGGTTAAGCCTCATGCAGCCACCTGCACAGTTTTAAGAATGTACCATCATTTTTAGGGGTAAGGTAATCATCAGGAGAACGCACTAAGCCGTTACGACTACATAGCTTAATGTTAAGAAACAATCTCAATAAACTTGAGCATTTGTCTACGAAGGTAAAATTGTAGCACATTATATGCACACAAAACTAGGAATAACATTCCAAATCATTACTACCATTGACAATTCAAGCCTTTCCAGTGAGGAGTCTTCTTCATGTTGCCGGGGAGGATTTTCCTACGTTCTTTCACAACCTTCAGGAGGAGCTGTAGGTGATCTTCATGTTTGAGTAAGCCATTGAATTCCTGAATTAGTGTCATTCCACGTTCAACAAGGTCGTTCATCATTTTCACAGCCTGCACAGTCTGACCAGCTGGTGGAAGAGATTATCCCGGGCACAGCAGGTACTCAACTAATGTATATTATTTATAGTAGTAGCAGTAGGCATCCATCAGTCTCAGGAGACTAAAGAGTTGCGCTCTGGTTGTCGGTCTGGAGTGGCCTCTCCAGGGCACAAAGCCAGGGTAGGTTGATACGGGGGGAGAAGCTGTTACCCATGCAGCAGGTCACTCCTCTCCAAGGCGCCGAAAGCCTCCAATTGAAAGGGAAACGCCAATACAATTAGTTCCAGCGCCGTCGCAGGAACTGACAGAACGAGGTTGAAGGCAACAACGAACTGCCCTAGGGGGCTCCAGCTCCGGAGTTTACCACTCAGTTGGTAAAAGAAGGCAGAGGGACTCCAAACCTGGAGACCGCCGTGGTCGGGGCGGGAGAAACCCCTGAAGGAGTCGAATACAGACAGCCAAGGCACTTCCGTATCCGACACTTAACCCACTAGGCAACACTGACTGTTCAAAAGGATTCGAAGTCGTCAGACCCTTATCCCAAGCCCGAAGAGCACTCGGTGGACAGAATTTTGAGGACAGATATTTGATCGAATCACCTCGCATGTTGGGGCCACATGAGCTACACAAATGTGAACAAGCTTGAATGGTCCCTAAGCCTTCCTTAACCTAATGCTGTTGGGAGAATCCTGGCTGGAACTCGTCCATTATGGGGGAGTACCCACCACAGTAGGACTGGCGCGGGGTAGAATATCGGAAGGTGAAATTTAATATATATATATATATATATATATATATATATATATATATATATATATATATATATATATATTCCGTCTGAAGATGTATTAATATACGAAAGTACTCAAGGAAATTCCTGTTTTAATTCTTCCTTCGTGGTCTGACACTCACATTTCTCATTACGTTAATTTTCATGATTTACACAAATTTTATATTATATATATATATAATAATATAAAATTTGTGTAAATCATGAAAATTAACGTAATGAGAAATGTGAGTGTCAGACCACGAAGGAAGAATTAAAACAGGAATTTCCTTGAGTACTTTCGTATATTAATACATCTTCAGACGGAATATATATATATATATATATATATATATATATATATATATATATATATTTATATATATATATATATATATATATATATATATATATATATATATATATATATATATATATATATATGAGTGTGTGTGTGTGTGTGTGTGTGGTATTTATGTTTTGATAGGAGAATATGTTGTTATTGGGTGGTAATGAGATTACAGATTTGTTGTCGAAACATCTGACACCATTTACTAATATTAAATACAATAAGCAGATAATATTGCTGCTTGATTGTATACAAAAGTTAACCCATAGAAAATATAGCTTGTAGTGGAATTTTTCGTCAATAGAAAATGGAATATCATTGCCACGTCGCTATTAAATTCGCCAGCTATACTGGTGGGAATTATTCTTAATACAGCAGTCTTTGGACTTTTAACATCATAAAAGCATTTCATTTGAATTAATATAATTATCAGTACCAAAATAGAGTAAATTTGACACTTCTACCAAATATTGACATCTGGATAGAGAGAGCCAGGGGACCAGATTCACGAAGCAGTTACGCAAGTACTTACGAAAGTGTACATCTTTCCTCAATCTTTGACGGCTTTGATTACATATATTAAACATTTTACAAGCATGAAAACTTCCCAATCAACTGTTGTTATTGTTATAAACAGTCTCCTGGTGCTTCTGAGCTTATTAACTGTTTAATAATTGTAAACAAAGCCGCCAAAGATTGAGAAAAGATGTACAGGTTCGTAAGTGCTTGCGTAACTTCTTCGTGATTCTAGCGTCAGTAGGCAACCCGTTCTCGCAAATTCGTAAAGTCAATATTGACTTATTAACTCCGTGCATAGGTGATATACTAAACATAATAGATACCCTTAAAAAGATTCATAGAAAACACCGACCTTACCTAACCTTATTAGTATCTTAAGATAAGCATCTTATTGCTTCGTAATTACAATTATTACTTAACCTATATCTATTATAGGTTAGGTAATAATTGTAATTACGAAGCTATAAGATGCTTATCTTAAGATACTAACAAGGTTAGGTAAGGTCGGTGTTTTCTATGAATCTTTTTAAGGGTATCTATTATGTTAAGTATGTCACCTATGCACATATTTAATAAGTCAATATTGACTTATTAAATTTGCGAGAACGGGTTGCAGTAGGAAGGAATCAGCCATTGTTAAGATCAGAGTCGCAGGAGCGAGATTATTTGGTCACCTTTGTACCGGATAAACCAG
Organism: Procambarus clarkii; assembly: GCF_040958095.1. Taxonomy (NCBI): domain Eukaryota; kingdom Metazoa; phylum Arthropoda; class Malacostraca; order Decapoda; family Cambaridae; genus Procambarus; species Procambarus clarkii. Next base: position 42,329,206 of record NC_091151.1, on the reverse strand, counting down.
AGTTAACCAGTGGACTCATTAAATACACTGGTACTAGTGTAATAAATTAGTGAACAAATATTGCCAGTCACGAGACCGGCCGCGGTGACCCGGCATCAGCTCAGGAGCCCCTCAGCCCAATGGCTTCACGGTCACCCACCAATTTCGTGGAGTGTTATTCCGTGAAGTGACAGCGCTTATTTTAAAGCCAGCCAAATTAGTGGCTGCGATCACGAAGTTTATCCACGAATTCTGTGGTGTTTATTTCGCGAGGTCATTAATAAGATTTAATATTTCTAAATAACTCTAGAGACTAATTAAGAGGCAATCATCAACAATTGTGTATATTATTTCTCATAAATAGAGAATGTTTAATATATATTGCACTAGTTTTCTCAATATAATATTTACTTCTAGCCAACCCACACCAGGGTAGGATATTACCATTCACTAGTATTTATTGATAACCTAGTCCAGTATTACCATTGACTAGTTGAACTATTTATTGTTCATCCTAGTCCCATTTATTACCATAGTCTAGTTGTACTGCATTGAACTACCTAGCACCATTAATTAATGTTGCAGACCCTATTTTGGGTGTAATTGTTACCAGCTCGAGTCGAGTTGTGTACATATAATAGTTTACTTATTATCATTGCACTTTTTGAGTGATTAATTAGTGTCTATACCAACCTAGGGTGATACTTGTGGAGCTAACCTAAAGGTACTTCCAGTGACATTAGTTTATCACTCAAATCATCAGTGTGTATGATTATATATATATAATGTTTATTAATTTTAATTTTAAGCTCTTACCTCTAGAAGAGGTAAGAGCTTACCTCTAGAAGAGGTAAGATTGTAGCCTTGTGATTGTAGAATTTTACCTTAGGCTACTACATCAGTACTCTCTCACAATTTATGAGCCAGTAATATCCAATTAACAAGTAACTATGACTAATCCTCAGAAAGCAAAACGTGCTTTAGCAGCACGTAAACGTCAACTGACAAGATATCTCAACCAATATGAACAGTTGTTATATGATCCTATAATTAATTATCGTCGGTTGAAAATCCCACTATTCCAGATTCAAACTCAATTACATCTATTGAAACTAAATAGGAAATCTTACCAAAATCAGGTCCACGACGACGACGACGACATAGTAATTGAAGATGTGGAACCATTCCTGTCTGGCCTAGCACAATATGAAGAAGAAACTCAAGCCAAGTTGGAGCATTTACACAGGATAATTGCTTCAGAGCAAACAGCCAGTACATCAAATAAAGCAGATAATATTATGGATGATCTGGTTCCTTTTGAGAATAAATGTCAAGCCAGATTAGATCCTTTAATCAACGAGGATACAGCTTCACCCACTACAGCTTCACCCAATATTATACCACCAGAAATTAAACAGTTCTCAGACAATTTATCCACAGTCTGTGAATTCCGAAAGCCCAATACCGGAGGCTACTAAGTTAACATGCCTCCAAACTGAAGTGAATGGCGAAGCTGAACCAGTAGTAGAAAATGTTAATGAAAATAGCGACAGCACTAATTTCCCAGTCCAGCTTCCTAGGGATAATGTTGGCAATGAGCAAACTGCAATACATCCAGTACTACAATTGCTGGACTTACCTCAACCTGATCAGACTGCTGACTCATTACTATCCTTCAGCATGGAGTTTGAGTCACTACTAAGAACATTCAGTCTTAAGGTTGATATAACCACTAGTGAGTGGATGACCAAAGTAATCCTTCAACGAAAATTGTTCATCGATATACTAGATGAATTATACACACATCAACATAACACCATGCTGACAGTACAGGACTTCACTGAAGGTTTGCGTTCCATCATAGACAAACGACGTGCAAATGAGGAAGATAAAGCCTCTAGCAAGCCTTCAGAAATGAAAATAACAGTAAATTAACGCGTAAAATAACTACCCCAAATAAACATCAACCAATTACTTTCACATCAAGTTGGAGAAAATCTGGCACTTATGCAGCAGAATCCTACAAACCTACTGTTACTAGTTCACCCAAACCGGTAACTTGCAAGCGTGCAGTAGGCTGGGAGACATGTATGTTCTGCAGAAAGAAACATTCAAAATACCGTTGTACCAATTATCCAGACAAACACACACTATTAAGTGACTCCAGGAATTGGGGAAATGCGCAATGTGTCTCAAATCACACAACACTGACTATTGTGAGACCCAATTCCACACCTGCAACAGGTGTAGAAGAGGTAAGCACCATGCAGCACTGTGCAATCATACGAAATTAACATATTCCAGACCCAAGGTGGAAGATAGCATTCCCACCACAGTACAGTTTGCAAGGTGCGACAGAAAATTAGTGTCCAAGCCGCACAATCCAAAAGTAAAGCGACTTTTCCTTCTGCCCAAATTACCATATAGAACAAGAGGGCCAAAGTCCATACTCGTGGGTTGTTTGACCAAGGGTCCCAGAGAACATATGTCACTAAAAGGTTGGCAGATGAACTACAATTAAGGCCTGTAACCCAGACGACAATCAATATCTCAGGGTTTCTAACAGATGCAGGACCTCAAGTCTACCAGGTGGTACAACCATCAGTACGTTTAGGCAAGTACGTCTGTCAAGTACAAGCCATTGTGGTAGACAAAATTCCAGCAGACCTACAAGTACAAGGTCTGAGAGCTACTGCCAAGTTCACGAGAAATACAGGAATAAAATTGACAGATAATATTAAGTCTGATCACCTCACCGACTTCAGTATCCTTGTAGGGACAGACTACTACCATCGATTCATTGGTAGCCCTACTAAATATCAGGACATAACCATGGTAAATTCTGCAGGAGGCAAATACCCTGGAAACACAAACCGAAAATGTCTCCATTTTCCGCTTGTTACAACTTGTAATAAAGTTGTCACATCTTGGCTTAACGTGTTCATGACGTATTAGAACGTTGTTACAACTTGCTATATTGGTTGTTATAACTGGTTAGGAGGTGTTAAACCTTGTTCGAACGTTGCACCAACGTCGTAGTTTCGGTGTGTGTTTGGCAGGATTTACTCTCAGACCCAGGTTAGACTTCCAACCCCTGCAACTCTAGTACTGGACATCCGTCCTATGCGAACTGACGCACAAGTGTATGATTAGTAACTACTAACATCAAATTAATCTAATAATTCAAAGGAAGATGAAAGATTATATGGACATCATTGTTGTTTGAGGGTGCGTATGAAGTCATGTTATGAATGACGCAGTACAAGGTGAGAGCGTTAATATTTTCTTGTCCGAGTTAAATTCTATGCAAGTTGCCCCCCCCCCTGTGAGAGGGGGGGCAGGAGGTTGCTGGGGAGGAGTAATGCAGCTTCCTAGTGTGCTGTATGTGTTGGAGCACTGGTATTAAATAAACATGATGCTAATTTTTTTTAACCTGATGGTAATATGGTGTTATTTCTATATTCTTTATATTTTTGTAAAAAATGTTTTTCTGTAGACCACTTGTCTTTGCACTTGTCCTGGTGAGGAATTTCTAGAAAATGGAGGGAGGGGGAGGGGGGGAGGGGGAGGGGGGGGGAGAGAGAGAGAGAGAGAGAGAGAGAGAGAGAGAGAGAGAGAGAGAGAGAGAGAGAGAGAGAGAGGGGGGGGTAAATCATGGTGACTCAGCGGTGTGTGTGTGTACTCACCCAATTGTGCTTGCGGGGGGTGAGCTCTGGCTCTTTGGTCCCGCCTCTCAACCGTCAATCAACTGGTGTACAGATTCCTGAGCCTATTGGGCTCTTGTGTGTGTGTGTGTGTGTGTGTGTGTGTGTGTGTGTGTGTGTGTGTGTGTGTGTGTGTGTGTGTGTGTGTGTGTGTGTGTGTGTGTACTCATGACACTGGGCCGGATTTATGCCGATTCCCAAGATAAGGTGACGTTGAGCCCACTCTCCATAGGTAAGATCATTACAGGGTGACTCTCCTGTGTGCTCTCTATTGTTGAATGATTGCAGCAGTTATTATATTATTTTATCAGGGAGGGGTCTCTGATGATTAGAAAATAATATCCCCCGTCCATGATACTATGTACTCACATTATCAGTAAACTCCATAAGATAATCTAACATATGTTGGAAGAAACATAGTGAGGATAAAGTTCGGTATTATAGCAAGATTATATGGTGTAATCTGGGATTTAATGCAAGGGAGGTGGCATGGGGGTTCGATCCTGACCTGCCTATGACCATCCACGGACAAACACCAGTCACACAGCAAACGTTTGGTGAGGCTAGCCCCAAGCGTCTGGCCCTCATCTTCCAAGCAGAAATTGTTTGCAATAGTTATTGCTATGTTTATCACCTATAGTATTCCATTTTGTAATTATTATTTTAATACCGAAATGAGACTGGAGAACATAATTAGGAGTCCCTGGCAGTAGGTCTGTTGACCTATTCTGGGGAGTGGACATCTTGATCCAGATCCTCTTCTCTATATGTTTGTTATACTTATTGTAAAGTCACTTATACTTTAGGAAGAGAGGGGGAGCTAGTGAAGCAGTAATTGGTGAAACTAGCCAAACGTGTGTGTGTTCACGTACCCAAACTTCCTCCTACCCTGGAAACACAAACCGAAACTGTCTCTATTTTCCGCTTGTTACAACTTATAATAGAGTTGTTACATCTTGGCTTAACGTGTTTATGACGTATTTGAACGTTGTTACAACTTGTTATATTGGTTGTTATTACTGGTTAGGAGGTGTTAAAACTTGTTCGAACGTTGTACCAACGTCGTAGTTTCGGTGTGTGTTTGGAGGGTATACAGTTTCTGTTTCTTCCCTTTAGCGAGTTTAAATATAGTCAAATTAAGAATTTTTAAACAGATTAAATTTAAATTACTCTCCATTCTTTGATTAACGTTCCAATCGTTTTCCTTCGTGTCACAGAGTTACATAAATGTATGAATTGCGCGAGTATTAATGGTTCATTTATGTGACGTTAATAAGGAATTAGTCATCCGTTTACCATGTGTCCCTTAACTAATTTTACAAAGTTTAGCCAAGAAAGTGAAGACTTTCCCTCTGTTACACTCAGATGACGTTCGAGCTGCCAACAGGTGTTTGCGTCAACTGATAGTTATTATCTTTCAATATAAATGGCTATTTGTGTTATATGATATTCCATATCTTCCACTGTCATCAACAGGTGTTTGCGTCACTGGTGATGAGTTTCATGCTGCTTCAGAGTGACTTCGGGATGACCTTCTCTGGGATCACACTTCCTCAGCTCATCAACCCAGAGGTCGGCGACCTCCTCCTCACTGCCCCCCAGCTGCCGCTTCACGGTAGGGGTTAAACAACAGTGTCCACCCCCATCAGGCCAGCCCCGTTCTCCTGATTTGCCACAACGTACGAAATAAAAAGAGTTAACCTAACCATTAACGTACGAACCGAAGCTACTCGCCAAACCCAACCTTTCAATGCATTAAAAAAGGAGATAATTGTGTGTCATTGTTTTTTTCATAGTTTTGTACGTTGTAATTTGTTTTTGTGTACCTTAACGTACAAAATGAGGAGCAGGTGAGAAGATGAGTTACTTCATCAGCGTGTTGGCTGTGTCGTAGTAACTCTCGTTCATATCGACTTAACTTCTTTTTATTCATCATGTATATTATTCAAAATAATTCATGATTCAAGTAGCAGCAAATCAATATTATGGCGTCAATTAAGGCAAAACAAGTAATCTTCTACGACTTTTGTCAACATTTGCCACGGCCGCGAATAACCACCCATATTGAATGGCTGTTGACTAATTGGTGACTAATTGGACAATTTAATTATTCTGCATCCTGGCCTATAGCCAGCCTTCCTTGGTGGTTTGTGGGTCCGTGAAACTGTCTTCATAGCTTAAAGGATCCCAGTCATCACAGCCAGAATGATCCGTGAACTCCAACAAAAATTATTCAACTTCATGTAGAAGAAAAGTCACAATAACGCGGCTGAAAAATGTTGACCAAACCACACATTAGAAATTGAGGAGACGACAACGTTTCGGTCCGTCATGGCATTATCTAAATCAACTTGACAATGACCTAAGACGGACCAAAACGTCGTCGTCTATTCAATTTCTAATTTCTAGTGTGAAGTTTGGTCAACATATTCAACTTAATTCACGAAAGTTTCCACTGGTGTTGCAGTGACAGCTATCGTGTGTATTATATATATATATATATATATATATATATATATATATATATATATATATATATATATATATATATATTAAATATGACCGAAAAAGTAAGATTAATAATTCTAACACGAATTTTCTCGATCTTTCTTATGTTTCTTTTCACTGTTGATGGTAATTGAAAAATCAATTCTCCAAAATTCATTTTTATTTCTAGTCTGACGCGACACTTGACCGCGTTTCGTAAAACTTATTACATTTTCAAAGACTTTAGTTTACACACACACACACACAACTTTGAATAGAGCTTAAACATCTTCGAGTTTTTATACCTACATTTGGGTGAGGTGACATGTTACAATAGTTTTGGATGAGGTGAAAATAAACTTTTAACACAAGACAGGACACGAAACAATGGGTATTAAAGGTAGGTAACTGCAGAAGGTCTATTTTTATTGGCCCATATTTCTTGATGCTTCTATATTGGAGCGGAGTCTTGAAGTGGGTAGAATATAGTTGTGCATTAATTGGCTGTTGATTGCTGGTGTTGACTTCTTGATGTGTAGTGCCTCGCAGACGTCAAGCCGCCTGCTATCGCTGTATCTATCGATGATTTTTGAATTACCATCAACAGTGAAAAGAAACGTAAGAAAGATCGAGAAAATTCGTGTTAGAATTATTAATCTTACTTTTTCGGTCATATTTAATAATATATTATATATATATATATATATATATATATATATATATATATATATATATATATATATATATATATATATATATATATATATATATATGGGCAGGAGACTGAAGAGTCCTGGGTCTCTGATGTGTTTACGGTGTTCTCTAATTGTCCTTATGGCATCCGGAATTTTCACTGGTGTTTATTTTACACTTTCTACCTGCATCTACCTCTCAAGTATGTTGTAAATATAGTGACAGGTTTGGAACCTGTACTTCCAGTATCGTCCATGAGAATATTATGAGGTATGTCTCTCGCCTTTGTTCCAAAGTTAACAGTTCGAGTGCTCTTTCACTCAACTTTACTGAGTGGGTTTCAGTAGTTCATGTTCAGTAGTTCAGTGATCATATATCACCTGTAGTGAAAGGGAGTGTGAGGTCTAAGGACTATTATATATTATATTCGATTTATTTTCCACCCAACCTAAGAAAATATGAAGCAAACACCTTATCCCAGAAAAAGATTTCATTATATAAGGACTAAATACAAAACTAAGATTTTGGAAAACATCGATAACAAGTGGAATCTAAGATCACATTTCAACTCAAAATATACATATAAACCTAAACAAACAAACAAAAATCGTGTTTCATTTGACTTTATTTGGTTCTAATAAATAGCTCGTTTGCTGAAGTTAAATTTATTTTATGCTCCCTCTCGTTGCACATGTGTTGGACACACTAAATATAGATTTTTTTTTATTTCAATGATGTTTTGATCTGAATAAATTGTATTTGGGAAGTTGTTTCTCAATCCTTGATTACTTCTTAATTATTCGAGGTAGAGACGGCTGCCTGGCAGGAGACAGACACTAATATAATAATTACCCTTTCAATTGGAGGGAGTTATCTGTTCCTGGGTTCAATATTAGGGAGCATTGTTGGTGTGCCGCCAATGATGAGTCGGGGACACATTGTCACCCAACTGTTGAGTCTCCTCATCATAGTGATATCCTGTCTCTTGTTGGCCTTCTCCTCCCACGTGTGGATCCTCCTAATGTCCAAGCTCCTTATCGGCCTTCCATTAGGGAGTCTTGGAATATCCACAATGACGTACGTCCTCGAGGTTCCGCATCAAGACGTACGAGGAGATGTCAGTGGTATCCTTTTTATAGCAAGACAACTGAGCTACTTACGGGCATCAGTCGTCGGGCTGTCCAGTCTCAGCTGGCGACAAATGGGCTTCGTGTATTCCGGTACGACTGCCATCCCCATCTTGGGCTTGATCTTCCTGCCAAACTCTCCTCGCTGGCTCGTCACTCGCGGCCGCGTCACTGATGCTCAGAAAGCTCTCGTTTTCTTCAGAGGAAAACATTACGACTTTAATTCAGAATTAAAGGCAATGACAGACCAGATTGAAAATACAAACGGATGTGGAAATATTTACTGGCAGCAAATACGGGGTCTTATAGAGCCGTCAGTAAATCGCATACTGGGCTTAATGATTTTTCTCGGTATTTTTGTGCGTTTTGATGGGAACTACTCGCTGATGGTATATCTATTGACCGTTTTCCAGACACTGGAGACCAGCCTGAATCCATACATCTGCCCCATAATATTTTATACCGTCAGGACTGCCGGGACCACCACCACCTTTCTCTGAGTGATCGTCTGAGACGCAGACTACTGATGATAGTTCCGTAGTGCGTGTGTGCTGTGGCTGCTTGTGGAGGCTACTTCTACACGCAGGAGTGAGGCGGTACCGCGGGCCTGGAGTGCCTGCCACTTAGTGCCGTGTTCATATTCTTATTATTTAACTGCGAGGGTCGTTCTTGCCCTTGATGGGGTGGTGGTTCTCCGGCCCCGACCACGGCGGTCCCCGGGTAGAGTCCCTGTGCCTTCTTTCACCAACTTCGAGGTTAACTCCGGAGTTCACAGCTTCTGCGACGGCGCTGGAACCAATCGTATTGGCGTTTGCCTTTCCATTGGAAACTTTCGTCGCCGTGGAGAGGGGGAGACCAGCTGCATGGGTAACAACTTATCCTCCGTATCAACCTACCCCTGGCTTTGCGCCCTGGACAGGTCACTCCAGACCGACAACCAGAGCGCAACTCCATAGTCTCCTGAGACTGATGGATGCCTACTACTTCTAACTGCATTGGGGTGCCAGTCGTCCCTGTGTTAGCGGGTGAAGTGATGCCTACACCTTTGCGAAATGTTGGATATTCAACATTTGTGATGACATCTTCGATGGGAATTTGCGCAGCATCCATATGACTTACCCAGCAACGGCAGAAGCACTTGGGCAACACGGGGCCTTCTGGCTCTTTAGTGTTGTGTGCGGCACCCTGGCACTCGTCAGCGCTCTCACTCTGCCTGAGACGCGGGGTCGAACCCTGGAGATTTCAGACCATTGCAAGAACCAGCCTTATAAACTTGTAAATAACCAGGATAAACATGGAAAGTCCCAAAATGCGAAAAGTAGTGCCGAAATGTAAAAAAATAACAAAACTATATGGATTAGCAATGCATCTATGAATCAACAATGAATCTATTTGTTCTGGTTCGTAATAAGTACAGTGTTTCGAGAGAGATTTTATATACCTGGATTTTCAGAAAGTATATGAAAAAGTTCTCCATCAAAGTTTATTTAAGAGAAAAAGTGTACGATATTGATGATCATATGTATTAAATAGGTGGAAAAATGTGTAATCTAAACACAACAAGAAAATCCAAGTGAAAATTGAGTGCCTGAAGCGTTCTGTTTTATTTGATGTAATTGACATTGACGTACTTCAGCCTTCTTCTCTACAACAACATAAATATCCGGCGAGCCTAAACTGGGACTCCCACCTTCACAACTCCAACAAAGTTTACACTCAAATTTAAACATCTTAGTAACCTAATCTAACGAATGGCGGACAAATTTGAAGGCTCATTAATGGGAATTCTTGGATTCTTGGCACAACAATTAAGGAACCAACAATTAAAGAAGGAACGTAGAGATGTAAGTGAATGAAGAAGAAACTGAAGGATGAACTTAGAGATATAAGTGACTGAAGAAGAGATCAGAGGTGATGGTTCTGTATTCATTTTATGAGAGCAATGCACCAAGGCTTCAAGAGACAAAAGAAAAGTAGGATTTATAGAGGGATGCATCAATATTCGATTAAGGAGTCTTAAAGTGGCCTTCTGTATTGTATTATAATTTACAAGTTCTATAATAGGAATTTCCATACATGTTTGTAATTCACATGTTGAGACATACAGTCATGCACATTGGCATAGAATTATTATCACATACATACCGTCATACTTATATTGCTATGCACATACTTTCATTCACATATTGGAAAACACATATTGTTATGTTCATGTTATCATGCACATATTGCCATACGCGTTTTTGTTAAATATCGTTATACATTGTGTCATACACAGTTTGTCATGCACGTATTGCCATGCTCATATTGCCATGCACATATTGCATGCAACAGAAATTGCGAGAGGGCTAGAGACCAAAAGACACAAAAATGGAACCAATACAGGAAGAGGCCAAACCCCCAAACATACCAGCGATGCAAAGTTGCTAGAAATAACTACACAGCAGTGAGGAAAGAGGCAGAAAGTAATTTTTGTGAAAGGGATAGCGGACAAATGTAAAACAGAACCAGGCCTATTCTATAGATTCATCAACAACAAATTGCAGGTAAAGGATAATATTCAAAGGTTTAAAATGGTAAACAGATTCACAGAAAATGAATAGGAAATGTTTGAAACATTAAACGAAAAGTTCCAAAGTATGTTTGTACAAAATGAAAAATTCAGAGAACCAGACACAAGAAGATTTCCATAGAACAACAGAGCACATAGAGGTTTCTAGAGACTAAGTGGAAGAAAATGCTCAAGGAGCTAAGTAAGAACTCATCAGTTGGTCCAGATGGAGTTTCACCATGGGTTCTGAGAGAATGTGCACCTCAACTCAGCATTCCACTTCAACTGATTTATCAGGCATCCCTGAGTACAACCCGCCCTCTTACAAATTACGTCACTTTGCACTCGTATGCGCACTCAGGCTAAAACAAACGTAATTCAAAAGGAAATCGGCTAACGAAACAACCCGTTCTCGCACTTTCTTACAGTCAATATCGACTTATTTAATACGTGCATATGTGACATACTAAACATACTAGTTTACCTTGAAAAGCTTCATAGAAAACATCGACCTTACCTAACCTTCTTAGTATGTTAAGATAAGCATCTTATTGCTTCGTAATTACAATTATTACTTAACCTATACCTATAATAGGTTAAGTAATAATTGCAATTATGAAGCAATAAGATGCTTTTTTAACAATTATTACCTAACCTATACCTATAATAGGTTAAGTAATAATTGTAATTATGAAGCAATAAGATGCTTATCTCAACATACTAAGAAGGTTAGGTAAGGTCGGTGTTTTCTATGAAGCTTTTCAAGGTAAACTAGTATGTTTAGTATGTCACATATGCACGTATTTAATAAGTCAATATTGACTATACGAAAGTGCGAGAACGGGTTGCACGAAAGTGACGTACTTTCCCGTTTTGTGTTTTGGGTCCTCTGGCTTCAGCTGTTAGGTTAGGAGAGAAAAATTTCAATTAACGGTTTCATGACGTTTAGAAACCTTAAGAGAACTTCCTGCCCTTCTAACCTACCAGAGGACCCTTAACTTGTTGTTTTGGTGAAAAAATCCAACGTTTCAATTATATTTCGTTGTCAAATTACGACTTTTTTCGCCGTAGCGCATACGAGCAGAAAGTGACGTAATTTGTAGGAGGACGGGTTGCTGTATATAGAAGTTGTAGCAGATAAGATATAAGATATATAACATAAGATATAACGATATATAACGATATAACTAAAGATATAACTAAAGATATCATAGTTCCAATTTACAAAAGTGGCAGCAGGGAAGACCCCCCTCAATTACAGACCTGTATCAATGGCAATTTAATAGTCAAAATATTGGAAAAAATATTATTATTATTTTAATTATTTAAAAAAATAATAATTCACAAAATATATACCAAAACTAGAAGATCGATGAAAATGTAATTAATAAGAGTAAAAGTACTAGTAATATTATATACTAATATTATATATATTCTGCTACAATGCCTCCTTCAGCTGCTGCAGATGTCTGATATCAGGTACCTGCATAAAAATGTCGTCAACATACCTGCAGTATAGGGCGGGTTTCAAGTCCAATTAACGCAAAACTACATTCTACCCACTTCAAGACCTCGTATGGGCCAATAGACCTTCTGCTCGATGGTACCCATGTACCATCGAGCAAGGTACCCATGTAAGAGCAGAGGGTCTTAGTTGACATGGACTTGAAACCCGCCATATACTGTAGGTATGTTGACATTTTTATGCAGGTACCTGATGTCAGACGTCTGCAGCAGCTGAAGGAGGCATTCGAGTGGAATTCTGTGTTGAGTTTCACGTACGAGATAGAGAAGGATGGGAAGCTGCCCTTTCTAGATGTAACAGTCAAGGAAAGAAACGGAGGTTTCCACGCTGCAGTCTACACTAAGGAAACAAACATAGGACTGTGCCTCAATGCCAATAGTGACTGCCAAGACAGGTACAAGAGGAGTGTTGTCAACGCTTACGTCGACCGTGCTCTCAGCCACAACTCAAGATGGAAGCAACTCGACGAAGAACTCTGTAGGGTAAGGCAGGTCCTAGACAACAATGGCTTCTATAACGGTATTGTTGAAGACGTCATAAAAAGAAAGGTGAAACGCCATGCAACCTCTGAAGAGTCAACTAACACAACACCTGTACCCCCTATTAGACTGTCTTACAGAAACTTCTTTTCGACGGCTCATAAATCGGAGCAAAGTGTCCTGAATGATATTATTGATAGGAACGTTATCCCTACAGACAAAAATCAGAAAATATAATTGACACTTTACTAAAAAAAAAAAAAAGGCCAACCTTCTCATGAAAAACTCCCCAGACACCAAACAGAACACCCTGACGGAAACCAACGTCGTCTATGCCTTCACATGCCCGCTTGGGGACTGTAAGCCAAAAAGAACTCAGTTTATAGGCAAGACAACAGCGTCTCTTTCTAAGCGATTAACTATGCACAAATAACAGGGCTCCATCGAGGAACATATAATCTCTTCTAACAACCAGACCATCACCAGAGAAATCTTAACATGCAACACAGAAATATTCGATAAATACAACGATAGCAGGAGCCTAGACATCAGTGAGGCACTACACATCAAAAAGTCACTACCACAATCAACAGCCAATTAATGCACAACTATATTCTACCCACTTTAAGACCCCGTACCAACATAGAAGCAGCAAGAGGAAGTATGGGCCAATAGGTCTTCTGCAGTTACTTCCATTCTTATACTTTTATACCCAATTTATTCCCATTGATTCGTGTTCTAGCATAGCTCTGTCACTTCACCCAAAACTTTTGTACCATATCACCTCACCCAAAACGAGTATAAGTATGATGTATTTTATGTGTAAACTAAGTCTTTGAAAATGTAATAAGCATTACGAAATGCGTTCAGGCGTCAGACCAGATATAAAGAATGAATTTTGGAGAGTTAATTTATCAATTACCTTCGACAGTAAAGAAGAATGATTCGTGTTAGAATTATTAATCTTACCCTTTCGGTCATATTCAACAACTCATGTTTACAAGAAAGACTGCTACCGAAATATACTATATTATATATATATATATATATATATATATATATATATATATATATATATATATATATATATATATATATATATATATATAAAATATATATATATATATATATATAATGTTGTACCTAGTAGCCAGAACGCCGTACTTGGCCTACTATGCAATGCCCGATTTGCCTAATAGGCTAAGTTTTCCTGAATTTATATATTTTTCCATTTTTTTCTTATGAAATGATAAATCTGTCCATTTCATTATGTTTAAGTTAATTTGTTTAAATTTGAGTTAAAATTAACCTAGATATATGACTGAACCTAACCAACCCTACCTAGCCTAACCTATCTTAACCTTAGTTTAATGCATCAACTAATTTGTTATTTTTAATGTAAAACAAACAAAAACGAAAAACTACATCAATCAGACGACAAACTTTGGAGTTTTAAACATAATATATAAACACCAACGTTTTTATCAAACACTTACTTATTGGGTCATTGAAACCTCTTTACATCAAGTTAATGAGCTCATCAATATTCCGTTTTATACTCAACATAAGGCTATTTTGATACAATATGCTGTTGACACATTATGCTGTTGACACCTTATGCTTGCCGACACATTATGTTGTTGATACATTATGCTGATGACACATGCTTGCCGACACACTATGCTGTTGACACATTATGCTTGCCGTCACATTATGATGGGTTAGTAACAAGCAACGTTGGAGATCAACGTGTATGTGCTTGATTGGGTTTATTTCTGAACAAATACTGCTTCATAGTAATTCTTGAAGTTTTTTGTCATTCATTTTACTGTAATTTGGATCTTCTGTTCTTGGTAAGGCGGGATCCAAGAGCTGAAAATCGAGAGTTTAGGGTATTAACAATATGCAGAGTTTGGAGAATCTCTCTCATATACATTCCCCTGGTTTAAAAAAAGTGAATGAAAAATTACAGTATTAAATGTTGAAACATAATACAAGATATATTAAACTTAAATATGCATGCAGGAGAATTTATAATAAATTGTGACAATTTTGGAACGGCAGGCGGGAAGAAAAGAGAGTGAGTGAGTGAGTGAGTGAGTGACCAGTCTACTTTGCTGGACTCCAGTAAAGATCCTCATTCCCATGGTAGGACTGGCAGTTGTGGCGGAGTTCAGTCCTTTATTTCCTTATTCCCGCACATAAGAGTCATGACGCCCTGTTTGTATATAACTAGAAGATATTGTGAGTTGATTTTATGCGCTTAGGAGGAAGCCTGATGTGGCATTTATGAGCATGTGTGATTTTTGTTAATTTGGATAGAGGCGTCAGGCGTCTCTTTCCATGATAAATACGGCGGTGCGATCCCAAGTAGAGAAGAGCTTTGCCGCCCAGGGGGCGGAGCTCCCGCCGATGCGTTATGGGAGCATAACCCGTTCTGGACTCAAGTCCATTACATCCAGCGGTCGATCCCACAGACGCATTCATAATTTTTTACATATTGTTCATTCAAAACTGAAATTTTCTCAAATATAAATTAATATTATAATATATTAGCATATTGTGCATATATAGGTATAGGTTAGGTTAGGTGTTTAGGTTCTGTTGGCGGTTATTTGTAATTTTAGTACGTGGGTGAAGCATTTACAGCGTTGTGGGTCGAACAAAATTCATCAGTGAAGCACTTGTTCCGGAAGTGTTCGGACGAAATCAGTTGAGAGTCGTGCGTAAACCGGTTTTCATTCATAAACAGCGGGTTTGACGGGTGCATGGAATCACTTTTGGGTCTTTGTTTGGAGAACGAGCTGGGGAGCAGCGCCAGCCGGGAAGTGATTGGCCAGCGGCGGGGGCTTGATGAAGTTGACCAATGGCGTTGCACCTCGTGCGAGCCTTCAGGCGGTGCTGCTTGAAGGCGCGAAAAGAGAGGGACTAGCAAGCAGTACTCGGAGCCGAGCGGAATTGTGCTCACCTGTCAGGGAGACGTAATAGCCTCCAGAGGGTACAATTAGGCCAGTTTACGTGGAACGACGACGAGGAAGAACTGTCATCTCCTGCGTGAGTATCTTGGGAAGAGCTTTGTTGGTGTGAAGACGACACCAGGGGCCGAAACTGACCTAAGAAATGTGGAAGCGGCGCTAGGAATAGTCTGGGACATCCTGCAGGCCGTGCACGTAGGAAGCTGTGTGGGGCTGAATCCATAACAGGCCGGGTCTGCAGAAGCTCAACGATCGTTTATACAGCGACGAGGCTGCGTGTGAAGCAGCGGATCAGTGTGTGTGTGTGGCGGGGGGGAGGGGGAAGCCAGCCTACAACATTCTCAACTTGACATCCAGGGAGGAACACTTGGTGGAGGAGCAACGCCCTGCGTGGAACGAACAAGCAGATGGCCTGATCGTTGAGTCTATAGGGAGCCTATCATCGCGACGCGGAATCTTCGCTCTGCAGGATTCAGATGATAAGGTACATAATTTTGCCCTCCCATTTTCCCCTAGTGTTAGGTAAGGCTGTACATAAAGGATAAGATGACCTTGAAATACGTATGAGGTGACATAAAATTGTTACAGTAATATATTAAATGAGAACTATCAGTGATTATATTTTGGGGCGACAGTGAAGAGTTGCCAGATGTGTTATTGACAGGAGTGTTACCAGCCAACGGATTTGTGGGATATTTAACCCCTTTCCAGTGTAGACTATTGAGTAAATCCAACGATTTTATTAGTGTGTTTACTTACTCCCCCGCCATTCTCTTTCTGTTGAGTTGAGAGAGTTACTGTGCACCAAGCCATTATAGTGCAGCTACTAGACTGGGGGATTTGAACCCACCACAGATGACGCAATGCCTGGACGCGGAGCTGAACGAGCCAAGTTGGCGACCTTGAATTTCTGCCTTTATGTTGGGCAGCTCAACATGGATGTCCCCGAGTTCCGTGTCCACGGAGACCCCAACAAGAAAGCTAGGGGAGTGATTGAGGTTCCTCAGCTCCTGCGTGGGCAAGGCCAAGTTTGGTGATGGAACTCTACCCCGTTGGTGACTGAGGTGCTCCCCAGAGGTGATCAGGGGCACCTAGGTGGAGGGGGGGGTGGTGAGATCTGTGACTTAAACTGGCGACCTTGCCAGGCTAACGCTCTGGGGGAGCTAAGACCCCGGACACAGTCTATCATCATTGTATACTTAAGTATACCGTGTTTAAGTTCTTGTGGTGCCTGGCATTAGGGTATGATGCATTTTATATAAGTGGATAATATATGCAACCGCTCACGGTAGAGGCGGCCATGTAAAAATTCTCTATGTCAACACACATTTTGTAGGGACTGTTGGACTGTTGATTCAATAATCTTATGTTTATGTTTAGTGGCTAATAAATATTTATTTGTTATTATTCTGCCTAAATTATGAGGTTTGTGACTTGATTCCACAGTTCTCAGAGTACCTGTGCCTTAATCTCTGTTGATGCCCCAGTGCTTATATATATATATATATATATATATATATATATATATATATATATATATATATATATATATATATATATATATATATATATATACTGCATACGGACTGCATGGGTTGCATTGCCGAAGCACAAAGGGCTGGCATGCAAGACACAACGAGGTCAATGACATCATCAAGAGAAGCCTCGTCTCAGCTGGGTGCCCAGCGGAGAGAGAACCTCGCATCCTAGGGGTCCAAAACCCGGATTTCCCAGCACTTCGCCCTGATGGCATCACCATATACTCATGGAAGGAGGGTAGACAGTTGGTGTGGGACTACACATGTGTATCCACCCTGGCTGACACCTATGTACACTTCGGAGCTGATCAAGCAGGTGGGGCGGCCAACCACAGGGAAACAGCAAAATCACTCAAGTACAGGCGACTGGAAGGTCAATACCTCTTTGTTCCCATAGCGTCTGAGACGCATGGCCCCTGGGGCAAGAGTGCCTTGGGATTTCTCAAGGAATTGGGGTCCAAGCTCATTGACGTCACCAGAGACCCAAGGGCTTCCAGTTTTTTATTTCAGCGTCTCAGTGTGGCGATCCAGAGGGGAAATGCTTGCTGCGTCCTCGGTTCCTGTCCAGAAGCGGAGGAGCTTCAAGAGATCCATAACCTTTAGGCATTTGTCTTGTATGTTTTGTAACCTTTAAATACACAATAAAGGAAAAAAAAAAAAGGGAAGGGGGTGGTAGGAGAAAAGCACACAGAAACTGTATTGGAGGGGACCCACATTCCCTCCAATGCGTTATGTGTGGTTTCCTCCGAGGCTATGGGTCCCCCTTCTTCCAGCCAGAGGTGGTACTCCCTTCCCTATTATATATATATATAATATATAATATATAATATATCAAGCCCCTGTATATTATTTCGTTGAATGTGCACAATTCTGCACAATTCATGCAGCTTGTGAATTGATTTTACAATTGAGAGAATACCTTTTGTTGTTTTGTTGTTGTTAAAGATTCGCTACCTAGAAATAAGAGTTGCAAGTATCACGGGCTATGGTGAGCCCGAAGATCTTTTGTGTCATAAGTCATTCATTCTATATATTTAATTTCCAGTGTCTAGTTTACTTACACGAATTTATGGAATAGTATAGCAATTACCTTAAGTCATTCTCTATGTATTGATATCCCAGTTGTAGTATCTTGGGTATTTTATTTTATTTTAATTTTAGTAAATAGTATTTTTTTTAAATATATTAAATAAATTATTTTATTTACTATTTTATCTTAGACATTTAACAAAATGTAAGAAGGATGACTAATGTAAACAAAAATAAGAATGTCAAATCTTATTTTTCCCCCAGAAGAAGAGCAGATACAGGGGGGGGGGCACATTTGGAATAGTAATTTAAAATATTTTTGATTGGTATCATATTCTGAAATTCATATTATTTCTTATTCTTTCACATTTTTTCACATTCATATCTTACTTATAATATATATTTTGTGACCTCCCTTCATTACACCACAAACCAGGTCAGGAAGGAACACTTACGGTCATTCTAATAATGTATTAAAATCCCAAAGATCCGCCAGCTCCTTTAACACAAACTGTTATTCAATAATACAGTGGTCATACGTAAAATATATCTCGGCAAGCAAGAATAATTGTGGGATAATTTCACTACACACATTAATATATATTTTTACTGACATTATTCCAACAATGGTAATGAATAAAACATCAATATAAATGTTATTCTATTTAAAGGAAGCATTCAGAGACAGCTTATATGAAAGTAAACTTAGCGTAAAAGCTATATAATAATTGATTAAACTAGCAAACATTTTCATCAATAAAAAATACACTAACATGAATAATAATGAAAACACACTGATGGTGTTCATTTAGATATTAACGAATGTGTATACAATATATTATGAAGCGCATAACGAAATCGCAAAACGTGATGTATAAGAAACTCCATTGGAGTCACGGCTCTAAATTGATGTATCTTTGAGAAAATAAATTGATGAGATTTTTTTCAGCATTTGTAAGGAGAATTCCTATAACACACCAGAGTGCTCACGATGATTGTGTAAAAACTTGATTTGGTGTCATTTCGATACCTCAAGGACCCTTTTGGATTCAGTTAAATCCCCAGGTTACATTACTTGTAGCATATCATGGTTCAGTGGCTTAAAACATGTGTTTTGAAGTACGCATGGTGTAGGTACGAAACCTGTGCATGGCTCCAACTGAATTTCTCATTATGAAAGCCCTGAAATTATTCTTTATAAATAATAAATAATATCACAAACGCTATTAAAATAAACGTAATAGCTCCGATGTTTTCTATAACAATATTCCAAGATAATTATATAAAGATAATATTTTACTACCACCGAACTTTCCCAGCCATATGGCTCAGTCAGCATACAGCTATAGTCTCACTTCCATAAGAGTCGGGGTTCGATTCCCTGATGCCTCTCCCAGCACTTTCCCCTGATAATTACCTTATACCTTCTAACCTCAGAAGTATAGCCTCGTTTCACAATATAGCACACAAACAGTACGCATCTCACCGTAGTACACAGTGCATGCTAACTAGGTCAATACACTTGGATTTAAATGGGTCATTAAGGATCAATGGAACCATCACTAACTAAACCAGATAAGATGGGTAAGCTAGAATGGGCCTATTTGCCCATTAAACCGTTGCCTAGTTAAAATAGTCATGCAATTTAACAGCTAGGTTTACCCCTGGCACTTGTTCTCCTACTACAGTCTCTCTTCTCCTCTAACTACTCCTCAACTGTAACCACTTTCCAGTCACAAGCTGGCGGGGGACTACAATATCAAGTGCTTGACTTGTCAAAATATCAAATGATGTTTCGCTTTCAATAAGTCTATGTATGTCTTGTTCAGTATCTATAGAAGGGAATGTGTCTGTGTGAGAGGTTGGGGAAGACAGATGCCTGGGAGCCAGATCCTCACCAAACTTTGCAGGGTGATTAGTTTCTACCCGGGGATGGTCATAGGCGGGTTGGGATTGAGCCTCATTCCCCCACTCCACTGAAGTAAGAAATTAACAAAAGAACCTATCAACACGGAAAGACACTGTGCTCCTTTTCATGAAATGGTAAATGATACTTATTCCCACTCTCATTAAAGGCATACTCCGTCAATACAGATTCATGCAGTGTATTATTTTCCACAGTATAATATTTTAAATGAGAAGAGTGTTTGGTGAGAAACGTTACAAAGATGATGAGAAAATAGTGACGAGTCGAGAATGTGGCGATGTGTAGGAAATGTTCTCAAGGAGAGGTAAGGGGAAGGGAAGGAAAATTGGTGATGGGTAAGAATAATTGTGTGGGGTAGTAAAAGGGGGAGAGGTGAGGAAGGAGTTGAGTTGGTGCAGGGTAGGGAAGGTGGTGATGGGTAGGGAAGGTTGTGCAGGGTAGGGAAGGTGGTGCAGGGTAGGGAAGGTGGTGAAGGGTAGGGAAGGTGGTGATGGGTAGGGAAGGTGGTGATGGGTAGGGAAGGTGGTGATGGGTAGGGAAGGTTGTGCAAGGTAGGGAAGGTGGTGATGGGTAGGGAAGGTGGTGATGGGTAGGGAAGGTGGTGAAGGGTAGGAAAGGTGGTGAAGGGTAGGGAAGGTGGTGATGGGTAGGGAAGGTTGTGCAAGGTAGGGAAGGTGGTGATGGGTAGGGAAGGTGGTGATGGGTAGGGAAGGTGGTGAAGGGTAGGAAAGGTGGTGAAGGGTAGGGAAGGTGGTGATGGGTAGGGAAGGTGGTGAAGGGTAGGGAAGGTGGTGATGGGTAGGGAAGGTGGTGATGGGTAGGGAAGGTGGTGCAGAGTAGGGAAGGTGGTGCAGGGTAGGGAAGGTGGTGAAGGGTAGGGAACGTGGTGATGGGTAGGGAACGTGGTGATGGGTAGGGAAGGTGGTGAAGGGTAGGGAAGGTGGTGAAGGGTAGGGAAGGTGGTGAAGGGTAGGGAAGGTGGTGAAGGGTAGGGAAGGTGGTGAAGGGTAGGGAAGGTGGTGAAGGAGATGGAAGTCTTCGTCATCTATCACCTCTTCTCCTCCTGCCCTCTCCACCTTTCTACGCCCTCCCCCCCCCCCCCTTCACTTCCCTTCTCTCCTTCCCTCTACCCAACATCTCCCTGCTCTCTCTTCCCCTTCACCACTTCCCTTCCATCTCCCCACATCCACCCACTCTCCCCCATTCCCACACATTGCACTCTGATATTTGGCGGAGGTAAGCTTCTAACTACGGTTTTCAAACCCCTTCATTTTATTTCAGACTTTCATGAAAATCTTTTTGAGGGCCGCTAGGACTCCGATATTTCGTAAAACATGGCACTTAGGTCAACCCAACTGGTCTATGATATTAACATACATTTTTGATGTGAGAGTCCCTGAACACACACACACACACACAATCTATTTTATAAATGTTTACATTTTGGCCATAGGTAACTTTTAAATGTGTTGTTTTCATGCTTCAACAGTTTGACATCTGGTTACGGCTTCGATGTCCTCCAGGGAGCGACCCAGAGTCTCAGGCAGAGTGAGAGCGCTGACGAGTGCCAGGGTGCCACACACTGCACTGAAGAGCCAGAAGGCCCCGTGCTGCCCAAGTGCCTCTACCGTTGCTGGGTAAGTCATGGATGCTGCGAACATCCCTAACACTGCTACTAGATTAAGCATTGAAAACCCAATAGCACGAAACGATGCAGGCATCAGTTCTCCGGACAAAATAGTGATGATTGGCTGCCCGATACTATTAAATAAAATGTACACAAACACGGAACTAAGTTGCAGCCATTTCAAGCTGTCAGACTCCTGCATGTAGAAGTAGCCACCACACACAGCCAAGCACACGGCACACACGCAGTACGGAGCTATGACCACTGGTCTTCTTCCAAGACGATCAGTTACACAGAAGCACAAGAGAGCTCCGACAATTTTAATGCCATTAAATATTATGGAAGAGGTGTAGGAATCCAGATTTGTGTTCAGCTTCTTGAAAATTGGCACTAGGTACGACGTCATTGAGACGTTACCATCAAAACCCATCATGAAATTTAGAGAAGCCATTAAACAGAATATGCGAAATACGGAGGACTTTGCAATACCCCTCAGTTGCTGCCAAATAACATTACCTCCTCCGCTTGAACAATATATGTCTGCAATGGCCTTCAGTTCTAGTTGAAAGTCGTAATGTTTTCCTCTGAAGAAAACGAGAGCTTTCTGAGCATCAGTGACGCGGCCGCGAGTGACGAGCCAGCGAGGAGAGTTTGGCAGGAAGATCAAGCCCAAGATGGGGATGGCAGTCGTACCGGAATACACGAAGCCCATTTGTCGCCAGCCGAGACTGGACAGCCCGACGACTGACGCCAGTAAGTAACCCAGTTGTCTAACTAGGAACATTATTCCACTGAGAGCTCCTCGTATGTCTTGATGGGAAATCTCCAAGACGTACAATCCTGAGGAATTTGAGATGCTCCCGAGTGTGAGGCCGAGGAGGACACGCGATGTAAGGAGGACCCCCACGCTGGGGGAGAAGGCCTGCAGGAGCCAGGAGGCCACTGAGATGACCAAACTCACCAGAAGATAGATTCTGGGGCCAAGATACATCATTAGTGGTCCGCTGATACAGCATCCAACCACAGACCCCATAAACACAAAACTCCCTGCAACGAAATGAATAACTGGTGAATTAATGGTTTTTATTTCCAGCTAGCAAGCCATCAGAAGTAAGGCTCAACCGAATGTTTTTAAACACTGTTAGAAGAAACAGAAGATTAAGTTATGAGAATTAAACTACACACCAGAGGAGGCGACGACGACGTTTCGGTCCATCCCGGACCATTATCAAGTCGATTGTGACGGGAGCGAGGAAGGCACAAGTAAGGCGAGAGAGAGAGAGAGAGGTGAGGAGCAGGAAGGAGGAAATTCCTAGCGTAAGATAAAAACAAGAAGATAGATACGCGCGAGATAGGTTTAATAATGGGATGTAAGATGGGATAATATTGGGGTTTAAGACTGGGAACGTAAGAATAAGATGAGGGAGAAAAAAGGGGGGTAGGCTTATGTCAGGTCATGTTTGTTAGAAAGTTTAGAACATTTGAGTGTGTAATGTGAAAGGAAGAGTCAGCAGCAACAAAGCCAGGACTCATGCTTATGTTGGGTAAATAAACATAAAGGTAGGTTGTTTATTAGAGCCGATTCGACAAGATGGCGTCTGTCAAGAGTAGAGGCAGGAAAGATTATTTAAAAATAGGACCAATCAATAGGATGATTTAAAACCCCTAACATGACAGAAGAGAGCATTGTTTGTGTCTGCAGACTTGATACTACTTTTGTGTTCCACAAGTATGTCACTAAGTGTTCCTCCAAAGTATTGGAGAGGACAAAACGAACAGGAAATAGAGTAGACACCAGCAGCATTAGAAGGAGGAAGAGAAGTGTGAACCAGGGGCCTGATTCACGAAGCAGTTACCCAAGTACTTACCAACCTATACATCTTTCCTCAATTTTTGACGGCTTTGGTTATGTTTATTAAACAGTTTACACGAATAAAAACTTCCCAATAAAGTGTTGTTATTGTTATAAACAGCCTCCTGATGCTTCGGAGCTCATTATCTGTTTAATAATTGTAAACAAAGCCGCCAAAGATTGAAAAAAAGATGTACAGGATCGTAAGTACCTGAGTAACTGTTTAATGAATCTGGCCCCAGATTACTTCATGCCCGTGCCTTCCTCGCTCCCATCACAATCGACTTGATAAACTTGACGTTTCGGTTCGTCCAGGATGGACCGAAACGTCGTCGTCTCTTCATCTTCTGGCGAGTGATTTAGTTCTCATATCTTCAAGCTACGTTATTGTGACTCTCAACGGTCTGCATAAAGAGATTAAGTTGTTCATAACTCCCAAATGCTGTGTGACCCATGACGATTCTTTGGAGATATTTAGATATGGCATATTTGACACTATGATTCCCTAGGGCCCTATATACACTATTCCTTATCCCCCTACCATAGAGCGCCTGCTGCAGGGGGTCGAGGAAGAGGTCATCTGCGTCTAGGTTTGTGAGTTGAGGCAGAATGATGCCGGAAAAGGCACTGGCGGCGCCAACGCACAGCTGCACCAAGGATATCAACAGTGTCGTTAACACCTGTTGACATAAACAATGGGTCAGCTGGCAACGACACCTGTGAACAGTGGGAGTTATTGATGGGATATAATTTGTCGACACAATATTTTGATGTAAGTTGTTACGATTTTATGTCACTTGACAGGTAAAACTGTAAAATATATATATATATATATATATATATATATATATATATATATATATATATTATATATATATATATTATATATATATATATATTTTATATATATTCTATATGTATATATATATATATATATATATATATATATATATATATATATATATATATATATATATATTTTATATATATGTTTTAAATATGACCGAAAAAGTAAGATTAATAATTCTAAAACGAATCTTCTCAATATTTCTTATGTTTCTTTTTACTGTCGATGATAACTGAAAAATCAATTCTCCAAAATTCGTTTTTATTTCTAGTCTGACGCGACGCTTCAACGCATTTTGTATTAACTTATTACATTTTCAAAGACTTTAGTTTACACACACACAACTGTAACCTGAAAACACTAAACAGAGTTTTACTTATGCTAATTCTACACAACTTGTCTTATATACTCGCATTTGGGTGAGGTGATATGTTGAAACAGTTTTGGATGAGGTGAACAAACTTTTGACCAACACAAGACAGAACACGGAACAATGGGTATTAATTGGATAAATGAGAGGGAAGAACGGAAGTAACTGAAAAGGGCCTATTGGCCCATACTTCCTCTTGATGCTTCTATATTGGTACGGAGCCTTGAGGTGGGTAGAATATAGTTGTGCATTAATTGGCTGTTGATTGCTGGTGTTGACTTTTTGATGTGTAGTGCCTCCCAGATGTCAAGCCGCCTGCTATCGCTGTATCTATCGATGATTTCTGTGTTGTTTGTTAAGATTTCTCTTGTGATGGTCTGGTTGTGGGAAGAGATTATATGTTCCTTAATGGAGCCTCTGTTGCTTATGTATTGTTAATCGCCTGCAAAGAGACATTGTTGTCTTGCCTATATATTGAGTTCTTTGGGGCTTACAGTCCCCAAGTGGGCATTTGAAGGCATAGACGACGTTGGTCTCCTTTAAGGCTTTCTGCTCTGTGTCTGGAGAGTTTTTCATGAGTAGGTTGGCCGTATTTTTGCTTTTATAGTAAATCGTCAGTTGTATCTTCTGATTTTTGTCTGTAGGGATAACGTTCCTATTAACAATATCTTTCAGGACCCTTTCCTTCATTTTATGAGCTGTGGAAAAGAAGTTCCTGTAAAATAGTCTAATAGGGGGTATAGGTGTTGTGTTAGTTGTCTCTTCAGAGGTTGCACGGCGTTTCACCTTCCTTTTTATGATGTCTTCGACAAAACCACTGGAGAAGCCGTTGTTGACTAGGACCTGCCTTACCCTACAGAGTTCTTCATCGACTTGCTTCCATCCTGAGCTGTGGCTGAGAACACGGTCGACGTAAGCGTTGACAACACTCCTCTTGTACCTGTCTGGGCAGTCACTGTTGGCATTGAGGCACATTCCTATGTTTGTTTCCTTAGTGTAAACTGCAGTGTGGAAACCTCCGCTCCTTTCCATGACTAACATCTAGAAAGGGCAGCTTCCTATCCTTCTCCATCTCGTAAGTGAAACTCAACACAGAATTCTGCTCGAAAGCCTCCTTCAGCTCCTGCAGACGTCTGACATCAGGTACCTGTGTAAAAATGTCGTCAATATACCTGCAGTATATGGCAGGTTTCAAGTACATGTCAACTAAGACCTTCTGTTCGATGGTACCCATGTAGAAGTTCACAAACAGGACACATAGGGGAGAACCCATGGGGACCCAATCTACTTGCTTATACATGTGTCCATCAGGGCTCAAGAAGGGTGCCTCTTTAGTACAAGCTTTAGTAAAGAGGCACTCTTCTTGAGCCCTGATGGACACATGTATAAGCAAGTAGATTGGGTCGCCATGGGTTCAACCCTAGGTGTTCTGTTTGCGAACTTCTACATGGGTATCATCGAACAGACGGTCTTAGTTGACATGAACTTGAAGCCTGCCATATACTGCAGGTATGTTGACGACATTTTTACACAGGTACCTGATGGCAGACGTCTGCAGGAGCTGAAGGAGGCATTCGAGCGGAATTGTGTGTTGAGTTTCACTTACGAGATGTAGAAGGATGGGAAGTTGCCCTTTCTAGATGTAACAGTCATGGAAAGGAGCGGAGGTTTCCACACTGAGAGTATATAAGACATACTGTTTTGTGTTAGCATAAGTAAAACTCTGTTTAGTGTTTTCAGGTTACAGGTGTGTGTGTAAAAACTAAAGTATTTGAAAATGTAATAAGTTATTACGAAACGCGTTCAAGCGTCGCGTCAGACTAGAAATAAAAATGAATTTTGGAGAATTGATTTTTCAATTACCATGGACAGTAAAAAGAAATATAAAATATTGAGAAGATTCGTGTTAGAATTATTAATCTCACTTTTTCGGTAATTTTTAACATTATAATATATATATATTATATTATATATATATATATATATATATATTAGTCCTCTCAGTCACCAGATTCTAGGGCTATACATGATCAAAACCACTCCCCAACACACACAGTTCATGCAACATTGATCTGACTTCAATAGGACTTCAAATGCCTGTCAGTAAGCCATCTCTTTGTGGCAGTGGTTCCTTTAAAAGTCGAAATATCCAGAAGGGGGTCTCCCTGCTTTCTCTAGTGTCCAGTTCTTTTATTCTGTCCTGTGTGTGTGTGTGTGTGTGTGTGTGTGTGTGTGTGTGTGTGTGTGTGTGTGTGTGTGTGTGTGTGTGTGTGTGTTGTGTGTGTGTGTGTGTGTGTTGTGTGTGTGTTGTGTGTGTGTTGTGTGTGTGTTGTGTGTGTTGTGTGTGTGTGTGTGTGTGTGTGTGTGTATTCACCTAGTTGTGTTTGCGGGGGTTGAGCTTTGCTCTTTCGGCCCGCCTCTCAACTGTCAATCAACTGTTTACTAACTACTTTTTTTTCTCCACACCAAACACACACACACATCCGGAAGCAGCTCGTGACAGCTGACTAACTCCCAGGTACCTATTTACTGCTAGGTAACAGGGGCATTCAGGGTGAAAGAAACTTTACCCATTTATTTCTGCCTGGTAAGGGGCGGCGTTTTGTTGGGCTGGACGGTAGAGCGACGGTCTCGCGTCATGTAGGTCGGCGTTCAATCCCCGACCGTCCAAGTGGTTGGGCACCATTCCTTCCCCTGCCCGTCCCATCCCAAATCCTTATCCTGACCCCTTCCCAGTGCTATATAGTCGTAACGGCTTGGCGCTTTATCCTGAAAGTTCCTGCCTTCCTTCTCCAGCTTATGTACCAGCCTCTTATGCGGTACTGTGTCAAAGGTTTTCCGACAGTCCAAGAAAATGCAGTCCGCCCATCCTTCTCTTTCTTGCTTAATATTTGTCACGTGATCGTAGAATTCTATTAAGCCTGTAAGGGTTTTAAAGCCAGGGATTAACACTCCCTGAACCCATGTTGATGGGTTGTCACGAAGTCTCTTCTCTCCAGATGTGTTACTAGGTTTTTTCTCACGATCTTCTCCATCACCTTGCATGGTATACAAGTTAAGGACACTTGCCTGTAGTTCAGTGCCTTTTGTCTGTCACCCTTTTTGTATATTGGGACTACATTAGCCGTCTTCCATATTTCTGGTAGGTCTCCCGTCTCCAGTGACCTACTATACACTATGGAGAGAGGCAAGTAATATGTTTCTGCACACTCTTTCAATACCCATGGTGAGATTCCGTCTGGGCCAACAGCCTTCCTCACGTCCAGATCCAACAGATGCTTCTTGACCTCATCTCTTGTAATTTCGAGCCCTTCCAAAGCCGCCTGGTTTACTGCCACCTCTCCTAGCGCAGTGACCTCAACTCGTTCTATTGTGAAGACCTCCTGGAACCTCGTGTTGAGTTCTTCACACACCTCTTTGTCATTCTCTGTGTACCTGTCCTCACCTGTTCTAAGTTTCATCACCTGTTCCTTCACTGTTGTTTTCCTCCTGATGTGACTGTGGAGTAGCTTTGGTTCGATCTTCCCTTTATTAGCTATATCATTTTCATACTTTCTCAGCTTCTCTTCTCACACTAACATACTAGTTCCTGGTTCTCTGGTATCTCTCTTCGCTTTCAGGTGTTCTGTTATTTCGAAAATTCCACCACGCCCTTTTGTTCAGTTCCTTTGCTTCCATACATGCCCTATTAAACCATGGGTTCTTCTTTTGGGTTTCGGTTTTTTCCTTTCGGGACAGGATAAACCTGTTTACTGCCTCCTGACAATTTTGGGTGACATAGTCCATCATATCTTGTACGGACTTAGCACTGAGTTCTGTGTCCCGTGGTATCCTGAGTTCTATGTCTTTAGGAATTTTCTTATCTCCTCATAATTTCCCTTTCGGTACACCAGCCCTTTGTTTCCTGGTTCTTTTTTGGGGGAGATAATTCCTAGCTCTTCCAGTTACTCAACGATCAATACACTAAGATCATTCCTTCCCAAGGCGGCTTCCAACTTAACTTCCC
>NC_091151.1:42282990-42295490 GCF_040958095.1 Procambarus clarkii | reverse complement strand
GGTCCTGGGTTCGATCCCAGGCGCCGGCGAGAAACAACGGGCAGAGTTTCTTTCACCCTATGCCCCTGTTACCTAGCAGTAAAATAGGTACCTGGGTGTTAGTTAGCTGTCACGGGCTGCTTCCTGGGGGTGGAGGCCTGGCCGAAGACCGGGCCGCGGGGACACTAAAGCCCCGAAATCATCTCAAGATAATCTCAAGATAATCCCAGGTTGAGCTCCTAACTCGCCCTCACCCATCTTGTAACATAACATAAAATTCTAGATACATTATTTTTCTTCACACCTAACCCTATAAAACTCTGCGGATCTTAGACTATCGTGGGAGTATGACTATATACAGGCGGAAGAGCTGTGTGTATCTTAGAAGAGCTGTGTGTATCTTAGAAGAGCTGTGTGTATCTTAGAAGAGCTGTGTGTATCTTAGAAGAGTGAGTGTGTATCTTAGAAGAGCTGTGTGTATCTTAGAAGAGCTGTGTGTATCTTAGAAGAGTGAGTGTGTATCTTAGAAGAGCTGTGTGTATCTTAGAAGAGCTGTGTGTATCTTAGAAGAACTGTGTGTATCTTAGAAGAGCTGTGTGTATCTTAGAAGAGCTGTGTGTATCTTAGAAGAATGAGTGTGTATCTTAGAAGAGCTGTGTGTATCTTAGAAGAGTGAGTGTGTATCTTAGAAGAGTGAGTGTGTATTTCAGAAGAGTGAGTGTGTATCTTAGAAGAGTGAGTGTGTATTTTAGAAGAGTGTGTATCTTAGAAGAGTGAGTGTGTATTTTAGAAGAGTGTGTATCTTAGAAGAGTGAGTGTGTATCTTAGAAGAGTGAGTGTGTATTTTAGAAGAGTGTGTATCTTAGAAGAGTGAGTGTGTATTTTAGAAGAGTGAGTGTGTATCTTAGAAGGGTGAGTGTGTATCTTAGAAGAGTGAGTGTGTATCTTAGAAGATTGAGTGTGTATCTTGGAAGATTGTGTATCTTAGAAGAGTGTGACAATATACCATCTCACACACACTTCCATCGTCCTTCTCGTCCAAATTACATCCTCCCACTAGAGCAATATCGTCCCCATCCCCCATCTTCCAATCTTCCACACCTGGAAACTGATGGCTAGAAACAAGAGAAATGGAGAAAGGGCAAACCGGAGTGAGCTCCTGTTATGTGTATTAACTGACAGTGGATCTCGACAAGAGTGTCCTCGGACACGGTTTTCAGTCGAGTGAACAGACTGAAGCGTCCAGCTGACCAGGTTAGACACTGATCAGATAGATTACGGAATTCTTTTAGTGGAGAACACCGTATACTGGCCAGAAATGCAAGAGTTTCAGCCCTGAATAACTCATCAGTCCCAGTGTTGACAGTTACTCACCAACATGCAATAAGGATGACAATAACAAAATGGTTGACCACAGCGTGAAGAAATCTTCAGGAAATTAAGAGAGAATTATATCATCACTGAAGTTTAACTCTGGTAGGCACGATAATAATCAACAGTGTTACGAAGATTCAAGAAACTCACGAGAGCTTACAAGACGTATAGGTGGTGTTTAGATGCTCCCCTTCTACTCTTCACACACACACACACACACACACACACACACACACACACACACACACACACACACACACACGGTCCAAAAGGAGAAAAACGAAAAACAGAAAAACCCATGGTTCAACCAAGAATGTAAGGTAGCGAAGCAACTGAGTAAAAGAACATGGAGAAACTACAGAAATAACAGAACACCAGAGAGCAGGGAGAGATACCAGAGGGCCAGAAATGAGTACATCAGAGTGAGGAGGGAAGCAGAGAGACAGTATGAAAATGACATCGAGAGTAAAGCCAAGACCCAACCAAAGCTGCTCCACAGCCACATCAGGAGGAAACACAGCAGTGAAGGAACAAGTGATGAAACTGAAAAAAGGGAAGAACAGATACACACAGAATGACAAGGAGGTGTGTGAAGAACTCGACAAGAGATTCCAGGAGGTCTTCACAATAGAACAAGGAGAAGCACCTGCACTAAATGAGGAGGCGGCAAACCAAGCAACCTTGGAGGAATTTGACTTCACCAGTGATGAGGTCAAAAGGTGTCTGTTGGAGCTAGATGTGACAAAGGCTGTTGGGCCTGACAGAATCTCACCATGGATACTAAAGGAAGGTGCAGAAGCCCTAAGTGTGCCACTCTCTATGGTGTATAACAGGTCACTGGAAACAAGAGACCTACCAGAAAGTTGGAAGACAGCTAACGTAGTCACAATATACAAGAAGGGTGACAGGCAAGAGGCACTGAACTACAGGCCAGTTTCCCTAACTTGTATACCATGCAACGTGATGGAGAAGACCGTGAGGAAAAGTCTCCTAGAGAATCTGGAGGGGAATAACTTTGTAGCATACCACCAACATGGGTTCAAAGATGGTAAATCGTGCCTCACAGGTTTAATAGAATTCTATGACCAGGCAACAAAAATTAGGCAGGAAAGAGAAGGGTGGGCAGACTGCATTTTTCTGGACTGCCAGAAAAATGGGGTACTTTTATGGGGTACTTTGACACAGTGCCTCCATAAAAGGCTGTTAAAAAAGTTGGAGCAACAGGCAGGAGAAAAAGGTAAGATGCTCCAGTGGATAAGGGAGTACTTAAGCAACAGGAAACAGCGAGTAACGGTGAGGGGGGAGACATCAGAGTGGCGAGATGTCACCAGCGGAGTCCCACAGGTCTCAGTACTTGGACCCATCCTGTTTCTAATATATGTAAACGATTTTCCGGAAGGTATAGACTCATTCCTCTCAATGTTTGCTGATGATGCAAAAATTATGAGAAGAATCAAGACAGATTAAGATAGATTGAGACTAAAGGATGACCTGGACAAACTGGTGGAATGGTCTAGATAATGGCTGCTAAAGTTCAACTCTGGAAAGTGTAAAGTAATGAAATTAGGCGAAGGGAGCAGGAGGCTGAACACAAGGTACCATCTGGGAGGTGAAATCCTGCAAGAGTCAAATAGAGAGAAAGATCTGGGGTTGATATCAAACCGAACCTGTCCCCAGAGGCCCACATCAAAAGGATATCATCAGCGGCATATGCTAGGTTGGCCAACATAAGAACTACCTTTAGAAACTTGTGTAAGGAATCGTTCAGGACCCTGTATACCACTTATGTCAGACCAATCCTGGAATATGCAGCTCCAGCCTGGAGTCCACACCTAGTTAAACACAGGAAAAAGTTAGAGAAGACTCAGCGGTATGCCACCAGGCTCGTCCCGGAACTGAAAGGAATGAGCTACGAGGAAAGGCTAACGGAGCTGAACCTCACGTCCCTGGAAAACAGAAGAGTAAGGGGAGACATGATAACCACCTACAAAATTCTCAGGGGAATTGACAGGGTTATCTTGAAATGATTTCGGGGCTTTAGTGTCCCCGCGGCCCGGTCCTCGACCAGGCCTCCACACCCAGGAAGCAGCCCGTGACAGCTAACTAACACCCAGGTACCTATTTTACTGCTAGGTAACAGGAGCATAGGGTGAAAGAAACTCTGCCCATTGTTTCTCGCCGGCGCCTGGTATCGAACCCGGGACCACAGGATCACAAGCCCAGCGTGCTGTCCGCTCGGCCGACTGGCTCCCTCACCCGACTTGTTCGGGTGGACAAAGACAAACTTCAGCGCGGGTGGGACACGAACAAGGGGACACAGGTGGGAACTTAGTACCCAGATGAGCCACAGAGACGCTAGAAAGGATTTGTTCAGTGTCAGAGTAGTTAATAAATGGAATGCATTAGGCAGTGATGTGGTGGAGGCTGACTCCATACACGGTTTCAAATATAGGTATGATAGAGCCCAGTAGGCTCAGGAATCTGTACACCAGTTGATTGACGGTTGAGAGGCGGGACCAAAGAGACAAAGCTCAACCCCCGCAAGCACAACTAGGTGAGTACACACACACACACACACACACGACGGGATATGGTGGAGGTAGAGTCCGTACACAGTTTCAAATGTAGATATGATAGAGCCCAATAAGCTCAGTATTTTCTACACCAGTTGAATGACAGTTGAGAGACGAGACCAAAAAGCCGAAGCTTAACCACCGCAAGCACAATTATGTGAGTACTAGGTGAATATGTCCAAGGCAAAAACAAAAGTTTTTTCACCCTGATGCCCCTGTTAACCTAGTAGTAAATAGATACCAGGGAGTTAGACACCTGCTACGGGCTGCTTCCTGGGGATGTGTGTGTGTTTATTCACCTAGTTGTATTGACCTAGTTGTGCTTACGGGGGTTGAGCTTCGGCTCTTTGGTTCCGCATCTCAACTGTCAATCTACCGGTGAACAGATTCCTGGGTCTATTGAACTCAATCAAGTCTACATTTGAAACTGTGTATTGAGTCAGCCTCCACCACATCACTGCCTATTGCTTTCCATCTGTGTAACACTGAAAAAAATCTTTTAAGCATCCCTGTGGCTCATTTGGGTACTACGTTCCACCTTTGTTATCTTGTTTGCGTACCACCCGTGATAAAATATTTATCATTATCTACACTTTCAATTCCTCTGAAAATTTTATAGGATGTGATCATGTCTCTACTTAACTCTTCTGTCTTCCAGAACCTGTGTGTGTTGGGGGGGGTGAAGGTGCGTTAAAGAGAAATATATGTAGTAGATACAACAGAGGAAAAATATATTTGCTAGAAAGGCGGGGTCCAAGAGCTAATAACTCGATTCTGGAGGCATAAATAGTAAATACAAATACAAAATTAAAAAAATACACACACGCACACCCACGCCAAAATTTATTCGTCCATTGTATTAAAATGATCAAAGATGACATCAAGTTAAACAGGAAATGGAGGGTTTAGCAGACACCATTTTTCTTGTCAGAATACTTTTGACCCACTCTCATGAGAGACTTCTCCTCAAGCTGGTAAGGTAAGCAAGTGCTTGAGTATCTCTTCTAAACTCGAAGAGGGAGTATCTGTTCTAAACTCGAAGAGGGAGTATCTGTTCTAAACTCGAAGAGGGAGTATCTCTTCTAAACTCGAAGAGGGAGTATCTCTTCTAAACTCGAAGAGGGAGTATCTCTTCTAAACTCGAAGAGGGAGTATCTCTTCTAAACTCGAAGAGGGAGTATCTCTTCTAAACTCGAAGAGGGAGTATCTCTTCTAAACTCGAAGAGGGAGTATCTCTTCTAAACTCGAAGAGGGAGTATCTCTTCTAAACTCGAAGAGGGAGTATCTCTTCTAAACTCGAAGAGGGAGTATCTCTTCTAAACTCGAAGAGGGAGTATCTCTTCTAAACTCGAAGAGGGAGTATCTCTTCTAAACTCGAAGAGGGAGTATCTCTTCTAAACTCGAAGAGGGAGTATCTCTTCTAAACTCGAAGAGGGAGTATCTCTTCTAAACTCGAAGAGGGAGAATCTCTTCTAAACTCGAAGAGGGAGTATCTCTTCTAAACTCGAAGAGGGAGTATCTCTTCTAAACTCGAAGAGGGAGTATCTCTTCTAAACTCGAAGAGGGAGTATCTCTTCTAAACTCGAAGAGGGAGTATCTCTTCTAAACTCGAAGAGGGAGTATCTCTTCTAAACTCGAAGAGGGAGTATCTCTTCTAAACTCGAAGAGGGAGTATCTCTTCTAAACTCGAAGAGGGAGTATCTCTTCTAAACTCGAAGAGGGAGTATCTCTTCTAAACTCGAAGAGGGAGTATCTCTTCTAAACTCGAAGAGGGAGTATCTCTTCTAAACTCGAAGAGGGAGTATCTCTTCTAAACTCGAAGAGAGAGTATCTCTTCTAAACTCGAAGAGGGAGTATCTCTTCTAAACTCGAAGAGGGAGTATCTCTTCTAAACTCGAAGAGGGAGTATCTCTTCTAAACTCGAAGAGGGAGTATCTCTTCTAAACTCGAAGAGGGAGTATCTCTTCTAAACTCGAAGAGGGAGTATCTCTTCTAAACTCGAAGAGGGAGTATCTCTTCTAAACTCGAAGAGGGAGTATCTCTTCTAAACTCGAAGAGGGAGTATCTCTTCTAAACTCGAAGAGGGAGTATCTCTTCTAAACTCGAAGAGGGAGTATCTCTTCTAAACTCGAAGAGGGAGTATCTCTTCTAAACTCGAAGAGGGAGTATCTCTTCTAAACTCGAAGAGGGTGTATCTCTTCTAAACTCGAAGAGGGAGTATCTCTTCTAAACTCGAAGAGGGAGTATCTCTTCTAAACTCGAAGAGGGAGTATCTCTTCTAAACTCGAAGAGGGAGTATCTCTTCTAAACTCGAAGAGGGAGTATCTCTTCTAAACTCGAAGAGGGAGTAACTCTTCTAAACTTGAAGAGGGAGTATCTCTTCTAAACTCGAAGAGGGAGTAACTCTTCTAAACTTGAAGAGGGAGTATCTCTCAGGTAGGAGACAACGGATTACGGTGAAAGGGAGAAATACCAGATTGAGGAGATGTAATGAGCTAAGTACCACAAGAGCCGGTACTGCGACTTACTTCACAAAGTACGTAAAGGACCGAACAAAGAATCCAAGTTCGTTTGTATTAATGTTTACTAAAGATAACAAATCATGAGAAAAATCGGATCAAATGAGGACCGTGATACAATACAAATAGAGTCAGACAGTCACTTGATGTGGTCTGAACAATTGCTAATGGAATTTGTTTCAGGCAATTAATTTAAATGCACAAAGTCAGGATGTGCACATTTCGCGCAGGCGTACAAGGGCGTTTATAAGGACTGTAACGACGAAAACCCAATATACACACTATATGGAGACGACCATTCTGCAGTATCACCAACCAGCTCCAAGCGGAAAGTGGAAATCAAGAAAATGGAGTTCAAACGTCTCCTCCGCACAATCAACACATCACCTACATTCAACATCCAATTAGCCACATTCCCCATCCTACCGGCTGCGAGCAGCCGCGTCCAACAGCCTGGTTGATCAGTCCGGCAACCAGGAGACCTGGTCGACGACCGGGCCGCGGGGACGATAAGCCCCGGAAGCACCTCAAGGTAACCTCAAGGTAAGGTACCTAGACAAACTGCAACAGCATAAAGCCTGGAGAGACGGCACCCGAGCCTGCAAGGACTCCAACATCTAACTCTTAATGGCATCTTCTAACAGAATTACCGGAGAGGATCAGAGCCTGTTCATCGAGACGATTAATAATTCGTTAATCAAATATATTCTGCCTTCAGTAACAGTTCCTATACATATACCATCAAGAATTACCAGTACTACAAGCATCAACACCTGAACCTTCACCAGGAGCTCAAGCCAACTCAGAACCCTAAAATATGTCTTCGCATGTTTACTACACCAACTCTTCTGAGACAAACTGAAAAACAGTCCATCTGCCCAAGATTTTATAATGAATAGAATCAAATCAAAGAACCTACAAAATAAAATAAACAAAATTGTAGATCATCATCATCATCTGGAAGTTATCTTGAAAATTATTCATATGAAAAATATGGGTTTTTGAGGTTTCATGTCCATAGTACTCACCTAATTGTACTCACCTAATTGTACTCACCTAATTGTACTCACCTAATTGTACTCACCTAATTGTACTCGCCTAATTGTACTCGCCTAATTGTACTCGCCTAATTGTACTCACCTAATTGTACTCACCTAATTGTACTCACCTAATTGTACTCACCTAATTGTACTCACCTAATTGTACTCACCTAATTGTACTCACCTAATTGTACTCACCTAATTGTACTCGCCTAATTGTGCTTGCGGGGGATGAGCTTTGTCTCTTTGGTCCCGCCTCTCAATAGTCAATCAACTGGTGTAC
Organism: Procambarus clarkii; assembly: GCF_040958095.1. Taxonomy (NCBI): domain Eukaryota; kingdom Metazoa; phylum Arthropoda; class Malacostraca; order Decapoda; family Cambaridae; genus Procambarus; species Procambarus clarkii. The sequence continues at coordinate 42,287,722 of NC_091151.1, read as the reverse complement.
AGGTTCCTGAGGCTACTGGGCTCTATCATATCTACATTTGAACCTGTGTATGGAGTCAGCCTCCACCACATCACTGCCTAATGCATTCCATTTATTACCTACTTTGACACTGAAAATATTCTTTCTTTCTGTGCACTTACAATGGCATATTCCCCGACGAACAAAGCAACACCTACCGCAAGAACAATTTGGTTCCTATAACGTACATACTCAGAAACTGGAAAACAAAAAGTCAGCTGAGAACCATAAACACTTAGAACTGCACAGACCAGTAAATATGGACTACGACGTGAAAACCCTTTCGTCCGAAAACATGGAAAGTGACAAAGTTCGTTTCGGTCCATCCTCTTTAATTACACGACTTGATAATTGTCCAGGACGGGGCCGAAAAGTCGTATATATATATTTCTTAATTTTCAGATGTATAGGTTGGGAGTCAAAAAAAAATGTTCAGCCACGTCATTCTGACTTATGTTCTACCCCCAGATCTACGATTCTACTGCCTCTACAATGTGGCAGCTAGAACAGAAAGTGTCAGTGCCCCCAACAGCAGTGACGGTGACAACAGAGTATTTACGAGAACTTGGTGACAACAGAGTGACAACAACATTTACGGTGACAACAGAGTATTTACGAGAACTTGGTGACAACAGAGTGACAACAACATTTACGGTGACAACAGAGAATTACGAGAACTAAAATCATGAAGACTAGAAATGTATTGTTCGGACAAGTTAAAAACATAAAGAATGAAGAAAGAGGAGCAAAATTCATTAAAAATTACATCCTGATCCCATATCAAGCACCTGAGTCAAGAGCTGGCACTATTATACTATATAGCGGGTCCTCTCCCCGCAGTGTTACTCATCTGACACTATCCCGCCAAACACACACCGAAACTACGACGTTGGTACAACGTTCGAACAAGTTTTAACACCTAACCATTTATAACAACCAATATAGCAAGTTGTAACAACGTTCTAATACGTCATAAACACGTTAAGCCAAGATGTAACAACTTTATTACAAGTTGTAACAAGCGGAAAATAGAGACAGTTTCGGTTTGTGTTTCCAGGGTATTCCCTCTCGCCCACTGGGTATCCTCGCTCTGTATAAACCAATTACATTACACACGATCGGGGAAGTATCGCTGCTTCTCCTAGGTTAATGGTGGGCCTAATTATTATTACTAGGCACTTGTCATTGGCAGTTAAAGGCATTGGAACGCACTAGTCATTGAATACCACTTATCACATGGTTGTACTGCTCTTTAACCGTCCTTTTAGACTCACTGTGGGTCAGGCTCACAAGTGGAGTAGAAAGTGCTACTCAATCAGCAACAACTGCCTCAACTTGACTATTCACTTGGTTTCTCTTGCACATGTCCCATTATAGGGGTATATCCATAACCGTCTTCCTATTGCACTCTTGCGAAGGATCTTTCGAAAACTAGTCAAGTCACCAGTCGAAACAACACTCAGGGCAGCTAGCAATGGCATGCTGTGTACTTGAGAGAGCTTGATTGCTGCTTACGTCGTAAGTGCGTTATCCTTGCTCAAATAATTTCTGCTGCCTGCCTCCATACTATCTTCTGCAGACGGAACCCATGTAATGAGCAGCACTGAACCTTTTACATGGTAACGAAAAAAACTTTACATTAGTTGAACTTTTTGATCACATACGTAGGAGAACTAGTGATTATGGATGGATTTAATGGTCAGCTACTCACATTAAAGTGCTTGGGCTATAACCAGGTAGATTGCATCTTTGATAGCATGACCCCACCAATAAACACATCACTCAACACTCATGCTCAGCTTGCTGCTAAATTAATTACCCATGAATTTACATACATGACTTATAAACTGTAAGGAATACCATACAAATCATAATATAAACTGATGGATCTCTCAATTCAGCTACAGGGAGGGCGGAAGTGCTGATATTATTCATCATCCCAACGGCAACACAGTTAATGTCGGAAAATCCGACACCATTTACTAATATTCAATATGCAGATAATATTGCTGCTGTTTGTAAATAATAAATTGACTCATAGAAGACGTGGCAGACTGGAAATTTCCTCTCGTGGAAAACGACATAACATTGCTATGTCGCTATAATTTCCACCAGCTAATTTTGTTGAGAATTATTCTTAATACAGCAGTCTTTGGACTGTTAACATCATAAAAACATCACATTTGAATTAACTTAATTATTAATACTAAAATAGAGTAAATGTGACCTATAACTTCTTGACCTCTGGACAAGAGAGCCAGGGCGTCAGTGGGAGGGAGGCCTCAGTTGTCAGCCATTGTTAATTTTAACATCATATCGCTGGAGGAAATTTAGCTCCTATAAATTCCCCTTGGACAGCTGTGTTATGGAAGTGGAGCTTTCGTTATCAACACGAAACTTCGTCTACTATCATGGGAGGTGTCATTTCCGATTCCTATATTATCTAGCTTATTAGTGGCCTTCAATATATAGATTTAGAATATTTTCCGGTTAAGACACGAGACAGCGACCAACCCATAGTGAGCAATATTCTCATCTCTTTTATTTAAATTATCACTATTTCTTCTGATATAGCTAAATTATCACTATTTCTTCTGATATAGCTGTCATATATTAGGATTACTGCTATTATTTGCGAGTGTCCTTTGACAGGAACAGAGGAAGAAGAAGAATTAACACTGGTAACCTAGTACTCCAGTACATGAGTTAGGGGCCAGCCACACCCACAGAATGGATCGACTAGTTTATTCGAATACTGGTTGTGTATATGACAACAATATTAGTGGGCCAGCCAGAGACTTAGGGCCCGCGCAGGAATTTCCCTGCAAAAAAAGAAAAAAAAGGCTGTGTGTGTGTATGTGTGTGTGTGTGTGTGTGTGTGTGTGTGTGTGTGTGTGTGTGTGTATGTGTGTGTGTGTGTGTGTGTGTGTGTGTGTGTGTGTGTGTGTGTGTGTGTGTGTGTGTGTGTGTGTGTGTGTGTGTGTGCGTGCGCCCCCCCCCCCCCCCGCCCCCCCCCCGTTACGACCCATTCTCCTTAAATGATAGTACTTATAGTAACTAATTTTCTCAAAAGTATCAATATCTAATAATGGATCACCAAAAAGTACATTTTTTGCACTTGTAATTCTAGAGTCTGAAAAATCAAGATAAAAACTAAGCTTAAGCTTTCCTAGGCCAAATATAGCACATATGTCTACTCTATTAGGCCAAAGATAGCGTGTATTAAAGCTAGGATTGTTAGTAGAGGTTAAGTGAGGCTAAAATTAGGATCTATATTTATGTTGCTGTTAATAAAAAATTCCCAATTGGCCAAATCCAGTAATACAAAAGACCAACGTTTTGGTGATCCAATCACTACATACAATAACTGGTCGAAAGTGCCAATGAGTGCCATCATTTTTTTTTCAGGAGGATGGATGGGAATACTTGCCGATGGTGTCAGAGTAACGTTGTTGTGGAGCCTTTTTCATATTAGTCTACAGTATTATAATGTTGACGCCCTTGCTAAACTTTCACCACATCAAAACAACGTTGAACATAATCTGGGGATATTAAATAAAACTCTAAGGAGTGTCATTAGACGAAAACCATTAGATCAATTTTAAGGATGGGGAAGAATGCAAACAGAAACTGCCAGTTCCACCGTACCACAATGACTCGTGTCAACCCATTCATATGTAAGTGGCAAGTAAGCAAGGCAGCAACCTGACAGACGGAGTTACAGCAAACATATAACCGAGCTACATTATGTCTTGCAGTTCGGTTTGTTTGGCCGTCTAGATGAAGTAAAGCGTAAGGTGTGTGGACAAAGACATGGACTAACAAGAACTGTGTACAAATGTTACCATTATAAATGAAACTCAACATGACTGAAATGGAAAATAATTTTAATGCAAATGATTAAATATCTGAAATTCTTGCACAGTGTCCATCTCTCTCTCTCTCTCTTCTAGTAGTTAGAGTGCTGGCCTGTTCGTACAGACCAGCACTCTAGTGCATTGTATTTACATTCCAGTTTATGTGATTATTCTATCGACTTCAACCAAATGCATTGTTCAGAACAAGGGTTTCGTTGAACGACATTTGACTGAGTCCGCCCAGATCAAACATTGTAACAACAGCCTTAATGCTAGCCCGGGCATGTACAAAATTAGATCCCCATATAAGCTTCATTATAGCACATCAGTACAATGTAGCATCCATTTAGCCTGCTATAATGTTGAGTTTTCAGATCGACGACACTTTTAGGGATTAAACGACATTCCTTTGTTTTTTGTCTTTAACTGGCCATGTCTTACAGAGTATTTATGTTGCAAAATTCTAAATTTCAAACCTTTGGATGTTTGCTCTACATAGAACATATTAAAGTCTTTACAAGGTATATAAAACCTATTACAATCTTTACAACCTACATAGAACCTGTTACAGTCTTTACAAGGTGTTATCTTGTAAAGACTAATAGGTTTAATGTAGGGCAATGTTTTTTCAAATTATCGCCAATGGTGTGTGTGTGTGTGTGTGTGTGTGTGTGTGTGTGTGTGTGTGTGTGTGTGTGTGTGTGTGTGTGTGTGTGTGTGTGTGTGTGTGTGTGTGTGAGAGAGAGAGAGAGAGAGAGAGAGAGAGAGAGAGAGGAGAGAGAGAGAGAGAGAGAGAGAGAGAGAGAGAGAGAGAGAGAGAGAGAGAGAGAGAGAGAGAGAGAGAGAGAGAGAGAGAG
>NC_091151.1:42263998-42282490 GCF_040958095.1 Procambarus clarkii | reverse complement strand
CGCCCTCCCTCTCCCCCTCTAGCCCTCCCTCTCCCCCTCTCCCCCTCTCGCCCTCCCTCTCCCCCTCTCGCCCTCCCTCCTCTCTCTCTCTCTCTCTACTGCGTCTCTCTCTCTCTCTCTCTACTGCGGAAGCCAAACTCTTCTCCGGGATTTATGGCCGTAATAGGGTTCTCAAGACTAAGGCGTCTAATTACCGGCATCAGGAGAACATTGTGTATGTGTTCCCCAGTGATTGCTTGGCGTCACACAAGAAGATAATGGCTTTAGCAGAGGTTATATTGATCGCACGAGTTCCACCCATCGCAACTGTAAGCGAAAATAAAGATGTAACTCTGACAAAGGTACAGGTGATAAGAGAAAGAAAAAGAAAGAAGGAAAGAAAGAAAGAAAGAAGGGGGGAGGCGAGGACGACGACCCCCGTTTGTGGAGTAAGGGGTTAAGATGGCCGTAAAGATATGCTGGAAAGACACGTGTGCAGGGAGGAGGATTTGTGCGCGTTTGGGCGAGTCGAGAATTACACACACACACGCACGCACACAAGGGCTGCTGGTGGCTGAGTGGACAGCACGCTGGACACGTAATCCTGTGGACCGGGGTTCGATTCCCGGCGCCGGCGAGAAACAAATGGGCAGAGTTTCTTTCACCCCTGATGCCCCTGTTACCTAGCAGTAAATAGGTACCTGGGAGTTACACAGCTCATACGGGCTGCTTCCTGGGGAGAAGGGGGGAAGTAGTAACAGTTGATTGATTGACAGTTGAGAGGCGGGCCGAAAGAGCAGTGCTCAACCCCCGCAAGCACAACTAAGTGAATACACACACACACACACACACACACACACACACACACACCTCCCCGAGCCTGGAGAGTTTAACCCTGAGTCTGACCTCCAGGGTAAGACAGGCGAGGGCCCAGATGGTAGTGCCCGTGTCGTAAAGATGCTGTGTTGACCTAATGGAAGTTGATTAGCAAAGATACTTTGCATCTGTGACGAATGTTGATGTCCTGAGATGAAGATGAGGCGATTTCTCCCTACCTTTGGCTCTCGCTTCACAAGTTAAATACATCTGAGGGTAAATATTATTCCAGAACGAGAGATACAAAAATGCATCTTTGTACACACACAAATCTTAAAACTGAAAATACCGGAAGCAGCATTTTCACCAGAAGGTCTTCAACTCAGGGGGGCAAGGTGATACATTGAGAAAACTCCCATCAAGGAGAGTGGACTCCAATGTTAGGATATCGCAGGATGAAGACCGATAGGGCTATTCATTAGAGGATAATATTACTCAAAACCACAGCAATATGAAACTGTGACAACCAGCCAAAATGAAAAAAAAAACATTACCTACTGACTAAACGAACTAAAGGGTTCAGAACTAAACGAGCTAAACGAACTAGAGGGTACAGTTCCTGAACCGATTATGTGCCTCTGTAATCCATTACACCACCGCCCACGGGATGGGTGTTAGTGCATAATAAAGAAAGAAATTGAATTCACTGTGTCCGTCACTGCCAAGATAACAGAGTCTCAGATTACATACACGATCGATAAGACCAGTGTCCTGAGCTAGTTCAAGGCTGTAGGAGGTGGGACATGCGATAATCATATCCCTAAATAATTTGCACGGGTCACTTGGCTTTTACTTCCCTCATCTCTACCACGTCTGCAACTGTGTGGCCCTCCTGTTGAACCTCTACAGCTGTGTAGCCCTCCTGTTGAACCTCTGCAGCTGTGTGGCCCTCCTGTTGAACCTCTGCAACTGTGTGGCTCTCCTGTTTATCTCTGCACCTGTCAGGCCCTCCTGTTGAACATCTGCAACTGTGTAGCCCTCCTGTTGAACCTCTGAAACTGTGAGGCTCTCCTGTTGAACCTCTGCAAATGTGGGGCACCAGTTCTATTAATTTCTTTGTAAAGCAGTGCAATATACTTGCTAAATTACTGTCTTGGACTCATTCTTATCGCTTTGTTGAATTCCCGCTTCAGGTGTTCCAGCATGGGGGAGAAATTGCGCGCGCTGATGATTGATTGATGAAGATTAAGCCACCCAAAAGGTGGCACGGGCATGAATAGCCCGTAAGTGGTGGCCCTTTTGAGCCATTACCAGTATCAAGAGCTGATACTGGAGATCTGTGGAGGTGCGACTGCACCCTGCGTGACGGGAGATGTCTCCCGTGACGCGCTGAAATTGACTCGCGACGTTTGGAGTCTCTCTCCATTCTCCATAAACGTAAACATTCTACATAAATACAATTTAGAATAAACTCCAATTTCTGACTTACAATGGTGGGAAAAAGGATGTAATAATATATCTAAATGTGGGAATTACGAGCTGAAGATTATAGAGCTGAAAACCTATTAAGAGGAAAATAATATATGTATATGTTTAGGAAATCTATGGTGAGTTTTGGAACGCTGACGGTGTCTGCTATCCAACGATTGGCGGCCTGGGAGTATGCGAGTTTTTTGTTTTGTTTTTATTTTTACTACAGACGTGACCATTTATTTAGAAGGTTAACCCGCACGTATACAATTTCTTCTTTCGTGGACAGACTTTCGAAACGTGTTAGACATTGTGGAGTGTGGTGGGTGAGTGAGCACTCAACCACATTAGGTGAGGTTAGTGGTGCTTTTATATCCAGCACACCTGGATGGCGGTGAGGGGAGGGGGAGCAGGTAGAGGTCCTGTGTAATCCTCGGGATTTGCTATAATCTCTGGGACCACTGTGGTTTGTGTCTCTTAAGTACTCTTCTGGTAATTTAAAGGAAAAACAAACATTGCTTACCTGGTTGATACCTGGTTGATGGGGTTCTGGGAGTTCTTCTACTCCCCAAGCCCGGCCCGGGGCCAGACTTGACTTGTGAGAGTTTGGTCCACCAGGCTGTTGCTTGGAGCGGCCCGCAGGCCCACATACCCACCACAGCCCGGTTGGTCCGGCACTCCTCGGAGGAATAAATCTAGTTTCCTCTTGAAAATGTCCACGGTTGTTCCGGCAATATTTCTTATGCTTGCTGAGGCTTGCTGCTTATGCTTAGAGGCTTATTTGATGAGGCATAACTTGTGGTCTTTTGTTGTCAACTGATGTGCCCCGCATGTTATGCCAACGACGGTAAAGTGTTAATTAAGTGATCATTACACTGCATACTTTAATCTTTACTGTTCTGCACTTATTCAAGTGTGCTTGTACCTGTTCCTGTTGAGCAGGCGCAGTGCAACAAACCCTTCGGATACCTGGATCCAATCTACGCCGACTAAATTATATATTAATTGCGTGTAGAGAAGTGCGTTTGGTCCGTTGTATTATAAATTCACCTTAACTACCTACTAACTCCCTCATCTCATGTACTAATGCCTGTGGTGATGCCTGCAACCGAGATGATCAATATCTTGATATTTATCTATAAATATATTTTGCAATTATATTCATCTAGGATATACGTAGATATGATGGGTTGAGAACAAGATACAACCAGTTAGGTTTTCTCTAAGTACGAACGTTAAAAACGATTGAGGTACAACAGTAAGTTGAGTGAATTTACAGAAAGATGATTCTTCAACTGCTTCAACTATCTCTCGAGCATGGCGGTCAATAAATTGTCAGCAGTAATTAAGGCTCATCCCATGCTGATGGTACAGCAGTAACTGCTGATGGTACAGCAGTAACTGCTGATGGTACAGCAGTAACTGCTGATGGTACAGCAGTAACTGCTGATGGTACAGCAGTAACTGCTGATGGTACAGCAGTAACTGCTGATGGTACAGCAGTAACTGCTGATGGTACAGCAGTAACTGCTGATGGTACAGCAGTAACTGCAGCACTCTACGCTACTCTTATGGGGTGGGGGGGGAGGGGGAGCGGAAAGCGTGTCTTTTTTTTTTCTGCAGGGATATTCCTGCGCGGGCCCTGAGCCTCTGGCTGGCCCACTAAGTGTTGCTTGTTTCTGTTTTACTTGGGCGGAGTATGAGTATTTATGATTCGTATGGTCGCTTCAGTAAGAGTTTGCCATATGTGTTTAACAACTTCTTCTGCTCTGTTGAATCTAAGTTGAAATCTTAAGCGTGTCTTTGATCCTGTCTACGCCTTCTGGTGAACACAGAGAGCCATGCAAGATGCTGCATCTCCAGTCTCGAGCCGTCAGATGCTGAATACGCCAATTAGTAGTTCCTCAACACCAGGTTTCAATATTCTTGCTATTATGTACTTTTTCAAACTGTATAAATCGGAGAGCCAAGCTGAGTGGACGATCTAAAGTTCCCATTTACATATCAAGGCTCCAGGCACTACGGTAGCTTCACTTCACCTCGCTCAAGGTATCACTCAATCAGCCATCTCTCACTCCTCATCTGACTGTCATTTACATCACCTCTTCACAACAAACGTGTCGTCGAAAAATTAAGTCAACTGAACTAAATTAAAGTTCCGGTCTACAGTTGCTTCAAATCATATTTTTAACTTAACATTAAATAACATATGCACCCATAAAATTTTCTAATATAAACACGCTATTTGGGTCAAGAACTAGAATAAACTGATGCAGGGTACGATCTTTTTAATTTGAAAACAAATAAACTACACAGAGATGTACAACATTTAAACTCGTATCATTTAAATGAATAAATCCACAAGGGCCGTGACGAGGATTCGAAGGACGAGGATGCTCCCGGACGCAGGTTCGAATCCTCGTTACGGCCCTTGTGGATTTGTTGATTTGATGCATCACGTTAGTGTGATCTCTGTGTGTGTCGTATCATTTAAGATAATAACATATCATACTACACGTACGTTCATGCATTATGCAAGAAATATATATACAACCTATTAGTATGTGTTTTTGTTTTAAGTACATCCGGTCGTGGGCCATAACAAGAGAGTTCAGCAGACAATTGTTCTCATCCAACTCCAAAATCTTAAATTTAAATGCAGTACAAATATTAATAACAAAACGTGTATAGCCTTAGAAGTTAGATTATATTGATAGTCCGGGCAATAGTCTAAATGGAAGCATCAAGCAGGAGTTTTCTTAATGTGAAACACAGGTGTCATCAAAGTTCAAACACTCGTTGAAAGCGAAAAGATTAAGGTACGTCGTCTGGGAAGACATTGCGAAGGTCGTTTCCAGTCTTTTAAGAACCATGGACGTCTGGGTACGATGGCGGAACCTTGACAAAGAATTCCCAGTGGAGGAATGACCGGGAAGTGAGCGAAAAGACCATTTTAGAAACTTTAAGTCTTGCTAACAACAGCGGAGCTTATTGGACCGGACCTTGGGCGTTGTGTATATCTGCGTGAGGGGATATATATATATATATATATATATATATATATATATATATATATATATATATATATAATGCACAGACTACCCTATTCCAGTAGCTGAAGTTTATAACTTTTTAGACACTCAACCCACCAGGAGACTCGAACACTGGCCAACAAGGTGGCAGTTGCATGCTGTATCCACTACGCTATACTTCAAAGCCATAAGAGAGGTAGGAATTCTGGGGTATTATATATATATATATATATATATATATATATATATATATATATATATATATATATATATATATATATATATATATATATATATATATATATATATATCATTGTCACTATAATGATAGTGACAGAACACTGCTTGAACTGTAACTGCTGTTCCCGGGTCTGTGTGTGTGTGTGTGTGTGTGTGTGTGTGTGTGTGTGTGTGTGTGTGTGTGTGTGTGAACTCACCTATTTGTACTCACCTATTTGTGCTTGCGGGGGTTGAGCTTTGGTTCTTTGGTCCCGCCTTTCAACAGTCAATCAACTGGTGTACAGATTCCTGAGCCTACTGGGCTCTATCATATCTACATTTGAAACTGTGTATGGAGTCAGCCTCCACCACATCACTGCCTAATGCATTCCATCCGTTAACTACTCTGACACTGATTAAAGTTCCTTCTAATGTCCCTGTGACTCATGTGGATACTCAGTTCCCACCTGTGTCCCCTTGTTCGCGTTCCACCCGTGTTGAATAGTTTATCCTTGTTTACCTGGTCGATTCCCCTGATTCTCCCTTAACATCCGTCCATGCCCCATCTCCCTATTCTTACCCTCTTCCCAGACACCCCCACACCCCCTTGAAAATCCGTTGACAGTTGAGAGGCGGGCCGAAAGAGCCAGAGCTCAACCCCCTCGAGAACATGAAGATGAATACATTTCCCTGTGGTATGATGGCACCCAATTAAGTGGCGCACAGATTCTGCCCCATGGAGGAGTACTCTTGAAGGCCGTTCTTGAAGGTGGTCCTCTTCTAGCTCTAAAATAGAGCCCAAAATAACTAGAAGCTTTGCGAAGCTTTGCGAAGCTTTGCTACTAATCCAGAGCGCCATATGCGATCTACGGCACCTGCGATGTCCAGTGTAATAACAAATCGGATCTTGGATTCATCTATTGGCTGATGCCACTTAGTGGAGAGGTAGCAAGAGATCAACAGTATGAACGACCTTTTCTATAACCGTTTTGTCGACCACATAGTACCTGATGCCGATTCCAAATCCCTTATGGCAGGTAAGCAGGGGTTGGAAGGCAGGGGCGAGGATGCAGAAAACTTGAGCGAGGACCTAGAGACGAGCCGAAGAGGAGGGATAAAGATCGGTGTACGATGTAACCACCGCGGATTTCAACTTGAGAAGAGTGCAGTAAGGTTGAGTGGGGCGTCATTTGCAGTACAGGGGCTGGGCTAATTAGTGCCCCTGTACACACGCATGCATGCAGCATGCAGTTGATGGTTGATGTTGGTGTTACTTCGTTCTGGCAGTGGTATTATTTCTTCCTGATGTTTTCAGTAAGCTTGGATCGTTGGTCTTCTTCTTCTTCTTCTTGGGCTTCTTGGCCGGCCTGTCGGTCTGACTTCGTACTCTCCTAGTTGTGCTTGCGGGGGTTGAGCTTCGGCTCTTTGGTCCCGCCTCTCAATTGGTGTACAGATTCCTGAGCCTACTGAGCTCTATCATATCTACATTTGAAACTGTGTATGGAGTCAGTCTCCACCACATCACTTCCTAGTGCATTCCATTTACTATCTACTCTGACACTGAAAAAGTTCTTTCTAATATCTCTGTGGGTCATTTGGGTACTCAACTTCCCCTTGTGTTCCCTAGTGCGTGTGCCGCCCGTGTCAAATAATCGTGTTGTCGTTGTGGTGCTGTCGTTGGAGGTTGAAGGCGTAGTGTTCTGAAGGAAATCGTAAAGTAAGTAGTGGACTTCTCTCTCCGAGGAGGAGATGGCGTTCCAGCAGACACATCCTCGCTCGGTGAATCGACAGAGTCAAAAGCAGAGGCGGGGAGTTTTGAAGGTCGAGTAGCAGCTGCAGCTGCAGGTGCAGGTCCTGCAGCAGATGTAGAGGGTTCTGTCGGTGCACGTACGATGGATCGAGCTGTAGCAGATGTCGATGGTCGGGAAGGCGTCGGCTCCCGGGTTGCTTCCGTTTCCGAAGCTATAGGAGCTGGTGTTGCAGCTGCAGCAGGTGTTGCAGGTTGTGCAGCTGCTGGGTGATATTGGGGCAGGTTCCGAATAGTACCTGATGATGGTAAAAAAATTATTTGCCAAGAGATTAAAATCATACGAATTTAACCAGTAATTGAAGGCTGTGACACTGACCTGTAGTTACCGGTCACTGACTGACTTCTCTTTTTTGGTACTAGATCTATAACTGCCTTCTTCCATATGGGGTGCCAGCTTCCCTGAGATAGTCAATGTTTGCAGAGGAGTGTGAGAGATGGAGCCAGAATGTCCACTCAACTATATTATAACCTTGAACTGGCCTTATCCTGCCCAACTGCCGTGTCTATGTCAAGTGTTTTAAGATGGTGAGCTTCAACGTCTTCAATAAACACTTCAGACAAATTTGATCCAGTTATTGGATAATGTTGTGAAAGTTTGTCGTTTGGGATGAGGGACATAGAAGTTAGCAGCAAATATGTTTGCTAGTTGGTGATCCTCTTCCTGATTGCTCGTTGCAAAAGACCCAACTCCGGGGTTTAGTTGTGACATTGTGTCATCAAATCATTAACCTCGCTGATCTTTAATTAGACGCCCCAAGGTACCGGATCCAACTCTTCCTGATGTAAGTCTTCAAATTTCTAATTCCCATCTAGATATAGTTCGCCTTTGAACTTCCTTCATTTCAAAAGACTGGGAACATTCCTCTTGTAAGCCGAAGCTTGCGTCTTAAATGTCCTCCATGACTTGTTCATTCCCATCCGGCAACGGTATAATCAAACTATAACTGATATGATGGTTTGGTCACGTTCTGCCAGTGATGAATATATTTGCTGATCAAAACATACTTGGAGAATATGCTTGGAGAATATGCTTTTTATTTCTAGACTAGAAATAAAAATGAATTTTAGAGAATTGATTTTTCAATTACCATCGACAGTGAAAAGAAACATAAGAAATATTGAGGAAATTCGTGTAAATATATATATATATATAGTGTAAACTATATATATATATATATATAGTTTACACTAAACAAAATAACAAAAGTAAACACGATTCATATTTTAATAATTTGTAAATTTTGGTATATCTTACCTTGAGGGTTAAGGGATTACAACATTTATTAAATAAAAACTACACAACAATGAAAATATAAATTTTGAAAACAGTTTTTGAGTTCCTTAAAAATTCCGGAAAAAGAAAATGCAAAATGAAAGAGAAAAGCATTGTTTTTTTTTATATATTATTAAAATGGACAAGGTGGAGAAAGGAAAAGACGCACAAGGTTTTAATGGTAAAATCCGAGGCGTGAAATCCCAGCAGCCAGAGAAGCCAACTTTAAGAGGAATTCAAGATGGTGTAGATTCTCAGGTCATATATATATATATATATATATATATATATATTATATATATATATATATATATATATATATATATATATATATATATATATATATATATTATATATATATATATATATATATATATATATATATATATATATATATATATATATATATATATATATATATATATATATATTATATATATGTGTATATATAGACAAACCAAAAATATTTCCATTTTAACTCTCTGACGTCCTTCCCCCCCCCCCCCCCCACCCCAAGGCAATCCACACCACACACATGAATTTTATGAATAGAAGTTAAACGGGAACCGTAACTGGAGACACGAACGCGCCAATCCAATTTGTGTTCTCTAATTGGTTGGTTTGTATGCATAACAGCTGGGGAGATTGTGAGCGCTGGCGTCTGTTGCAGAGGAATGGCGTGGCACGTGGTTTTTAGGAGGCTGCAATGTGTATAGGCCGCGTTGCAGTGGACACGTCTGCAATGTATAGACTATGTTGATATGGACACATACAGAAGCAGTTTATATAGGCCGTGATGCACAGAAGACAGACATACAGATAGACAGACAGACATATACACAGACATACAGACAGACAGACAGACAGACATAGACTAAAAAGACGAAGCTCAACCTCCTGAAGCAAAATCAGGTGAATAAGGAGATCAACATTATCTTCTAAATGATCAGAAAAACGATTAATTACTTCAAGCACAACATATTATCATGTATAAAATTTTCCCTCAAAATGCTGCATGGTATTTACACAAAAAAATACAATAATATCCGGGTTAATAGGACAGTAATCATCTTATGTCCTGATTCTATCTTTCTTTTATTGGAGAGTGTTGTCACCCCTTTATTACAAAGTAATTATCAAAAGAAGGCACCAAACCGGGAAGGATATGTAGCACCATTGAATGTGTGGAATAATCAGAGGGCGCTAAATATCACCAAGGATACCAATACGAGAACAGAAACGCATAAGGCGAACGATATCAAAAGTATCCGATTCACGAAGAATTCTACTAAGGGACAAGCCACTGGGAGGGACGGTCGGAAAGCAAGACACACGCACGTCCCGGAAGTCAGGACATTCAACACGACTGTAAGAGGGACAATACAACAAGACTATGCACGACTGTAAGAGGGACAATACAACAAGACTATGCACGACTGTAAGAGGGACAATACAACAAGACTATGCACGACTGTAAGAGGGACAATACAACAAGACTATGCACGACTGTAAGAGGGACAACAACAAGACTATGCACGACTGTAAGAGGGACAACAACAAGACTATGCACGACTGTAAGAGGGACAATACAACAAGACTATGCACGACTGTAAGAGGGACAATACAACAAGACTATGCACGACTGTAAGAGGGACAATACAACAAGACTATGCACTACTGTAAGAGGGACAATACAACAAGACTATGCACGACTGTAAGAGGGACAATACAACAAGACTATGCACTACTGTAAGAGGGACAATACAACAAGACTATGCACGACTGTAAGAGGGACAACAACAAGACTATGCACGACTGTAAGAGGGACAATACAACAAGACTATGCACTACTGTAAGAGGGACAATACAACAAGACTATGCACTACTGTAAGAGGGACAATACAATTTGAACAATAAAGAGCAGGGCTTGATTTGGGATGATTTGTCGTGCTATGTGTTGTTTTGATGCGTTTATTGCTCAGAGTTGCATCTTGTGTTATTTATTAGCAGTGCTTGTTAGTGTTGTCTTTTGTTTTTGTCTTGTTTGTGTATAGATTTTCCGTGGTTGCGTTGCTTTGGTGTTGAAATGTTTTAAGTTGTATTTTCTTTGTACTTTTGTATTGTGTTGCTTTACACTTGCGCGTGTAGTATTGTTTATCTAACATTTTAATGAATTGTCTTATGATTTGTTGCAGTGTACTTTGCTAAGTAGTTGCGCAGTGTTGGGTACATATGTACACTGTGTTTTCTTGGTTTGTGTTTTGCTTCGTTGCAGCTGCTGCGTTGAGTTGCATATTTGGTTCGTCTTGCTGTTCTGTTGAGCTGTTTCTTGCTATCCAATGACCATTTGCAACTAATTGGAGAAAGTAGCACGCAACGAGGAGCTCAAGAGCTCCTCGTTGCGTGACTTTTTAAGGAAGTAACTAGCAGACTTTTTAAGGAAACACATTTGGACAAACAATAACTTTCAACCAAAAGATCAAATTACCATTTGCGGATCTGAGAACAAAAATTACAATATAAAATGCGAGAAGTTCGTCCAATCTGTAAGTAGCCTGGTAATTATAAAGAAGAGACACTATTAGCCTACATCAAGAAGTTTGAATGGAAGCGCTCAGTGAAGCCGGTGTGTTGCAAGGGGACCTTAGTGCATTGAAGAGTCGAGTCTTTTCTGCAGTGGAAGCTGCCTCTGTTTTCCTCTGGCGTTGGTACAAAGTGAATCCGCGTTTGATCTGGATCTTGGCTCAGTAGTGGCAAGTCCTTGTCTGCTAATTAATTGTAAGGCAAACAAGAAATTTGTGGCACGAGTGCATTTTTCTGTGTGCATATGCGTGTGTATGTACTCATTTGTACTCATTTGGGTATACTTGCGGGATATGAGCTGTGGCTCTTTGGCCCCGCCTCTTAACCCTTATTCGACTGGTGTGCAGGTTTCAGAGCATATTGGGTTCTGTCATATTCACTTCTGATATTGCTTGTAGAGTCTGCCTCCTCCACTCCACTGTTTAATGCACTCAATTTCTTCACTATTCTCGTACTGTCAAAATGATTTAAATTGTTCCTTTGGCTCATTTAGGAACGCAGTTTCTACACGTGTTCTATTCGTGTACCATTCATATGTTAATAGTCTATCTTTGCTATCGTGTTTATTTCCATGGTAATTCCCAGGATAATTTTGTGTATCATCATGGATCTTCTGTTTTTCTATCTTTCACGGAAGAAGAGGTTTAGTTCACTCAAGTGTATCTTCGAAACTCACACCTCTCAGCCTTCAGCCAAGACTGGTGGCGTGGCCCACTTACTCCAGTTAACTAAACTGGGAGTCCACGCTAGTGCCGCATATTCTAGAAGAGGTCTGACATATGTTAGATACAAAGCAACTGATCGATCTCCACCCTGTTCTTCCTCTACAAGATACTTAAAATGTCAACACCAATTGATCGCACATTCTCAAAAGTGCTTCGAACGTAACGTTCCCTAAGAATGTGTCTATCCCAGCGGTTAGTAGGACAAGTCTGGTTCATTCATCATTAACTCTTATATCCATGGCCCCATTAACATTTTGGCTCAGTTTCACAATACTACTTTCATGAATAGTAAACACATATTAAGGGGATTGTTAGTGATTATTTTGTGACGGGCAGTAACAGTTTGGTTAAAAATACAGTCGCAGGTGAAGTTTGGTGGCAAGATCTATTTTTGTTTGCAAAAAAAAAAAATTCGTTGAATATTTTTGTTCGCAAGCAAAATACACTGAAATATTTTTGTTGGTGTGGAGTTGGTGTGGATAAATATGGAGTTGGTGTGGCAGATGGAAACATTATGAAAAATAGAGTTACTGTCAAGGAGGAAATTAATGACGGAAAGGAAAGAGAATTATCAGGAGAGTGCACCAAGCCATAGCAACTATATATCTCTTGGAAGAAATCAGGATAAAAATTAGGGATGGGACGATGGGGGGGGGGAAGATGAATGATGCACAACCACTTTGACGGTCGCGGGGATTGAACGCCGACCTGCATGAAGCGAGACGGTCGCTCTACCGAGTTAGTAACGGGAGATATAACTTGTCGGAGGTGTAGTTGGTGTGGAAGAAGTGGTTGTTTGAGCTGTGTGACTGACTTGTCGAGTTCTGTTGACAAGAGTCGCGGCCCCCGCCAGGCTATGCCCTGGAAACACAAACCGAAACTGTCTCTATTTTCCGCTTGTTACAACTTGTAATAAAGTTGTTACATCTTGGCTTAACGTGTTTATGACGTATTAGAACGTTGTTACAACTTGCTATATTGGTTGTTATAACTGGTTAGGAGGTGTTAAACCTTGTTCGAACGTTGTACCAACGTCGTAGTTTCGGTGTGTGTTTGGAGGGGGCATGGTCACACACGACTTTACAACTCAAAAACTAGAGAGCTCATATTTCCTTCTCTAACTTTTACCGCCACGTTTGCCTCCACACACACACACACACACACACACACACACACACACACACACACACACACACACACACACACACACACACACACACAAACCTTTCTCAATGTTTGCGGACGATGCTAAAATTAGGAGAAGGATTAAAACAGAAGAGGACTGTTTGAGGCTTCAAGAAGACCTAGACAAGCTGAAGGAATGGTCGAACAAATGGTTGTTAGAGTTTAACCCAACCAAATGTAATGTAATGAAGATAGGTGTAGGGAGCAAGAGGCCAGATACAAGGTATCATCTGGGAGAGGAAATTCTTCAGGAGTCAGAGAAGGAAAAAGACTTGGGGGTTGATATCACGCCAGACCTGTCTCCTGCAGCACATATCAAGCGGATAACATCAGCGGCATATGCCAGGCTGGCCAACATACGAACAGCATTCAGAAACTTGTGTAAAGAATCATTCAGAACTTTGTATACCACATATGTCAGGCCAATCCTGGAGTATGCAGCCCCAGCATGGAGTCCATATCTAGTCAAGGATAAGACTAAACTGGAAAAGGTTCAAAGGTTTGCCACCAGACTAGTACCCGAGCTGAGAGGTATGAGCTACGAGGAGAGACTACGGGAATTAAACCTCACTTCGCTAGAAGACAGAGGAGTTAGGGTGGGACATGATCACCACATTCAAGATTCTGAAGGGAATTGATAGGGTAGATAAAGACAGTCAATTTAACACAAGGGGAACACGCACAAGGGGACACAGGTGGAAACTGAGTGCCCAAATGAGCCACAGAGATATTAGAAAGAACTTTTTTAGTGTCAGAGTGGTTGACAAATGGAATGCATTAGGTGATGTGGTGGAGGCTGATTCCATACACAGTTTCAAGTGTAGATATGATAGAGCCCAATAGGCTCAGGAATCTGTACACCTGTTGATTGACGGTTGAGAGGCGGAACCAAAGAGCCAGAGCTCAACCCCCGCAAACACAACTAGGTGAGTACACACACACACACACACACACACACACACCCACAAACACACACACACACACACACACACACACACACACACACACACACACACACACACACACACACACTCACACTCACACTCACACTCACACTCACACTCTCTCGTCTAAACCAGAGCCTCAGCACGCCACTACTTGACTCCTTTTCGTTTTCAAAATCAAATACACTTTGGCATGCTCTGATACGTAACACATTCCAACTGAGCGTTCATAAGGGATCTACACCTGCAACTTCCCAAGATTACGTGTGTGTGTGTGTGTGTGTGTGTGTGTGTGTGTGTGTGTGTGTGTGTGTGTGTGTGTGTGTGTGTGTGTGTGTGTGTGTGTGTGTGTGTGTTTTACGCTTATTTTTTTTAACTTCTTCCCAAATAATATCCATTTTGGAATTCAGCATCGCAAGTCTTATGATGGCGCTTCAGAGGCATATACACTCAGCCATGAGTTTGCTGGACACGACTTCTCAAAGGTGGAACTAATGACCGAGAAGCTCTCTCGCATCGCAATGAAGGCAGGAGGATGCAGCAAGATTTTTAAAAGGTGGAGAAGTTGAAAGAGCGGATTGCGAGATCTTGCGGATGTAATAGAAGAGAATGTGAAGAGTTATATAGCGAGGGAAATAATAAAAAGGTTTCGAAAAAAAATAATTGAAAAATCTGGAAAAAGTGGGTATTATACGAAAATCAATCTGAGGCCTACTGAAATAGTCACCTGTCGTTGAAATAATCACAGAACACTGAAAGTAATCTTAG
Organism: Procambarus clarkii; assembly: GCF_040958095.1. Lineage (NCBI taxonomy): Eukaryota > Metazoa > Arthropoda > Malacostraca > Decapoda > Cambaridae > Procambarus > Procambarus clarkii. Next base: position 42,267,686 of record NC_091151.1, on the reverse strand, counting down.
ATAAATATTTGAAAGGCCTAGGTAATAGTAGGGGAGAGCGGAAAAAAAAACAAAGTGCATAAAATAATTGAAGAGCGTGGGAAAGAATAGAATAGCGTAGGAAAGAATAGAAGAGCGTGGGAAAGAATAGAAGAGCGTGGGAAAGAATTGTAGAGCGTGGGAAAGAATAGAAGAGCGTGGGAAAGATTTGAAGAGCGTGGGAAAGAATAGAAGAGCGTGGGAAAGAATTGAAGAGCGTGGGAAAGAATTGAAGAGCGTGTGAAAGAATAGAAGAGCGTGGGAAAGAATTGAAGAGCGTGGGAAAGAATTGAAGAGCGTGGGAAAGAATAGAAGAGCGTGGGAAAGAATAGAAGAGCGTGGGAAAGAATAGAAGAGCGTGGGAAAGAATAGAAGAGCGTGGGAAAGAATAGAAGAGCGTGGGAAAGAATAGAAGAGCGTGGAAAAGAATAGAAGAGCGTGGGAAAGATTTGAAGAGCGTGGGAAAGAATAGAAGAGCGTGGGAAAGAATTGAAGAGCGTGGGAAAGATCAGAAGAGCGTGGGAAAGATTAGAAGAGCGTGGGAAAGATTAGAAGAGCGTGGGAATTGCCCATGGATAATATAATATACTCATAGACCTAAGATTTCACCTTTGGGAATAAAGAATGACCAGAACGTACATGAATTCACAACAGAAATTTGAATGTTTTTAATACGGCCTTTTAATACGAGATGCGGAATAGGAAATATTAAATAGGGACGTGAAATTCACCATTCGGAATGGGAAATACTCAATAGGGTCTTGAAATTCACCATAGATAATGGGCAATACCAAAAAAAAAAGGTTAGAAACCTAAAAGCTTAGGTTTTTTATATATCTTTTTATATAAACGATCGTGTGACAAAAAAATCATAGCACAGGGATAAGACCAATACCGGTAAAACTGTTATCGGTCCATGACACAGTTATCTGCTCGAGAATAAATGGTGGTATTTTTTTCTTATATACATTTTTCTCCTGAAAAGAAAATCAGGATTCCAAAGTAGGCACTTCTCATTCATTTTCATCCATTCATTCATAGATATTCATTCATTCATTGATATTCATTCTCTCTCTCTCTCTCTCTCTCTCTCTCTCTCTCTCTCTCTCTCTCTCTCTCTCTCTCTCTCTCTCTCTCTCTCTCTCTCTCAGCGCTTCATCCACACACTCCGGCTCGCACGGCCGGAGTGTGTACTACACTACTACATTTATAAATTCTACAAATGTACTCAACAAATTAATTTGGGTTGATTTAACGGATTTCGTCTCGTAATATCAATCCAGCTCATCTGTAAAGGTCTCTAATGTGCTGACACCGACGAAATCGATCAACAACAAATCCGGTATTTTATCCCAGCAAATTATTCTTGCGTCTCAAAAAAATATTATTACTTCTATGTTTTAAATTCGGTGTCTTTGAAGATTTGACTTTGGTCTTCTTATTGTATACTACGTTTTCTTCGTGAAGATAAAAGGTAAGGGAAAGAATAAAATAAAGTGTTAAGGAATCATTGGAGAGAATCGTTGGGAACATAATGCAATACAAGGAATAGAATAGAATCAAAGGAAGTATCAAATGTTTACAGACCATGGGAAAGAATCACCGGGCGTGGGAAAGAATCACAGGATATGGGAAAGAATCACAGGATCTGGGAAAGAATCAGAGGATATGGGAAAGAATCACAGGATCTGGGAAAGAATCACAGGATCTGGGAAAGAATCACAAGATATGGGAAAGAATCAGAGGATATGGGAAAGAATCACAGGATCTGGGAAAGAATCACAGGATCTGGGAAAGAATCACAAGATATGGGAAAGAATCAGAGGATATGGGAAAGAATCACAGGATATGGAAAAGAATCACAGGTCGTGGGAAAGAATCACAGAGCGTGGGTAGTACTCAGGTGGTTGCGGAAAAGATTCTCAGTCCGTGGGAAATAATCACAGGGGTGGGGGGGGGGGGGTGAGAAATTCTCAAGCAGCCGTAAGAAAAAGGAAGATTGGAAGACAGTCTTTTGGGCGTAGTAAAACCGAGATGCTGCAGGCTGTCATCTTAGCGTCACCGAGAATGCTAAGCACTGCGGCTGCCTCCTTCAAGACCACCAGAGACGTCCATGGTGATTACACCACCCTCCCGCTGACCATCACTGAATCCACGTGCTTAACTCCCAACCGGCAACATATGTATAATACAAATACATATGAAAAATAATCAAAATAATAAAAAATACATATGAAAAATAACCAACGAAGGATCAAACGTTATTAATGTTGATATTATCAACGCATTTTTGAGTGTCGTTATATTATGTGACGTCAATAACGGTCGAGTTGATATATAAGATATATCAGGTCACAGAAATGCATTTTAAGACATAATTACGAGAGTGAGAATTCATTTTATTATGGGAGGGAAGCGGAGGAATGGGGGGCGCCTGAGGTGAGTGGAAGATTCAGACGGCGTGGGAAAGAACCTGGAAGAGACCTGAGGTGAGGTGGGATAGAGGCGTGAAAGGAGTATTGAAACAGCAGGAAGAGGCACAGCTGCAAGACCATTCAAATTTAAAAGTTGATGAAAGAGGAAGAACAAGAAAGGAGGATAAATAGCTCAATTAAGAGCATATGGAGGAACTAGAAAAAGTGGACGAGATAAACTTACTGAAAAGTGAGGAAGAGGAGACGGAAAGGAAGCAAAACAGAAAACGTGAAAGTAGAATATTAGTGAAATTAGTTTGAAAAGTGAAGTGCAGATGTCGCTGGCTGCAGATAAGGACAAAACTAAGCTGCATCAATGCAGGTGTTCCTAAATATGTTATAAAAACACGAGGTGCTCATTCACCATCAATAACGATGACTAAGCGTCACTCTACCACATTTGGCCCACTGGGAGAAGGGGAAGGAGGGAGTGGGAGAAAACGGGAGGGAGGTTGAATGAGAGAATTGGATGGAGGAATTGGACAGAGGGAGGGATTATGGGATGATAAATGGTAGGGAGGGAGGGGGAGGGAGGGGGGGGGGAGAGAGAGAGAGAGAGAGAGAGAGAGAGAGAGAGAGAGAGAGAGAGAGAGAGAGAGAGAGAGAGAAAGAGAGAGAGAGAGAGAGAGAGAGGAGGGGGGGGAAGAGAGGGAGAAGGAAGTATAGAGAGGGAGTATAGAGGGAGAATGGAATAAGAGGGAGAACGAGGGAGGGAGGGAGAATGGCAAGGAGGAAGGTAGAATGGGAGGGAAAGAGGAAAGGAATTTGGAAGACAGGAAGTGAGACAGACAAACAAGCAGACACAGAGACTGACAGACACCCGGGCACTGCTGGGTACCCCCATCTATTTATATAAGGAAAACGTTTATCTGTCCAAGGTTGGATGACTCTGAGGCCTATAGCCTCTGAGGCCTATAGCCTCTGAGGCCTATAGCCTCTCGCAACTTTGTATGATTGGTGGTACTTTTATGGAGCGTCTCATAGGCTGATCTGGGTCGCCCTTTTCAGAACAAACGAACCAAGCAAACACCAGAAGGCTCACTGACCCCCACGTGGCAGCTCCTATCCATATCCACCCAAACTCGTTCATTCGTAAATATGTCTAACCTACACCCGAAACAATCAAGAGATCCTAGGTCTACCGTGCTACCCGGCAACTAGTTCCACAAATCCGCAAATCTGTTACCAAATCAGTA
>NC_091151.1:42228066-42263498 GCF_040958095.1 Procambarus clarkii | reverse complement strand
TGTAACCGTGGCCACACAGGTATGGTCGGTGTAACCGTGGCCACACAGGTATGGTCGGTGTAACCGTGGCCACACAGGTATGGTCGGTGTAACCGTGGCCACACAGGTATGGTCGGTGTAACCGTGGCCACACAGGTATGGTCGGTGTAACCGTGGCCACACAGGTATGGTCGGTGTAACCGTGGCCACACAGGTATGGTCGGTGTAACCGTGGCCACACAGGTATGGTCGGTGTAACCGTGGCCACACAGGTATGGTCGGTGTAACCGTGGCCACACAGGTATGGTCGGTGTAACCGTGGCCACACAGGTATGGTCGGTGTAACCGTGGCCACACAGGTATGGTCGGTGGACCGTGGCCACACAGGTATGGTCGGTGGACCGTGGCCACACAGGTATGGTCGGTGGACCGTGGCCACACAGGTATGGTCGGTGGACCGTGGCCACACAGGTATGGTCGGTGGACCGTGGCCACACAGGTATGGTCGGTGGACCGTGGCCACACAGGTATGGTCGGTGGACCGTGGCCACACAGGTATGGTCGGTGGACCGTGGCCACACAAGTATGGTCAGTGGACCGTGGCCACACAGGTATGGTCGGTGGACCGTGGCCACACAGGTATGGTCGGTGGACCGTGGCCACACAGGTATGGTTGGTGGACTGTGGCCACACAGGTATGGTTGGTGGACTCCAGGACATGTAAGTACAAGATTTTTGTTGATCCTAAGGTTCTGGATGTCTATATAATCTCAACTTTGATTAGGGGATCTTTCAATTTTCTTTTTATCTGCGTTTTGTGATAGTGTTGTGGTTGGGACAGTGTTGTGGTTGGGACAGTGCTGTGGTTGGGACAGTGCTGTGGTTGAGACAGTGCTGTGGTTGGGACAGTGCTGTGGTTGGGACAGTGCTGTGGTTGGGACAGTGCTGTGGTTGGGACAGTGCTGTGGTTGGGACAGTGCTGTGGTTGGGACAGTGCTGTGGTTGGGACAGTGCTGTGGTTGGGACAGTGCTGTGGTTGGGACAGTGCTGTGGTTGGGACAGTGCTGTGGTTGGGACAGTGCTGTGGTTGGGACAGTGCTGTGGTTGGGACAGTGCTGTGGTTGGGACAGTGCTGTGGTTGGGACAGTGCTGTGGTTGGGACAGTGCTGTGGTTGGGACAGTGCTGTGGTTGGGACAGTGCTGTGGTTGGGACAGCGTTGTGGTTGGGACAGTGTTGTGTTTGGGACAGTGTTGTGGTTGGGGCTGTGTTGTGGTTGGGACAGTGTTGTGGTTGGGACAGTGTTGTGGTTGGGACAGTGTTGTGGTTGGAACAGTGTTGTGGTTGGGGCTGTGTTGTGGTTGGGGCAGTGTTGTGATTGGGGCAGTGTTGTGGTTGGGGCAGTGTTGTGGTTGGGGCAGTGTTGTGGTTGGGACAGTGTTGTGGTTGGGGCTGTGTTGTGGTTGGGACAGTGTTGTGGTTGGGACAGTGTTGTGGTTGGGGCTGTGTTGTGGTTGGGGCTGTGTTGTGGTTGGGACAGTGTTGTGGTTGGGGCAGTGTTGTGGTTGGGGCAGTGTTGTGGTTGGGACAGTGTTGTGGTTGGGACAGTGTTGTGGTTGGAACAGTGTTGTGGTTGGAACAGTGTTGTGGTTGGGGCAGTGTTGTGGTTGGGACAGTGTTGTGGTTGGGACAGGGTTGTGGTTGGGACAGTGTTGTGGTTGGGACAGTGTTGTGGTTGGGACAGTGTTGTGGTTGGGACAGTATTGTGAATGGATGCGGCTTCCACAACTACCTCTATTAATGCATTCCATAAATTGGCCGCTCGTACTGGGTACGAGTCTTTCTTTACAACTCGTTCAACTCCTCGGGGCCCAAGAGCCAGAGCTCAACCCTCGCAAGCACAACTAGGTGAATACAACTATCATTTTCAGCTCCCGCTTGTTTCCTCTTGTTCTATTGTTTTTCATATTTTTTAAAATGCAGCCCCTGTCCACCTTGTCTATTTCCATCTGTATCGTGTATGTTGTGAGCATTTTCCTTCTGTTTGTCTCTTTCAGGTCTTCTGGCATCAAAGGTGCAACTCCAAGTTCATCAACCCTATGAAGTTTGACCTTTAGGGCTTCAATATCCTTATTTTTTCTACTGTCTTCTGTGTTTCTTGAAATTGTTTCCCCTGAGAAAAACCTTCTCCTTGCATTCTTCTTATCACTTCTTCCCGTTACATACTCTTCTCCATATCTTCTTGCGACGCCACAGCAGCGATGCCACAGACTCCCTCACACAGTAAACATTACTCTTGCACCACATATCTTGGTTATCTTAAGGTTATCTTGAGATGATTTCGGGGCTTTAGTGTCCCCGCGGCCCGGTCCTCGACCAGGCCTCCACCCCCAGGAAGCAACCCGGGACAGCTGACTAACACCCAGGTACCTATTTTACTGCTAGGTAACAGTGGAATAGGGTTAAAGAAACTCTGCCCATTGTTTCTCTCCGGCGCCTGGGATCGAACCGAGGACCACAGGATCACAAGTCCAGCGCACTGTCCGCTCGGCCGACCGGCTCCCTCCCACATAAGGGCACGCCACGATGTGCAAGCTGCTTAATAACAGCTGTTTTACATTCGTGGACCTGAGTGGTGGTGTGCGTGTAAGATGAAGCTGTGAGTGGAGTGTGAGTCACACAATGACACCAGAAGCCAAGAGCCACAGGAGTTAAGCAGACACCATTGCAACTCCCCGTCAACATCGGTTGAACAATAACTACACACTCTGACCCAACAAGAGGACTAAATCTTAGTAAAATAAGATTGAGCTTTGTACCGGCATATTATAAAATAAGGGAGGTTGATGGTGTAATAATAGAGATTGGATCCAATTTTTTGTGCCACTAATCCCATTTATTGCAGGTGCGGTTATGCCATGGGCTTACAACCCCACCTCAGTAAGTACACTACTTCCCACTAAAATAATTATATACTAACTAGGCTAATCAATATTTAAATATTTGATATATTGCAATTGTTTAAAGACATCTTAATGTATACATTTGCAATAAATTCATTGCAATAAAGAATTAAATAATCTTGTCATTTTTTTAAATATAATACATTTATGGCAAGATACCAGATCAGATGGATAGGGTAAAATAACATGTAACCGTATCAGTGCTGCTGCATTATACACACTTAGTTTTTTATAAAGTGGTAAAGTGGTGATTCTCATCCGACAGGTAAATGAAAGTAGCACCATTCCTGGTGGATCACACTGAGACTGAGCCACCTAGGGGAACACAGAGAATAGGGGAAGGGAACTATCAGGGAAAAGCACCAAGCCATAACGACTAAATAGCACTTGGAAGGAGGTCAGGATAAGGATTTGGGATGGGACGGGGGGGAAAGGAATAGTGCCCAACCACTTGAACGGTCGGTGATTGAACGCCGACCGGCATGAAGTGAGACCATCGCTCTACCGTCCACCCCAAGTGATTGGGAACACAGAGAATAGATAAAGTCCACTACCTCATGAAGACAGCACCAGTTTCCTAGAGGCCACTGGATATGACTACTGTCACTGTTGCCAACTAAGTTTTCTGTTATGTTAGTAATTAGATCTTTACTTCAGGGAGTCAGAAAGTTAAAAATAACAACCTTCACCACAGTAGCTGTGGCTAACCTGGCGACCACGCATGGAATTAACTGTATTGGCGTCAAGATCCCGCCACACCGAATAAGGAAGGAACGTGTCTACGATAATCAACAGTGCTTCAAGTGCTACGAATACTCCCTTCCCACCACCAAGTGTCACCATCTCTCCAAGAGGTGCAGCATCTGCAACCAGAATCACTATTACACAATCTGCAAGTCAAATCCCAAGTGCTGCCTGCTCTGCAAAGGTCGTCTTTGCAACCATCAGCGATCTTCCACCGCTACCCGCGAAGACTATCAAACAACTGGCCGAGTCGAAGACAGGTCATCAAACAACTGGCAGAGTCGAATAAAGCTGAACCAGCCGTCTCCGCCATCGGCGCCATCATCATCATCTCCAACACCCACCAGCCACCCAGAGGCCTCCCCCGTCTTACCAAGAGGAGGCTCCACCCACCAGACATCTCAGCCTTCTTACTGGGACAACACTGGTCAATCGGCCCCTGCCTCAAGAACCCTCCCTGCCCAAGAGGGAATCATTCCAGGCCTCATCAGGCTCGCTGAGACACTTACTGCGGCAAGCAATCACCGGTTCGTCGAGATATTCAACTCGCTGTATGTTTCCAATGGCCTCGACACCATCACCGCCCCAGAAAAAGTACTCTCCTTCTCTAAAACAACAACCTCTACCCAGACCTCGGCACCATCCACTGTACCTGCAGCAGCACCTTCTTCACCGGCCACCAACTCTCCCTCAACAACACCACCAAGCACCAGCCTGGACGAGGCACTCACCGACCCGCTGCCTTTGCCTGTCACCCACGCTAACAACGCGCCAGTGGGAGCGACGACCAACTCCCCTCGCCCCACCCCGGCAGCACAAGCAGGCCCGTACCCAGGACTCCAGCAGTACCCACGTCTAAACCACCTGCCTCGGAAGCCCCTTCTGACTCGTTCGACGAGGAAGTCCAAGTCACAGGAATACCTCCACACCACCGACACGACACCCACAATCATCCTCAACGAACGTGAATGACAGCACCGCCATGTCAGTACGAAGCATGGCGCACCAGCCGTCCCGAAGACGCACAGACCAGCCTCAAGCAAGACAACTGCCAATGACCATCATAACCCATTCACACAGGAGGTATAAACATCCATCCGCCTTTTTATCGGGTAGGGGGACTTAAATATTGCTGTTTTTTCCTCTTGATATTCCTGGACCTAAGACCACCACCGAAACGACTGCCACAGAACACAGAAGACTGTGTTCTGTGCACCACCGAGGGTAGTAGCAGTACCGCCACAGCCGCCCTTTCACAACCCGACTCGATGCCTAGCCAGCTGCGGAGTATTCAGTCGTGTGTAGCTCAGCATCATATTTCAACACGCATGTGGGTTAAGCCCTGGCACTGTTTCTTCAACTTCAGCGCTTCCTCTCACCGGCTTCTCTTCAGCTACCCACTTAAAGCTCGCCCACTGGGTATCTTGTCCTGTATCTAGTCTAGTCTCTCTAGCATTTACAGAGTTCAATTCGAACAGAGGTCATCGACGAAGTCGAGAAATGTTCGAACGTCATCAGCTGTGAGTCGTGTGTAAAGTGTTTTTCATTCAAAAACATGTTAAAAGATACACAGAATGAACATTTGGCCTCTGCTGAGGACAGGCTGCATTCCACTATAGGCTCGAGCGAGGGTCGTCTCAGTGACATTACAGTAGCCTGTCCCCCTAAGGGTTCCCAATGTCAAAAAAACATCCAATATAAAGTGTCCTCTCCTAACCTACCAGAGAACCCAGAACAGAAAACGGAGGGCAAAACAAAGTACGTCACTTTTGCGAGCCGCTTCCATTTTCTAGTACGATAATTTTTGGCCTTATGTAACGCATACGAGCGAAAAACGACGTTCTTTGTAAGAGGACAGGTTGATTACGTGGGCCATGGCCACGTTTTCTGTGAAGAACTCGGGAGGTAGGTCTCCTTGTTCCCTTGCAATGCCGTTGTTACTTCTGATTTCGCTCTCTGTGCCGTATTCAGTTCCATAGGCATGGGCCGCGTTATTAATCCATTTGTACTTGCCCCATTTTGTCTCATATGTCACAGGGACGATTAGGGAGTGCCACTCACCATCTTGAACTTGTTGATGGTCTCACTGTAGATGCTGTTCAGTCAATCTATTCTTTCAGTATTGTCTTATATTTCTATTAGTCCGGGGCTGTTTTAATTCCTTAAACACACTAAGTTGTAACCCAAAACACTAAGCCTTAACCTAAAACACTAAGTCTTAAATAGAATAAGTGAAATGGTCACATCTCTCAGTGTATATACATGAGTTACTGAATGATACAACATGTTTTCTATAATGCTTAAAATGTAGGATCCAGATACTTCGTTTTTTCTAACTAGACTGCAGAAATTTGAGGTACATCTAAAGAAAACGTACCATCCCTACCACCCACATGATAGGAATGGGGTACTCTTTCGCCCACAGGATGGGTACGGGGTCCACTACCGTCCACAGGATGGGTACGAGGTCCACTACCGTCCACAGGATGGGTACGAGGTCCACTACCGTCCACAGGATGGGTACGAGGTCCACTACCGTCCACAGGATGGGTTTAGAGTTGAATCTAAAACAACCACCACCACCTCTCCCTCACGACCAAAGATCACATTCACTCCAAAAAAAGGCTTTTTTGGAGTGAATGTGACAGGCACTTGCAGGCTTTTCATGCCCAAGCCACCTCTTGGGTGGCTTAATCTTCATCAATCAAGCCTATCTCTCTCACACGAGACTTGATAAGGGTCCAGGACGGACCGAAACGCCCGGCGTATCGGGCGGGCTTCGACGGGGTACGAAGTACAACGGGCTCACCATAGCCCGTGCTGCTTGGAACTTTTTGTTCCCAGTAGCTGAATCTTAAACAAACCGAAACGTCGCCGGTTCTCCATCTTCTGACGCGTGGTTTGATCATCATATATTCAGCCACGATATTGTGACTCATCGTCTAGATTTTATAAATTTTAATTATATTTTTATATTATAAATTATTGTTTCTCAAATTCAAAAACGTTATTATTCATTCTGCTAACACTATCTCTTTATTATTTTGTTATTATTGTTGATGATATTAAAATGAATTAATAACGTCAAACAACACTTCTGTAAAGAATATTCTTGCCATGTAGTTGACCTCAGACTGTCACATTCTTTATAGTCAGGCACTGTGTCATCAGACGACAGTCATTACATAACACTGTCAACAGGTGTTTGTGCCAGGTGACACAGTCACTATCTCCTACTGTCATCAGGTGTTTGTGCCAGGTGACACAGTCACTATCTCCTACTGTCAACAGGTGTTTGTGCCAGGTGACACAGTCACTATCTCCTACTGTCAACAGGTGTTTGTGCCAGGTGACACAGTCACTATCTCCTACTGTCAATAGGTGTTTGTGCCAGATGACACAGTCACTATCTCCCACTGTCATCAGGTGTTTGTGCCAGGTGACAGTCACTATCTCCTACTGTCAATAGGTGTTTGTGCCAGATGACACAGTCACTATCTCCCACTGTCATCAGGTGTTTGTGCCAGGTGACACAGTCACTATCTCCCACTGTCATCAGGTGTTTGTGCCAGGTGACACAGTCACTATCTCCCACTATCATCAACAGGTGTTCGCGTCACTGATGGTCGGGTTCATGCAGCTTAGTGTTGGCTTCGGGATGGCCTTCTCTGGGATCACACTTCCTCAGCTCACCAACCCAGAGGTCGGCGACCTCCTCCTCACTCCCCTCCAGCAGGCGCTTTACGGTAGGAGAAAGCACCATTTTAGGCCCCCCTCTGGCAGACTAGTGGCTGTAGCGGTGTTGTCTTGCTGTCGGAAATTCCGACACTAGATTACTAACACCCAATATAACCAGCAAGCACGGTCATACCAGGAACATACTAATATTCCTAATTGCTATAAGATCTATTAAGATGTTGTTAATTTACATTAATCATGAAAGGATTATAGAGAACGGGAGATCCGTGACGTCATCAAAACATGCATTTACTCAACACGTATACTTAAAACTAACAGTCTAGTGATTAAACTTGATAGAAAAGTGTTCTCCATGATTTAACTTAAACAAATGTACCCTAATATTAATATTGATACTAAGAAAACGGAAGAACAGAAAGCTTACACAATAAACTCAACGGCGCCAGCAATGCGGTCATACTAAACCAAATATGTTTAAAACGAACGCCCCTGGCCTCCAAAGTCGAACTGCCATAGAAATAAAACTCTTACGTAGAAATTACTAAATATTAAATATTACATATGTTTTAATGGTCGTCAATAGAACATTTAAGGTAATATACCTTAAGGTGATTAAGGTGATCGAGGAACTATTGTGGAGTTGGCAGCCCGACACTGAAGTTCATAAGCTAATGATTATTTCCTCCAATACAGGGAGTCTGGTGTATCTCGGGTTGCTGGTGGGCTGCTGTGCTGGTGGGCCCGTGATGCTGAGCCTGGCCCAACGTATCATCTTCCTGATAGTTGTGTCTGCCTCGGTGGCCTTCTGGCTCCTGCTGGCCTCCTCCGCCAGGGTGTGGGTACTCCTCACCTCCCGGGCACTCCTTGGTTTCACTTTTGGAGTGGCAATACCCATCTCCGTCGCATACCCTATCGAGATTCTCCATCAAGACATGCGAGGAGCTCTTTGTACCTTAATTTTGTTGGCACGACAATTGGGCATATTGCTGGCATCAGTTGTTGGGATTTCCAATCTCAGCTGGCGACAAATGGGATTCCTGAATTCCGGAATGACGGTCATTCCCTTCATTGGCTTCCTGTTCCTGCCAAACTCTCCTCGCTGGCTAGTCACTCGCGGCCGTGTCAGTGATGCTGAGAAAGCTCTCATTTTCTTCAGAGGAAAACATTACGACTTTCAACCAGAACTGAAAGCCATTGTAGAACAATCTGAAAATTCAAGCAGAGGCACAAGTAACTTTTGGCAACAACTACGAATAATCAAAGAGCCATCCGTGTACCGGATATTCTGCTTAATGTTATTTCTTACTCTTTGTGTAGCTTTCGATGGGAGCTACTCTCTGACGGCATACTTAGTGCCCATCTTCAAGACAATGAAGACCAGTCTGGATCCGTACACCTGTTCCATAATATTTAATGTTATCAGGCTGGTCGGGACCTTCTTATCACTGTGTGTAACTGATCGTCTGGGACGAAGACCACTGATCATAGTTTCGTACTGCGTGTGTGCTGTGTGCTTGGCTGCTTGTGGTGGCTGCTTCTACATACAGGAGTCAGGCAGTGCCTCGGGCCTGGAGTGGCTGCCACTTAGTGCCGTGTTCATATTCAATTTTTTTGTTGGTAGTGGCCAACCAATCATTGTTGTGTTAATCGCAGAACTGATCCCTTCATCTTTCCGTGCTATTGGATTCTCAGTGAACAATTCGATATTAGCAACAGGGACGTTCGCAGCATCCATGAGTTACCCAGTAACAGCAGAGACACTTGGGCAACACGGGGCCTTTTGGGTCTTCAGTGTAGTGTGTGGCATCCTGGCCCTCGTCAGCGCTCTCACTCTGCCTGAGACGCGGGGTCGTACCCTGGAGGAGATCTCGGACCATCGCAAGAACCAACCTTATGAGAACTGTAACTAGGGAAAATCTTGACAACCATGCTGAACAATGATATTCCCAGGAGTAGAGTGGACGCTTTTGAAGACACTTGAAATGAACAATAAAATATATATACTATAGTTAACTCATGTATATGTTGTTTCAGAGTTCAGCCTGTATTCCCCTATTCCCCCCCCCCCCCATATAAGAGTCATATTTCTCTATCTGTACATATCTAGAAGAAGTTTTAGTTGATTTTGTGATGAAAGGATGCAAGATGTAGCATTTAGAAGAAAAATCTATTTCAGTTTAATAGGGATGAGGCTATGAGACGCCGCCTCCATGTTAAGATGGCGGTGCGAGCCAAGAAGCAGGTGAGTTCCCGGTCGAAGACAAAACCCCAGTGCATGATGAACACAGTGCCAGGTGTGGCGTGATTGGTCGGCGGCGGGGGCTTGGCCCGGTAAACCAATGGCGTCGCGCCCCGGGCATGACGTATTGTGAAGTCTGGCATCCTGCGGAGGAAGGCCGGAAATTGAGTTACTCACTTCCAAGGTTCCTGTTGAGCGGAAGTACGCTCAAGCGATTACCCATTCAGGAGACGTATAGGACTCCAGTGAGGTAAAATTCAATCAGCTACCGTATGTTAACGAAGAGGGTGGCCTGTCGACTCCCAAGGGAGTATTGAGGATTACTGGATACTGGATGTTGAGGAGCAGCACCAGTGGCTGGGCGATGTCGGTGAACTGGGAAATTTCGAGGAGCGGCGCTGGGGGTTGTAGAACAACCAGCGGGCCGTGCAGGGAGCTGTATAAAGAGAAATTGGTAGACGTCCTGGTCCTGTGCAGTTCAACAACCTTTTATCCTTACGACGAAGCTACATGAGAGGCGGTGGACCAGTACGCGGAAGTGCATTTAGTCTGGATTGGCCAGGCGACATCAGTATCAACCCAACATGCGGTGAGGCACACCTGGTGGAGGAGCGGCGCTCGGTGAGGAGTGTATGGACTCACAGCGCTGTGGATACGCTCGCCAGCAGGGAAGTCGACTTAGACGTCTTGGACTTATGAGAAGCTACTCGACGCCTCTACGCTCTGCTATATCTACGGTCTACAGTACCAATTTACAAGGTCGATAAGTTTGCCTCTACCATTTTCCCCTTTGGTTAGGAAAGGTGTTGTACATTAATAAGGTCATGATGGAACTTACGTAAGGAGTGATATCGGGCATGGCCAGTGCTATTATTATTATATATCAGTGTTTGTCTTCATGAGTTGATTGAATAGTGATCTGAAGGTTACAAGCATATGAAGAGGCGTATTAATACCTGTTTAAGTTAACATGATGTGTGTCTGGGGTAAGAGAGTTTCCCAGCCTCAGAACGGCTGGGAAACGGGAAGTGTTGCCAGATATTGTGATTAATTTCAAGTGTTGCTGACAAACTGATTTAGAGAGATTTCACAGAGCGAAATGGTGTAGCATATTATATACTGAGTAAACGAAGGATATTTTACTAGTGTGTTTCCTTCCTCCGCTTCATTTCTTTTTGGTTGTTGTTGGGGTTTACTGTTCACCAATCCTGAGGGAAAATCCTAGCAGGCAAATATTTGTTTTTATTCTTTGTGAATATTTATTTTCTATTTTTGTTTTTGTTACTGCAATATTTATGATTCTAAGCGGACTGTATATTTGATTCCGCCTGCCAGAATTTATCTGTGCATAGTTAGAGTGATGTTTACAGCTTATACTACAATGGGTGGATAGAATAATAAACTATAAATATTTACCTTATTTTCATGTAAATTATACCACATATGGGGGCTTAAACTACAGTATGGGTTAGTACTACTCTATCTTATGGTAAACATTGGTTAGTACAAAGTAATGTTAGGTCTCGTCTGTGACTAGGTATGGCCTGATTAGGCAGTGTGATAGTTGATAGGGCTGTGGTTCATGTAGTCCAGATGTAAAATGGCAGTTGGCACTCAGGTGGCGTCTGTGGTACAGCTATAGTAGTGACAAACATCACAGTTTATGTTGGTCAGCTCACCTTCTCATATCTTCCTCCCTTGAACCACGCCTGTGAGTAAATTACAGGGATCTAAACTGCATTCACAAGTGCGTTATACAAGAGTTTTTTTACATTCTTGTACGCATAGCGTGTCAGGCAGGTCCTTAATCCTAATTTCCCTGGAATACGACCCGCCGAATCGTTTAACAACCAGGTACGCATTCACTGCTGTTTGAACAGAGCCTACAGTTAAGGATTGGCGCCGGGTCAACCCTCCCCAGCCAGGATTCGAACCCAAGCCAAAGCGCTCGCGAAACGCCAAACAAGTGTCCTACCACTGCGCCACGGAGACATATAACAAGTAATCAATGATATGAATAAAACCCAGATACATCATAACCGGTAAACGGGTAACAACTTATAATGGCCACTACAATTATATACACTTCTTGGTTTACCGGATACAGTACTTCTCATGGTTGATGTTGACCTTACCTTGAGGTGCTTCCGGGGCTTAGCGTCCCCGCGGCCCGGTCGTCCACCAGGTAGAGGTCACAATGGCAGTTTCTCGGTTGGTTGACTCATATTTTGGAGTCTTTGACGAGTTGTGCACGTCGTAAGTAGCTCTCTGTTTTGCTTGACAATCAGCTCTGTCTGTGTGTGAGAGCGGGCACTCCTCGCTCCCCAAGTCACGTTCCAATAATCTGTCTTAAGAACTTGGTTTATTTAACAATAGCAAGAGAGCTAAGCTATATTTTCTGGTGTATGGTACAATTATTCAGTCCTAGTGAATACTATTTAATTAAGTTTAAACACTAGACTGTTGTTTAAAGGAATAATTAGAGTTTAATATATATATACGTGTGTGAATTATGGGTTTTCTTGTGACGACGTCACGGAATCTCCCATTTTCTATAAATTCTTAATGGCTAACTATAGTATGTTAACATATGCGTCATTTCCGATAAGTCCATTATTGAGGAAGCACTAAGCCTGTGCGAGGTGAAGTCCACTGTGTGGGAAGAATTACATGACAGCGGAGTGGGGCGAGTAAAGTTAGCGACCTTGAGCCAGATTCACGAAGCAGTTACGCAAGTACTTACGAACGTGTACATCTTTTCTCAATCTTTGACGGCTTTGGTTACGTTTATTAAACAGTTTACAATCATGAAAACTTAGCAACCAACTGTTGTTATTGATATAAACAACCTCTTGGTGCTTCGAAGCTCATTAACTGTTTAATAATTGTAAACAAAGCCGCTAAAGATTGAGAAAAGATGTGCAGGTTCGTAAATGCTTGCGTATCTCCTTCGTGAATCTGGCCCCTTGAGAAGAACCTTACGGACGTGCAACTCGACCCGGGAAAGCCTCGAGTTTCCGTGTCCACGGACACCCCAGCAAGGGAACTAGGGAGTGGCTTAGTTGCCTCACTCACTGCAGGGTGCATGGCTGGGTTCGGAGGGAGCCCGGCTCCACATTTCGACCGAGGTGTTCCCCAGGGGTGAACAGCGGCACCAAGGGAGGAGAGTAGGGCCCCACGAGAAACTCTCGTGGGTACAGTCTCCGTGGTGTAGTGGTAAGACACTCACCTGGCGTTCCGCGAGCGCTTTGTCATGTGTTCGTATCCTGGCCCGGGAGGATTTACTGGGCGCAAATCCTAAACTGTAGCCTCTGTTTAACGCAACCGTAAAATGTGTACCTGGTTGTAACAACGATTCTTAGCGGCAGAGGATCGTATTCCAGGGACCTGCTCGAAACTCTACGCGTACTAGTGGCTGTACAAGAATGTAACAACTCTTGTATATATCTCAAAAAAAAAAAACTAGAGCAGAGGGTGCTGCGGCACTCAAAGGCGGACACCGTTGAACGCTCTAGAGGCACAACGAAACCTCTTAGGGTATCCCCATCACCCCTCGAAGCGTCGACAGAGGGAGATAGGGAGGGAGGTGCCATCCCCATCACCCCAAGAAGCGTCGACAAAGATGATGGGGAGGGAGGTGCCATCCCCATCACCCCTAGAAGCGTCGACAGAGGGAGATAGGGAGGGAGGTGCCATCCCCATCACCCCTAGAAGCGTCGACAGAGGGAGATAGGGAGGGAGGTGCCATCCTCATCACCCCCCTCGAGGCGTCGACAAAGATGATGGGGAGGGAGGTGCCATCAACAGCCTTGGACCGGGAATGAACGCTGAGACATAGCGATAACCTTCAAGACGACGAGAGCTATAGTGTGATGGTGGGAGCTTAGCGTGTTGGTGATCGGGGTAGCAGGTGCAAATTGACATGTGATGGATGAAGGAGAGGGAAAGAAATGCACAGGAATGAAAGAGCTGAGGAAGAGGTCTTAAATGCACTTAGCCGAATGAACTTTGGCGTTATTTGATCATTTTTTCTAAGTATGCTTTGATGTGCCAAAAAATTCTATATATAATTTCATTACTCACGCCTCAATATCTGATACAGTAAGAAATATATATTTTTGTTTAGGTGTCAACGTAGATTACGAATGGTAAATGTAGGTACAATAACGAATGACACGCTACGGTAGTTGTAAAAACAGAACGAGAAAAACTGGTAGGAAGCGCGTCAACTGTACTGGTAGCTAGTGGCATGGATGGTGGTGGCTGCGAGAGGTACTGGTAGCTTAAATGAGGATAATGGTGGTTGATGAGAAATGCTAGTAGCCACTGATGGTGGAGGTGATGGTAGTGGCAGATAGATGGTGGTGGTGGGGTGTTGGTGGAAGATGGTGCGATGGTGGTAGATGAGGGATGATGGTAGGAACTGAGGTTGGTGGATGGTGGTAGGTAGATGGTGATGGGTGGAGAAGGTTGGTGAGTGCAGGGATATGTGAGCTGGTAGTGGAATGAGAGAGGTGGTGAGAGAAGATGGTAGTAGAGACGATGGTTGTGGTAGATGAGGGTTAATGGTAGGTACTGAGAGATGTTGGTAAATGATGGTTGGTAGAATAGTTGATGGGACGACAGGAAAGGAGCTAGGAGAGAATGGAAATGCTAGCAGATGGTGGTAGTTATCATCGAACACTTTTAGAAAAGGATGGTGGTCACGATTTACTGGTAGACAGCAATAGTGGTTGAAAGCCTACACACTTAAGCCATCAGATTAACTCTATGCACTTAGACCCATTTTACCAACGTTTAAGTCTATGGGAAATGACTGTGTTAAATTAGACTATATAAAGGGGAGTACAGTGTGTCAAAAAGCTAGCTACGGGATGCTAAAAAGTCCCCATCTCGCAGGATGGTTTGTCATACAGGGCCATATGTTCAGTAGCCGGCACCGGCAAATTTGGGGTACATTATAAGGATATCTTCAAGAACACGAGAGTGAATAAAGTAATTGCAAAGCTTTAGGTACCTCATGCCAACGGGTCTGAAAGGTCTAATAACTGGGCATTCGGTGATGTAGTATGAGAGATCATGCCGCAGCTTCTTCTCACAGAGTTTGCACCTGGAGTGCTCAGGATTGGGAGACCCGTCACCTGTAGCCACCTGCCACAGGTAACGGTAACCCAACCTGATCCTGGCAACCACTGTGTCGCACAGTCTGGTCGACGTTTTGTGCTTCCCACAGATATAGGTTTCAGATCTGAATAAATTGTAGCTTTTTATCTTAGTGCTTTCAGGTCGTTGGGAGTCAGTAATTTCTTTCCTATTAGACCTGAGTGTTTGGACCAATACAGTTTTGACAGCAGAGATGGGTATACCTAGATCTAATTCAACTTCATCTTTGTTACACGCTAATTTGCCTGCAATGTCTGTCTCATGATGGGTAATGTTTATGTGTGATGGTATCCATTCAAAGGAGATTCGAGACCCTTTGCTCTGTGTAGCGATTAGGTCATTTATAATTGGGAGTATGAGGTTCTTGCTGTCGAGCTTCCAGGAGAAGTTTTCGATTGCTTGAAGAGCAGACTTTGAACCACAAAATATTATTCCTCCTCCAATGCTTTTTAATGTACTGGTAGCTAGTTATAGTGCCGCTAGTTCTGCTTGTGTGGAGGTCAGCCAGTTGTTTAACCTGACACTGACAGTCTTTGTGCAAATATTATTTCTATAAAACCTACATGCTGCTTCAGTCCGTCTAGAAGAAGATTGGACTGAGCCGTCGGTGTAGACACAGTGCTCGTGAGATCTTAAAATTCTTTGCACACTTTTTTATTATTATTATTAACACATGAGGTACATCTGCATTTGTGCAGCTACCCTAGATTATATGAATTGGAGTACAGTGTGTCAAAAAAGCTAACTAGGTGATGCTAAAAAATCCCCATCACACAGGATGGTTAGTCATACAGAGGCATGTGATAAGCGGTCTGCACTGGCAGACTCCGGATGCATTTTGAGGATATCAACAGCACAAGATTGAATAAGGTAGCAGTGGTAATACAAGTCCCCATCTCGCAGGATGGTTAGTCATACAGAGCCATGTGTTTAATAGCCTGCACTGGCAAATTGGGCACACGTCTCATCACACCACAATAAAGTCTACGGGGTTTGCCTTCCACGTTTTAAAACGTAATATAGTCTACGGGATTTATACATTATTTTTATAAACGTAATAAAATCTACGGGATTTGCAAGACATGCCCAGAAAGGAGGACTCCACTACATGCTCAATTACCTTATTGACATACAGGCACTGCCCTTAAAGAAATATGAAGTATGAGCTCATACAGATATGATGCAACAGTATGCATCTCAACTTTCAAAATACTTAATCATTCTTAAGGTGGCGCTATTGATTCCAGAATAATAATAGGTTTTCATCATTAAAATAGACCAACATGCAATGTATCAACACAGTCCTGTATTATCAGATCTTGCAGATCATGCAAGATATGTTATAACAGCAAGACATGTTGCACCAGCAACATGTCAATAATCGTCGTTTAATTCTGCAGGTGTCCCTATAATGTTTTTACATAATATTCAGTTATCGTGTCGCTCCATCCACCTCCCTCAGGGCTCCAGGTGGCAGTAGTGAGCCTACCGCTGCCTGCACCACCCGGTCCTCCACGGCGCCTCCCGCGGCCGCTCCTCAACTCTCCCTCGACGTCGTCATTATGAAGTACGACCTAAAGGGAGCCGAGTCCGGACTCTCGCCCCCAATGTGTACTGGAACATACTTCTTGAAGAGGCAAACGGACGAGTCCTCGGAGGAGACGATCCGGTCCGAGAGTGTGGCAAATGTCTTCACTGAGGGCTCCGGATGCGACCAGCCTGAAGGACACTCCCGAGAGAACTTGTGTCCTAACGGAGACATTAAGCCGACCGTGGCCACACAGGTAGGGTCGGTGGACCGTGGCCACACAGGTAGGGTCGGTGGACCGTGGCCACACAGGTAGGGTCGGTGGACCGTGGCCACACAGGTAGGGTCGGTGGACCGTGGCCACACAGGTAGGGTCGGTGGACCGTGGCCACACAGGTAGGGTCGGTGGACCGTGGCCACACAGGTAGGGTCGGTGGACCGTGGCCACACAGGTAGGGTCGGTGGACCGTGGCCACACAGGTAGGGTCGGTGGACCGTGGCCACACAGGTAGGGTCGGTGGACCGTGGCCACACAGGTAGGGTCGGTGGACCGTGGCCACACAGGTAGGGTCGGTGGACCGTGGCCACACAGGTAGGGTCGGTGGACCGTGGCCACACAGGTAGGGTCGGTGGACCGTGGCCACACAGGTAGGGTCGGTGGACCGTGGCCACACAGGTAGGGTCGGTGGACCGTGGCCACACAGGTAGGGTCGGTGGACCGTGGCCACACAGGTAGGGTCGGTGGACCGTGGCCACACAGGTAGGGTCGGTGGACCGTGGCCACACAGGTAGGGTCGGTGGACCGTGGCCACACAGGTAGGGTCGGTGGACCGTGGCCACACAGGTAGGGTCGGTGGACCGTGGCCACACAGGTAGGGTCGGTGGACCGTGGCCACACAGGTAGGGTCGGTGGACCGTGGCCACACAGGTAGGGTCGGTGGACCGTGGCCACACAGGTAGGGTCGGTGGACCGTGGCCACACAGGTAGGGTCGGTGGACCGTGGCCACACAGGTAGGGTCGGTGGACCGTGGCCACACAGGTAGGGTCGGTGGACCGTGGCCACACAGGTAGGGTCGGTGGACCGTGGCCACACAGGTAGGGTCGGTGGACCGTGGCCACACAGGTAGGGTCGGTGGACCGTGGCCACACAGGTAGGGTCGGTGGACCGTGGCCACACAGGTAGGGTCGGTGGACCGTGGCCACACAGGTAGGGTCGGTGGACCGTGGCCACACAGGTAGGGTCGGTGGACCGTGGCCACACAGGTAGGGTCGGTGGACCGTGGCCACACAGGTAGGGTCGGTGGACCGTGGCCACACAGGTAGGGTCGGTGGACCGTGGCCACACAGGTAGGGTCGGTGGACCGTGGCCACACAGGTAGGGTCGGTGGACCGTGGCTGTCGGAAAATCCGACACCATTTAATAATCATACTTTGTTACTTGCCCCATACACATGTTTTACTTCACACATGTCATTGTGAAGAACAATGGACCTGTTAGTTCCAGTTTGCACTGTTCTACTTTCTTCAAATTCATCCAGAAGTTCTCGTCTAATGACACTTTTAAGGAACGTATTTGATAACTCAAGATTCCGTTCAATACTGTCTTTATTTACTGCAGCCTTAGCAAGGGCGTCAACTTTGTCATGTTCCTGCAGGCCAATGTGAGAAGGAATCCACAACATTTATATATTTACCCTCTTGCTAAGTATTCTTATATATCTACGTCTAGCTTCCAAGACAAGCACGTTATTACTTGATTGCAAACTGTTTATTGCTCGTAGTGAGGAAAGGGAGTCAGAAATAATTAAGCTGTCTACTTCAGTGTTGTCAATAATTTCGAGTGCTACCAGTATTGCTACCAACTCAGCTTGCATTGTGGATGCCCAGTTACTAATTCGGATATTCCTTTGAATTGTGCTGCCATCGGGCTGATGAGCAATAACAGCACTTCCTGCCCTCCCTGTAGCTGTATCGAGTGATCCGTCAGTGTATATAACCGTCTACCACTCTGTTTGCAAAATAAAACTTTCTGATATTTTTTCGGCACCTTTGTTTCCGTAGCTTGAATCTGTGTCCTCTTGTTCGTCACCTTTGTTTCCGTAGCTTGAATCTGTGTCCTCTTGTTCGTCTAGTTGCTGATTTCAGGAATCCCTCTTTGTGAATTTGGTCGATTCTTGTTAGTATTTTGTAAGTTGTGATCATATTTCATCTTTTGTTCTATCTCCTAGTTTAGGCATGTTTAACGCCTCTAGCCTCTCCACGTAGCTCTTGATTTTCAGCTCCAGAAGTCATTTTATAGCATACCGTTGCACATTTTCCAGTTTATTTACGTGCTTTTTGTGATTTGGACACCACACAACGGCTGCACATTCCAATTTTGATCTCACAAAAGTCATGAACAGTTTCTTTAGTATTTCACCATCCATATAATTAAAAGCACGTCTGAAGTTGGAAAATAACGCATACGCTCCTCACACAATGTTCTTTATGTAGTCCTCTGGTGACAGCTTTCTATCCAAAACCACCCCCTAGGTCTCGTTCTTTATTAGAGTTCTATAATTCCTTTCCACATAATTTGAAAGTTGTGGTTTCCGATTCGTATTCCGAGAAAGTATCCGATTCCACATTCCATACATGGCATATATTTAAAAATGAATTCCATTTGCCACTTGTCGCTCCAAGCACTTATTTTATCTAAATCAATTTGAAGGACGTTACAATCGTCTGCGTCTCCTATCTTCCCCAGTATCTTGGCATCATCCGCAAACATGTTCACATAATTCTGTATTCCTTCTGGTAGATCGTTTATGTAGACGATGAACATTACTGGAGCAAGAACTGAACCCTGTGGTACTCCGCTAGTAACACTCCTCCAGTCAGATACATTGTCTCTGATTACCGCCCTCATCTGTCTGTCAGTTAGAAAAATTTTCATCCATGTCAGAAGTCTCCCTGTCACCCCTCCAGCCTGTTCCAGTTTGCAGAATAGCCTCTTGTGTGGGACTATCAAAAGTATTTCTTAGGTCCAGATAGACACAGTCAACACCTCAGTCAAGAGGATAGACCCCTCTTTCCTGTAGTGTCTCTGTGGCTCAATCATAAAATTATAAAAAGACTTGTTACACAGGATCTTCCTGTTCGAAAACCATACTGTCTCTCCGTTATTATGTCATAACTCTCTAGGTGTTCAACCTATTAGGCTTTAACTATTTTTTCTAGTGTTTTGACTACCACGCTTCTTAATGATACAGGTTTATAACTTTGAGGTTCTTCTCGGCTACCATTTTTATAGACTGGTACTATGTTTGTCTTTTTCCATATATCTACTAAGATTCCTGTGCACAAGGATGTCTGGAATATTAATTGGAGTGGAACGCTCAGCTCAGTTGTACATTCTCGCAGCACCCAAGGTGAAATTCCATCTGCTCCAACTGCTTTATTTCTTAATAGCCCCATGACTAATTTTTTCACTTCGTCTTGAGATACCTCTATGTATTCTATGGCGTGCACTAGAATTGGAATTTAGTCCAGCTCTCTGAAATCCAAATTTCTGTACAAATACACTTTGGAACTGTTCATTTGGCATTTTACCCATTTCATTTTCATTCTCAGTAGGCCTGTTCCCAGTTCTCAATCTCTGGATTTCATCTTATACATTTATCCTTTTAATGAATGTATAGAAAACCCCTGGATGTGTTTCACACTTGTCCGCTATACCTTTCTCAAAGTTCCTTTCTGCCTCTCTCCTCCCCGCTGAGTAATTGTTTCTTGCTTCCTTGTAGTGCTGATATGTAGTGCTTGCGGATTAGGCCTCTTCCGATATTGAACCCATTTTCTTGTCTTTTTCTGTCTGACCCTCTCACAATTTTTGTTGAACCAATCCTGTTTTCTGGTCCTGCATTTCTATTTTGGTGTGAATGTTTGAGTTCCTTCATTGCATATTTTGCAAAATTTGGCATAAATTGGGCATTTACTTCCTTGCCTAGCAACAAGTCTGCCAGTTAAACTCATTACAGAATTATCTAAGTTCCTCGTAGTATCTTCTCTTGAAATAAAGTTTACCAGATGCTTCAATATTCCCATTCTCTTATAGATTATATCGCAAAGGATATTTAATTTCCAACATGACATTATTTATTATTATTTTATCCTACCACAGACGTGGCCACACATTTACAATGCTAATCAGCATATACATGCATTTTCTTCTGTCCTCCATGGACAGGGTTAGAGATCTGTTAAACATATGGCTCAGTGACTTATTGAACAATCAACCACAGAAGGTAATTGTAGTGCTTTTAAAATGTCTAATGTAACCTACATACATAAATACACAGGTTTACGTCTGTCCTAGATAAACAGTGTTCGAGGTGTCTTTTACTCTGTCATTAATGTTCATTTGCAAAGGTGGAATGCAATTCTGACTAGCTTCCACATATCCTGTATACACATACATAAAGACATATGCAACAATGATCACAAAAACACTGATCCATGAATGCAGAAAAACCACATGTGAAAAATAGAGAATGCTTAACGCGTTTTCAGCCCAGTAAATCCTGCCCGGCTCTACGATACGAACCCAAGACAAAGCGCTTGCGAAACACCAGGCAAGCATCTTAACCATTATAACACGGCGACTTTGCCTTCCTCATCACACTGCAATTTCCTGGCATTTCTAAGCACTTCCATCATTTGTTTTACTCCATTAAATGTCACCTTTAAGGGGCGATTTTTGTGTGTGTCATATTTTCCTATCCTCCTAAAATCACGGACATTTTCTTTTGAATTGAGGCTTTCTCCTAAACCTACTTTCATTATATTTTTATTATATGCTGCTGAGAGTATATTATAATAAAAAAAAAGACACTATTCTCCTCTTCACCAGTGGAGACAAGAGTGTCTGGAGACTTGTATGGTCAAAACCATTGCAGTTGAATCCCTGGTTTCTCAGCCAACCAGCCTGTTCAATCAGACTGTTAAATGGAGCTTCACGCAGCCTAACGTATGAATCACATTGCGGTTGATCAGATAACCCTTGGAATTTTTTTTCAGTGATTTTCCTGCACGAGCCCTAAGCCTCAGCCTATACCACTAAGTGTTACTCATCACTCTCTTACTTAGGCGGTGGATGAGTATTTATGACTTATGTTGGCTTCAGAGAGAGTGTCTAATTTTTTTATGCAAGAGTTCTTACATTCTTGTACAGTCAATAGCACTCATAGGATTTCGGACAAGTCCTTAATCCTAATTTTTCCTGGAATATGGCCCGCTAAATCCTTTAACAACCACTTACCCATTTTACTGTTGAGTAAACAGAGGCTACAGTTAATGATTTGCGCCCAGTAAATCCTCCCCGGCCAGGATACGAACCCATGACATAGCGCTCGCGAAATGCCACGTAGGAGTCTTACCCCTACGCCACGGGGCAATGTGCTTAACAGCAACTTCTGCACTGTTAAATCTCTATTAAAGTTAAGGTAAGGTAATTATCAGGAGAAAGCACTAAGCCATTACGACTATATAGCACTTGGATTGGATATGAGGATAGGGATTTGGGATAGGATGTAAGAAAAAGAATGGTGCCCAACGTTTTGGACGGTCAGGGATTAAATGCCGACCTGCAAGAAGCGAGAGCGTCGCTCTACCTTCCAGTCCAAACTATTGAAGTTTTACTTAGTTTGCGAGTCTGGACTGTCTTAAGTAATCTGAAGTGGTCTGTTGGACATTTCTGTTGGACTTTTCTCTCTTCCTCTGGACCCTAAAAGTTTATTAACCATTCACATGGGCATCCAAGCCTTAAGCGGTGTAAGTGTACTTCAGCTTTTCTATTGTATCCTTTCATAAAAATAAGTGAATAGCAGCCGATTTAATTCTTGTACCAACCAGCCGATCCTGATGTTGCAGCTGCTGCATTATGATCAATGTACATCTGCATTGCTCCATCAGTAATTATTTTCTGAATCTGTACTAGACTCTGGTATATCCAAATGTCTACATTCCTCCTCTTAGATGCAAGTTTTGCAGCTTCATCTACACTGTCCTTCCCTGGTATTCCCACATGACTTGGCACCCAGTAGATAAGTATTCGACGATCTTGATGTTTGAGTGTTTGTATTAATGCTATAGCATTTTTAGTCAGATGGATATTGTCACGTAAGTAGTGTCGTTGTTACAAGGTTTCAGTGACAGTTCTCGAATCTGTATGTATGTATGATAACATGTCGGTGTTGAGCTAGAGCATGTTCCAAAGCCTTTTGAGTGGCTAGCATCTCTCTAAGCTGGGCACTCGTTTGAGTCCCCAATTAACTACATAATTTCCTGTCGCGGCATTTCAATTAACTACACAATTTCTTAACTGTAACTATATATTCTTGTCTCTGCTCGTCTACTGATCCGTCTTTGTATTATGCAAGGCTGTCTGATGCCAAGTTTGCTTCTATATCTTCATCTGTACAATGATGCAGGGCAGATAGGGGTTAGCCTGATTCATTTTTCCTTAAAGAGCCATAATCTTAAAAGTCTGCTGGCAACGATTCCCAAGGAGTTTGTAAACGAACTCTGCGTGTATTTCGTCGACATCTTTCTCAGCGATTGTAGATGTGGGTGTTGATTATATCTTTAAGTGAAGCGTTTCTTGGTCTAGTATTACCTTAGCATGCAGGCAGCAAGCTCTTTTATCCATTTTTCAACTGCTCTTAGTTTGATTTTCTATTCAGTCTTAAACTTTGAATTTTAGTTCATTTGGGAGCTCTTGTTATGACTCACATTGCATCGTTGTGAATAACGTTTACGAGAAAAAGGGAGAAAGAAGAAAGGAATACAGTTTAGGAGAAAGAGTATGTGGAACATACTCTAAACCCTTTGTGTCTCGCTCCTAAAATGGGCATTGTGATAGCTCTCATTAGATTCAATCAAGATTTTGTTTACTCCATTCACAATATTGAGTTTCCTTAATGTCATTTTAGAATCTATCCCCACTCCAAGATGTTAAAATTGTGTAATCTTCTGGACGTTAATATCTTGCATGCCTAGGTCAATATCCGGAGTGTTGTCACCGTATCTCATTGCCTTAAATTTCTGTTCAGCTATTTTTTTAATCTTAAAAAGCTGCAGTCAGATGTTACTTTATCTCCATTCAAACGTGAAGGATCTATTATGTCTGACTGTTATATCATCAGCATAGTGTAGAAATTTAACCCCTTCTGCAAATGCTGTGATAACGAGGTTTTCAACAAGTATGTTAATAAAAGATTAAGGCTGTAGATGTTCATCACTTTTTCTTTTGAACACCTATGCAACCCATCTTGCCTATATCGAGGCCATAATTCACACAAGTCATTGAAAGCGTAAATTTTAAGGTGTTATAAATTCTTTAAAGCACCGATTTTTTTTATCGCCGAGTGTGAAAGCGCAATAATTTACTGCATTAAGTCTGAGGACAGTTTGCTTCATTAAATATTTATATTTATAATAAAGCGTTCGTTCTGATTTAATTTAACTTTGCCCCGAGGGGCGAGTTTATTGGGCAGCGCCACTCATCTTGTGAGTGGACACACCGCCATAGCAGCATGTACAACACTCCCCAATAGGAAGAAAACCCGCTGGGCTGTTCATCTTGTCACTTGTACCCAGACACAGCTGGGACTTGCTTAACTATCTTAAGTGAACAGCTTAGCTAACAAGAAGACTATTTACCAACCCCTAACATTTACGTAATCTTGTGGGATGCAAAAATGGGAGAATCTTTTAAGACCAATATATTTGACAAATAGCGTTTTCCTAACTCAAGCGAAGTGGGGTTTATAATGATACTCATATTTCTTATGTCTCTTAGATGTTCACATTCTCTCAGGTAGTGGTCAAGGCGGTGTCCGTCACTCTCACTACAGATTCTGCAACTCCGCAGCTCAGCTGTTGTTTCCATCCAGAATCTCCATGGGTATTTGTATCCAAGACGAATCCTTGATATTACAGTGTCTCGCCCCTTAGTCTATAATGATTGTGATTGCCAGCTGCAACCACATTGTTCCAGCATACAGAATGACTGATTTTTTCTTTTATTCTCCTTTCCTCAATTACCTTCTTATGGTTATGTTGCACGATAATACCTCTAATTTGCAGACGAGTCTTGGATATGATGGTTTCCGTCAGAGCCCACAGCAGCCCAACCCGTTCTCGCATATTTAATAAGTCAATATTGACTTATTAAATATGTGCGTAGGTGACATACTTAACATAATAGTTTCCCTTGAAAAGCTTCATAGAAAACACCGACCTTACCTAACCTACTTAGTATGTTAAAATAAGCATCTTATAGCTTCGTAATTACAATTGTTACTTAACCTATTATAGGTATGAGCTGGCTGCTCCAGCTCATCTATTCTTTCGTTTTCCCAGGTTCCAAAATGGGACGGGATCGACAGGAGTTTGACAACTCTTCCCTGATTGGTTCTTCTTCCTCTCACAGCTCTTTTGATTTCGGCAACTATCACGAGGTTTTCTGCCTGTTTTTTTCACTTAGGCTTTGTAGTACTGCTAATGAATTAATCAGTGCAAATTACTGCACCGTTAGTGTTTCTTTCAAGGAATCTTAGAGCCATAACAATGACAGCTCTGTGTATAATAGGCCGTTATCAACACGTACTTTTTCTGTTTTGAATTTATCTTTGTTACAGTGAATGCTGCTCCAGTCCTGCCATTAGAAGGATTAAATGACCCGTCAGTGTAGAGGTGATCTAATTTATTTCCGACTACTTTATGAACTTCCTCAAGATACTTGTGCCTTATTTCTTTTGGTATCTTGTTTTTTCCGATATCATAATATATATATATTATGATATCGGAAAAAATAATGTCGTATATAATAATGTTGCACGATTCATCCCCCGAGGGAGGTAAAATCTCTAAAGACACGAGCTCATGACCTTGCTCACGGGCTTGCTCAAGCACATGAAGTTATTCAAGGTAGTACACTGATCGCAAATGCCATTTTTTACCATTCCTATTTCCTCTGTAAATTGCATAGAACTCTGTGTTATTTCTTGGCAATATCATTGAAGTGGGGGTCTCTGGCTATCCTAATTGCAAGCTGAGCATTCAGTTTATTAACTCTTAATACTGGGGGAAGGAGTGAGCGCTTCTAGCAGATTAAATGTTTTGGCGATTCTGGGGACTTCAGGAATGATTGCCATGGCTTCATTGTTGTATGCTTTCAAGTCTTTTCATATCACTCTGGAAGCAGGTGCACAAGACTGGTACGGCATAATCTATGACAGAGCGCACAGAGGTTGTATGCATCATTTTAAACACGTAATAGAAGCCCCATGCCCATTTCAGATCATAGCTTTCAGAGCCCTGAGATGACTTTTACATGCTCCTATAAATTGGCTGAGCCTCTGTATCGTTGCCTTGTGAGAGCCGTCAGTGACACCAAGGTACCGATAATGGTCAACCCATTTAAGCGTTTCACTATTGATTTGTAGTTCATTTTTCTCCCCGCTTGTGATGAAAGCATGCTTTTGTCTTGTTTGTGGAGAGTGAAACCGAGTGTAACACACTGCCTTTCGAGGGGCTGAATTGATTGTTTAATTGTTTCCAAGGTGAGAGCTTGTATTAGGACATCATCTGCATATCCCACCTGTTGTGTTCCTTCCGGAAATTCAGTATAAGCAATGGGGCTCATAAGGATGTTAGATGGTGTGAGGGGTTTAACACTCCTCCTTGAGGGGTCCCGAGTTCCATACTCATTGTTCTCGAGACATCTCCCTCGAGACAGACCTTGGCTTTCCTCCCTGTGAGATCGAGGTACTCTTCAGTCCATTTCACGAGTCTTCCAAGACTCACTGACTCATGCAAGCTGATCTAGGTGCGCAATCCCTGGTGCTTTATCGAAGGCTCCTTTTATGTCAACAAATACAGAGTATTTGGCTGTGTCATTAGCTAAGTAATTAACTATACACTTTGCTGTGCTCCATCCTTTAATTCGTTGACCTCTTCTTTTTCAATTGTCGCTGTTTCTGTCGATTATTTTAGCTTTGTCAAGATATCTTGACATGTTTGTCAATATATCTTTGCTGTCTCTAGAGACCATATGCTCCTTGATGGGGCCCTGCTATTTGTGCATCGTCAGTTGCCTTGAAAGAAATGTTGTATTGGGTTTATGTCGAGATTGTGGAGGGGGGGGGGGCTGACAGTCCCCAAGTGGGTTAGTAAAGGCGGAGACGACAGTCGCCTCTTTCAAGGTGTGTCGTCTGGTGTCAAGAGTGTTCGAGATTTCCGATGATATTTATTAACCTTTAATATAAATTTCCTTATTATTTTAATTATACATTAGGAGATAGAACACGTAATTTTTCAAAGAAAACGAGAATATCAAATTGATTCAATTGCGCGTCGATTACATCTCTTTCTAAAATGATATTAATTAATGAATCTTCAAATCTACAGCCACATGGCTGTAGTTAATAACAATGCTCCCCTGTAACAAACAAAAGTATCAGAAATCACATATACTAAATAAAACCGCTTCTTCCGAAAAAACCATCCGTTCTTGAGGCGTCCAGAGCGGGAGGAAAGGAAGAGCCATTGCACTTGAGGGGAAAAAAAAAAAAAAAAAGGAGAGAGAGAGAGAGAGAGAGAGAGAGAGAGAGAGAGAGAGAGAGAGAGAGAGAGAGAGAGAGAGAGAGAGAGAGAGAGAGAGAGAGAGAGAGAGAGACAGAGACAGAGAGAGAGACAGAGAGAGAGACAGAGACAGAGAGAGAGACAGAGAGAGAGAGAGACAGAGAGAGA
The DNA here is from genome assembly GCF_040958095.1 of Procambarus clarkii. NCBI lineage: Eukaryota > Metazoa > Arthropoda > Malacostraca > Decapoda > Cambaridae > Procambarus > Procambarus clarkii. The sequence continues at coordinate 42,236,393 of NC_091151.1, read as the reverse complement.
CAGAGAGAGAGACAGAGAGAGAGACAGAGAGAGAGACAGAGAGAGAGACAGAGAGAGAGAGAGAGAGAGAGAGACAGAGACAGAGAGAGAGACAGAGAGAGAGAGAGACAGAGAGAGACAGAGAGAGAGACAGAGAGAGAGACAGAGAGAGAGAGAGAGAGAGAGAGAGAGACAGAGACAGAGAGAGAGAGAGAGAGAGAGAGAGAGAGAGAGAGAGAGAGAGAGAGAGAGAGAGAGAGCACTAGACTAAAAACCTCACCTATCCACCTCACCTTAGGCCTGGTCGACGACCGGGCCGCGGGGACACTAAGCCCCGGAAGCACCTCAAGGTATCCAAACCATCCCCCTTTCATCCAAAAATTGTCTCAAAAATAGTCCTGATATTTTCCCAAAACAAAAAAAAAGTATAATTTATTTACATACGTAATAATGTCCAACAGTAGAGATTACGTGAACAGGTTGGGCGAAGTGACTGTGGTGGGCGGTGGAGGTGCCGCTGGCATCCTGTCACTGGTAGGGCTGGCAGGGCTCTTGCTCCTGGCGGTCCTCGCGGTTATTTATCTGCTGCGTCGTCGCTGTCGCCAGGGCGCCAAGGACACTGTCCAGGGCGCCAAGGACACTGCCCAGGTCACGAAGGACACTGTCCAGGGTGACGGGGACACTGTCCAGGGTGACGGGGACACTGCCCAGGTCACGAAGGACACTGTCCAGGGTGACGGGGACACTGTCCAGGGTGACGGGGACACTGCCCAGGTCACGAAGGACACTGTCCAGGACGCCGAGGACTCCAGCAAGGGCGCCGAGGACTCCAGCAAGGGCGCCGAGGACTCCAGCAAGGGCGCCGAGGACTCCAGCAAGGGCGCCGAGGACTCCAGCAAGGGCGCCGAGGACTCCAGCAAGGGCGCCGAGGACTCCAGCAAGGGCGCCGAGGACTCCAGCAAGGGCGCCGAGGACTCCAGCAAGGGCGCCAAGGACACTGTCCAGGGCGCCGAGGACTCCAGCAAGGGCGCCGAGGACTCCAGCAAGGGCGCCGAGGACTCCAGCAAGGGCGCCGAGGACTCCAGCAAGGGCGCCGAGGACTCCAGCAAGGGCGCCGAGGACTCCAGCAAGGGCGCCGAGGACTCCAGCAAGGACGCCGAGGAATTCAGCAAGGGCGCCGAGGACTCCAGCAAGGACGCCGAGGACTCCAGCAAGGACGCCGAGGACTCCAGCAAGTGCGCCGAGGACACTGTCTCCAGCAAGGGCCCCAAGGACCCCAACATGTACGCCAAGGGCTCCAGCAAGGGCCCCAAGGCCTCTGACAAGGGCGCCAAGGCCTCTGGCAAGGGCGCCAAGGACCCCAACAAGGACGCCAAGGGCTCCAGCAAGGACGCCAAGGGCTCCAGCAAGGACGCCAAGGCCAATGGTAAGGGCGCCGAGGACTCCAACAAGGACGCCGAGGACCCCAACAAGGACGCCAAGGACCCCAACAAGGACGCCAAGGACCCCAACAAGGACGCCAAGGGCTCCAGGAAGGGCGCCAAGGGCTCCAGGAAGGGTGGCAAGGACGCCAAGGACCCCAACAAGGACGCCAAGGACCCCAACAAGGACGCCAAGGACACTGTCTCCAGCAAGGACGCCAAGGACCCCAACAAGGACGCCAAGGACCACAACAAGAATGCCAAGGACCCCAACAAGGACGCCAAGGACCCCAACAAGGACGCCAAGGACCCCAACAAGGACGCCAAGGGCGCCAAGGCCTCTGGCAAAGACGCCAAGGACCCCAACAAGGACGCCAAGGACTCAAGCAAGGACGCCAAGGAGCCCAACAAGGGCGCCAAGGGCTCCAGCAAGGACGCCAAGGCCTATGGTAAGGACGCCGAGAACTCAAGCAAGGACGCCGAAGACTCAAGCAAGGACGCCAAGGACTCAAGCAAGGACGCCAAGGCCTATGGCAAGGGCGCCGAGGACTCCAACAAGGATGCCGAGGACCCCAACAAGGACGCCAAGGACCCCAACAAGGACGCCAAGGGCTCCAGGAAGGGGGCCAAGGCCTCTGGCAAGGACGCCAAGGACCCCAACAAGGACGCCAAGGACACTGTCTCCAGCAAGGACGCCAAGGACACTGTCTCCAGCAAGGACGCCAAGGACCCCAACAAGGACGCCAAGGGCCCCAACAAGGACGCCAAGGACCCCAACAAGGACGCCAAGGACCCCAACAAGGACGCCAAGGGCTCCAGGAAGGGCGCCAAGGGCTCCAGGAAGGGCGCCGAGGACTCCAGCAAGGGCGCCGAGGACTCCAGCAAGGGCGCCGAGGACTCCAGCAAGGGCGCCGAGGACTCCAGCAAGGGCGCCGAGGAATTCAGCAAGGGAGCCGAGGACTCCAGCAAGGACGCCGAGGACTCCAGCAAGGACGCCGAGGATTCCAGCAAGTGCGCCGAGGACACTGTCTCCAGCAAGGGCCCCAAGGACCCCAACATGTACGCCAAGGGCTCCAGCAAGGGCCCCAAGGCCTCTGACAAGGGCGCCAAGGCCTCTGGCAAGGGCGCCAAGGACCCCAACAAGGACGCCAAGGGCTCCAGCAAGGACGCCAAGGCCAATGGTAAGGGCGCCGAGGACCCCAACAAGGACGCCAAGGACCCCAATAAGGACGCCAAGGACCCCAACAAGGACGCCAAGGGCTCCAGGAAGGGCGCCAAGGGCTCCAGGAAGGGCGCCAAGGGCTCCAGGAAGGGTGGCAAGGACGCCAAGGACCCCAACAAGGACGCCAAGGACCCCAACAAGGACGCCAAGGACCCCAACAAGGACGCCAAGGACACTGTCTCCAGCAAGGACGCCAAGGACCCCAACAAGGACGCCAAGGACCACAACAAGAATGCCAAGGACCCCAACAAGGACGCCAAGGACCCCAACAAGGACGCCAAGGACCCCAACAAGGGCGCCAAGGCCTCTGGCAAAGACGCCAAGGACCCCAACAAGGACGCCAAGGACTCAAGCAAGGACGCCAAGGAGCCCAACAAGGGCGCCAAGGGCTCCAGCAAGGACGCCAAGGCCTATGGTAAGGACGCCGAGAACTCAAGCAAGGACGCCGAAGACTCAAGCAAGGACGCCAAGGACTCAAGCAAGGACGCCAAGGCCTATGGCAAGGGCGCCGAGGACTCCAACAAGGATGCCGAGGACCCCAACAAGGACGCCAAGGACCCCAACAAGGACGCCAAGGACCCCAACAAGGACGCCAAGGACCCCAACAAGGACGCCAAGGGCTCCAGGAAGGGCGTCAAGGCCTCTGGCAAGGACGCCAAGGACCCCAACAAGGACGCCAAGGACACTGTCTCCAGCAAGGACGCCAAGGACACTGTCTCCAGCAAGGACGCCAAGGACCCCAACAAGGACGCCAAGGGCCCCAACAAGGACGCCAAGGACCCCAACAAGGACGCCAAGGACCCCAACAAGGACGCCAAGGGCGCCAAGGGCTCCAGGAAGGGCGCCAAGGCCTCTGGCAAGGACGCCAAGGACTCCAACAATGACGCCAAGGACACTGTCTCCAGCAAGGACGCCAAGGGCTCCAGGAAGGACGCCAAGGGCTCCAGGAAGGGCGCCAGCAATGATGCCAAAGGCGTTAAAGTTGAGGAGACAAGTGTTCGGACAGTAGCGGCGACTTGGCAGGAGGAAGACGTTATTCCCGTCCCTTGCCACCATAGAAAACTAATCATAGGTCCAGGAGGGGAGACCCTAAAATCTCTAATGCAGACACATAATGTACTAATTATTGTCCCAGCAAAAGAGAATACGGTCGACGGAGTCACAATACAAGGTACTGGCCAAAACGTTGTTAAGGCTAAAAAACAAATAGCCGAAATGATTGCGGAAAGCGAGCAAAAATGCTCAGAAAATGTAAAGGTTGTACTCCCCGTGGCAGCAGAGATGAGAAAAATCGTAATTGGTCCTAAAGGAGAACAAATTGAGTTCCTAAAGGCCAATTACGATGTAACTATTACCATACCTAATAAGGAAAATACTGAGGATGGTATTACCATCTGTGGTAAGCCAGAAAATGTTGACCTAGTGACGCAGAATATAACAGATATAATTAAAACCGCAGAATCAATGAAATTTGTAACAAAATTCATTGATGTCCCATCGAAATTTACCGGGTTCATAATAGGAAAGGACGGAAAAACAATACAGTCCTTAACCACAGACACAAATGTCAAAATACGTGTCACGTCAACGGACAACCTGACGACTAGTGTAAAAATAAGCGGTAGAGCTCAAAACGTAGCTGAAGCCACAGCTAAAATCGCCTCGATGATCACTGCTGCTGAAACCACACACAGGATAACAAAACGTGTTGACATTCCCTACAGGTTAAGACATATTATAATAGGACCAAAAGGGAACACTAAAAATATGCTTATGCAAACATATGATGTGTTTATTGCAGTTCCAGATCGGGAAAACACTGAAGATGAGGTTAAAATCTCTGGGACCTTAAGCAACATTCAGAAAGCACTCGAGAAAATCCGTTCGCTCCACCCGGACCTCAAGTGCTCGGCTCTACTTCAAAATAACTCCGCCCCAACACTGGTTGATGACCTTAACCAGGCCCCAACACTGGTTGATGACACTAACCAGGCCCCAACACTGGTTGATGACCTTAACCAGGCCCCAACACTGGTTGATGACCTTAACCAGGCCCCAACACTGGTTGATGACATTAACCAGGCCCCAACACTGAGCGTGGAGACTAACCAGAGCGATGGGAACATCGTCGTACGTACGTGATCGTACGTACGTTCACGCCCACTAGCATATTGATTAGCCAGGCCCCAACACTGAGCACGGAGACTGACCTGGTGTTGTGGGGAGGTGTTGAAGGGTGGTGGGTGGTAGACAGCGGGTGGCGGCCGCTGTCTACCGCGGGAGGCGGCCGCTGTCTACCGCGGGTGGAGGCTGCTGTCTACCGCGGGTGGCGGCTGTTTCCTCACCTGTTTGACCTCGTATGGAGTGAGAGAGGAGGCATAGTAGTGGAGGTGGCTGCAGACTCCTCCACTGCCCTCCTCCCTCTCTCATTCTGTACGAGGCCAAACAAATGTGAGGAAAGGTACGGGGTTGACCTCATAGCAAAGGGGCGGAGGATAACTCGGGCTGGGCGGACAGGGCGACCGCCGGGTTGGGCGGGTGTTCGGTGGTGCTGTGGTGGTGTTCGGTGGTGGTTGTGGTGGAGGTTGCTGTCTACCGCGGGTGGAGGCTGCTGTCTACCGCGGGTGGAGGCTGCTGTCTACCGCGGGTGGAGGCTGCTGTCTACCGCGGGTGGAGGCTGCTGTCTACCGCGGGTGGAGGCTGCTGTCTACCGCGGGTGGAGGCTGCTGTCTACCGCGGGTGGAGGCTGCTGTCTACCGCGGGTGGAGGCTGCTGTCTACCGCGGGTGGAGGCTGCCGTCTACCGCGGGTGGAGGCTGCCGTCTACCGCGGGTGGAGGCTGCCGTCTACCGCGGGTGGAGGCTGCCGTTTACCGCGGGTGGAGGCCGCCGTCTACCGCGGGTGGAGGCCGCTGTCTACCGCGGGTGGAGGCCGCCGTCTACCGCGGGTGGAGGCTGCCGTCTACCGCGGGTGGAGGCTGCCGTCTACCGCGGGTGGAGGCTGCCGTCTACCGCGGGTGGAGGTCGCCGTCTACCGCGGGTGGAGGCCGCCGTCTACCCACAACACCGCCGATCATCCGACCCACAACACCGCCGATCACCGACCCACAACACCGCCGATCACCGACCCACAACACCGCCGATCACCGACCCGCAACACCGCCGATCACCGACCCGCAACGCCGCCGATCATCCGACCCGCAACACCACCGATCACCGACCCACAACACCGCCGATCACCGACCCACAACACCGCCGATCACCGACCCACAACACCGCCGATCACCGACCCACAACACCGCCGATCACCGACCCGCAACACCGCCGATCATCCGACCCGCAACACCACCGATCACCGACCCACAACACCACCGATCACCGACCCATAACTATCTCTCTCTTTTTTTTTTGAAAGGGAACTATCAATGGGGGGAAAGCGCCAAGCCATTACGACTATATAGCACTTAGAAGGAGGGGTCAGGATAAGGATATGGGATGGGACTAGAGGCCAGGAATGGTGTCCAACCACTTGGACACCATTCCACCATTCCGACCCACAACACCGCCGATCACCGACCCACAACACCACTGATCATCGCCCCAACACCACCGATCACCGCCCCACAACACCACCGATCACCGCCCCACAACACCATTGATCACCGCAATATTATATATATATATATATATATATATATATATATATATATATATATATATATATATATATATATATATATATATATATATGTGAACAAGCCTGAATGATCCCCAGGCATATATGCAACTGAAAACTCACCCCAGAAGTGACTCGAACCCATACTGCCAGGAGCACTCTGCAACTGGTGTTCAGGACCCCTTAACCACTCGATCATGGCGACCGGACAAAAGATGATGGTCGCCGAGGCTAATTCCTCATCATCCCGCCGGCACTCTGATGGTAATCTTGGGCATGGTATTTTATCAAATCACCTCATTTCTGGGGGCCACGTGAGCGCATATTATATATATATATATATATATATATATATATATATATATATATATATATATATATATATATATATATATGTCGTACCTAGTAGCCAGAACTCACTTTTTGGCCTACTATTCAAGGCCCGATTTGCCTAATAAGCCAAGTTTTCCTGAATTAATATATTTTTTCTAATTTTTTTCTTATGAAATGATAAAGCTACCCATTTCGTTATGTATGAGGTCAATTTTTTTTATTGGAGTTAAAATTAACGTAGATATATGACCGAACCTAACCAACCCTACCTAACCTAACCTAACCTATCTTTATAGGTTAGGTTTGGTTAGGTAGCCGAAAAAGTTAGGTTAGGTTAGGTTAGGTAGGTTAGGTAGTCGAAAAACAATTCATGAAAACTTGGCTTATTAGGCAAATCGGGCCTTGCATAGTAGGCTGAGAAGTGCGTTCTGGCTACTAGGTACGACATATATATATATATATATATATATATATATATATATATATATATATATATATATATATATATGTCGTACCTAGTAGCCAGAACGCACTTCTCAGCCTACTATGCAAGGCCCGATTTGCCTAATAAGCCAAGTTTTCATGAATTAGTATATTTTTTCTATTTGTTTTCTTATGAAATGATAAAGCTACCCATTTCATTATGTATGAGGGCCGCTCCAAGCAACAGCCTAGTGGACCAAACTCTCACAAGTCAAGCCTGGCCTCGGCCGGGCTTGGTGAGTAGAAGAACTCCCAGAACCCCATCAACCAGGTATCTCACACACACACACACACACACACACACACACACACACACACACACACACACACACACACACACACACACACACAGCCTACAAACAGCCTACAGTAACAGCCTACCTGTAACGACGCGTGAAAGAGACCTGGGGGTGGACGTAACACCTAATCTATCTCCTGAGGCACATATTAATAGGATAACGACAGCAGCGTACTCTACACTGGCAAAAGTTAGAACATCATTCAGAAACCTAAGTAAGGAGGCATTTAGGGCGCTTTACACTGCCTACGTAAGGCCAGTCTTAGAGTATGCCGCCTCATCATGGAGTCCCCATCTGAAGAAGCATATAATGAAACTGGAAAAGGTTCAGAGGTTTGCAACGAGACTCGTCCCAGAGCTACGAGGGATAGGGTATGAAGAGCGCCTGAGGGAACTGTGCCTTACGACACTAGAAAGATGAAGGGAGAGGGGGGACATGATAGGAACGTATAAGATACTCAGAGGAATTGACAGAGTGGACATAGACGAAATGTTCACACGGAATAGTAACAGAACGAGAGGACATGGATGGAAGCTTGAAACTCAGATGAGTCACAGAGATGTTAGGAAGTTTTCTTTTAGCGTGAGAGTAGTGGGGAAATGGAATGCACTTCAGGAACAGGTTGTGGAAGCAAATACTATTCATAATTTTAAAACCAGGTATGATAGGGAAATGGGACAGGAGTCATTGCTGTAAACAACCGATGCTCGAAAGGCGGGATCCAAGAGTCAATGCTCGATCCTGCAGACACAACTAGGTGAGTACAACTAGGTGAGTACACACACACACACACAGTGTTTGGTGTTTGAGTACCTGATTGAAGAAGGGTTATTGAACTCGAGGAGGGATACCGAAACCAAAAGGTTAGCATACCGAAAGGAAAACTATGAGAAGATGATAAAATTCCTAACAGATA